>NC_073380.1:84690970-84990970 GCF_028641065.1 Leucoraja erinaceus | reverse complement strand
ATGGTTTAGTCACTGACTATCCGACCATGGAGCAGGTAGCACGGGATTGCATGGCGCCAGTGGCGGTGGGAACTCCCCCCGACCTGACTTGATATCTGCTCCCCTTTAAACACCAAAGATCCAGTTCAAAACAATTCAGCAAGTCATAGAGTCACACGAATGCAGACCATTTGGCCTACGGAGTCTGTGCTAACCATCAACCACCCCTTTACACTAATCCTACATTAACCCCATTTTTAATCTCCCCTCATTTGGGCAGGCACAGTGGCGCAGCAGCAGAGTTGCTGCCTTACAGCACCAGAGACCCGGGTTCGATCCTGACTACGGGTGCTCTCTGTATGGAGTTTTGTACGTTCTCCCTGTGACTGGGTGCTCTGGTTTCCTCCCACACTCCAAAGACGTGCAGGTTTGTAGGTTAATTGGCTTCGGTAAAATTATAAATTGTCCCTAGTATGTAGGACAGTGAGTGTATGGGGTGATCGCTGGTCGGCACAGACTCAGTGGACCGAAGTTCCTGTTTCCAAGTTGTAGTCAAGTCAAGTCAAGTTTATTTGTCACATACACATACGAGATGTGCAGTGAAATGAAAGTGGCAATGCTCGCGGACTTTTGTGCAAAAGACAAACAACAAAACAACCAAACAAATTATAAACACAATCATAACACACATATTCACATGTATGTATAAAATCTAAAGTCTAAAGTCTCATTCTCATCAGCTCCCCTCCCAGGATTCCTCTATGCACTCTAGGGACATCTCACAGTGGTCAATTAGCTTTTTAAACCGCATATCTTTCAGGATGTGGGAGCAAGCCAGAGGACCCGGGGAAACCCACGTGGTCACAAATAGAACACGCAAACTCCACCTAGACAGCACCCGAGATTAGGTCTCTGACGCTGTGACCTAGCGGCTCTATCAGCTGCGCAACTGTACCACCCTAAAATAATATTCTCCTCCCCTCCCCTTTGGTTCTCTCTCTCTCCCAGGATTCCTCTATGCACTCTAGGGACATCTCACAGTGGTCAATCACCTTTTATCAGTAAATGGTAGCGGACCCCAACACAGGTCCGTGCAGCCCGTCCCCGCGTATTACTTGAATGATTCAGCGCCTCCTCATCTATTCCCTCTCTCTGCCTCTTGTCGCTCAGACCACTTCCTACTCAGGTCAATAAATTGCCCTCAATTGCACAAATCCAGCTTTAGTTAACAGGGACTTTATCAATTGCCTTCTGGATTAATTACATCCATAAACCTTCCTGCCAGTCTCTACTTTATCACCTCTTCATCAACTTCAATCAGCTCTTGTCAGACATGGCTACCCTTTACAAACCCATTGGCTCTTTGATCAGTGGAACTTTTTGAGGCATTCAGCCACCCCATCCTTAATTATAGACCCTATAATTTCTTGACAACAGATGTTAACCTAAATGATCAACAATTCTCTGGGTTCTCTCTGCCACCTTTCTTAAATAGTGAAATGGCATGAGCAATTTTCCAGTTTGCGAATCAAGGGAACTTTTGGCAGGTTATGGTCAGGCCATCTGCAGAGTCTGTGTCAAGCCGCAGGTTTAAAGCTGTAGTCACCGGCACTCAAATTGATCTAAATTACGGCTTCATGACTGGGAAACATTGATGCAGAAGCTATTTTACTGGGGCTGTAACAACAAGATCAAATTACTTCCATTCCACCAAACTCTAGTAGTCTAATCACTCCTGAACTACTAACATGCCTTTGAGTGCTGCATCACTAAATGAATGCAATCTTTATAAGGGAGGCAGCATAAGGATTCACTGTGTAAGCCAAAACCTCATTCCCTTTGATCTACCCATAGTTTGAAATTTATTGACTTTCAAAGGCTACATTTTATTACAAGTCGTCAGAAGGAGAATTGGATTTCATTACTAAGCCTGCCCTTTGCTTGATTTTTCTGAAATTGGAAGGGACATATTATATCCAAGTATGGGCATTTAAAAACATGATTTTAAAAAACATGATTTTCCTGTCGTATTTTCTAGTCTACTGGGCTGGGGCAGGAGGGCCAAGTCAGGGGGCCATCTGTGAGTGTGAATAAAACATAAGTCTGTATAGTGCCTTTAACCTGAAAAACCTCATGTAGATTCATCAATTGTCAAGAGTTAAGAGTGTTTTATTGTCATACTATACTAAGTGGGACCCGTTGGGTCCCAGCTTCACATGGGAGGGCTAGTCCCCCAACGCAATATTCCACCTCTCCACCAATTCCAATATACACACACACACACACACACACACACATACAAACGCAGCCTTTCAGTTAGGTGGCGTTTCGGCAGAGCGGCCATTTGGTGAGTTAGCTTTTAGGCGACGCAGCCTTTCGGTAAGTTGGCTTTTTGGCGTCCCGCCCTTTCTGTTCGTTGGCGTTTTGGCATCGTATGCTTTCGGTTATTTGGCTTCGAATTCTTTTCTTCAACTTTTCGGCCTTCGACGCCACGTTCGGGTATCACACACACACACACCCCCCCCCCCCCCCCATCCCTCCCCCCCCCCCACCCCCACCCCACCCACAACAGTAAACTTTGTTGAATCTACTCACACGGCTGAGCGAGACCTCTCCACTGCGGGGCTTCCGCTGTCAGCGGCACTTCCGCAATCAGCATGATCTCTGCACTCACCGGAAATTACGCAATCAGTGCGACCTGTCCACTAAGCGGAAGTCACGAAATGAGCGGGACTTTTGGACTAAACACAGTCGGACCTATATAAGCATTTATTCCTTCCAAACAGTCGGACCTAATAAAGAATTTATTCCTTCCAAACACAGTTGGACCTAATAAAGCATTTATTCCTTCCAAACACAGTCAGAATACTGGAAATTCATTAAACAAACGACTTTCAGCCTATCATATCCATTAAGTCCATCAATAAAATGGATGCCATTATGTCCATCAATAAAATGGATGCCATTTTACCCAATGAGTGCCCAATCCACTATTTCCCGTTTGACACCCTGCCAAGAAAATCAGTAGTCATGTAATTACCAATCATTCGTTGGCCCCTTCCCATTACTGTAAACCTACTCTACAACCAACCGAGATATCGATGTTCTCTGAATCTCGGTCATTCCCAAATTTATTCCCCGCCCGTTACTAGCCATATCTTCAGCTGTCCCTCCTTAAGCTCTGGAATTCCTTTCCTAAACTTCTCCACCTCCCACACCCATCCTGCCCACATTACCACTAACGTCCTTAAAACCAAGACTGTGGCCGTGTTTTCGGTCATCTAACTTAACAGCTTCTTACGTGACCAAGAGGCAGATTTTAATTTGGGAACATTCCCATAAAAACTCCTAGGGTGCCTTTACTACATTGAAGTTGCTATGTAAATACAAGCTGCTGTTACAAGATTAACGCACTGTGGCAGGATTTGTAAGTTGCCAACTGATAAATTGTACTATTTTGTTGTGAAAATAGAAGGAACAATGTGATAGAAATTCATTAAAGCAAATTTTGATGCCAACTAGCCATTATCAATCACCACTACTGCAAAAACAAAAGTGTGGCGCTGGGCTCCTTTCCTTTCACCGTATGACATGCTAGGTTTCCATAATTAGATACTTCTTACAACACCCTGGTGGAGCAGCAGATTAAACAACTGGAATTTGAAAAACACTGAAGAGAAAATTCTCGGCTGATTTTATTTCTTCACTGGATGTGGCATTCCTGATCTCCCAATTTACCTCATGCGACCCTCTTTGTTTTAATTTCCACTGTAGTTGTAACACAATATTCTGCACCCTATTTCCTTTCTCCCTGCGCTACCTGTTGAACTCGTGTATGGTACGCTTGTACTAATGTATGGGCTTGATGGATTGCAAGTTTTTCACTATATGTTGGTCCACTGCAAGTAAGAATTTTATTATAGCGTTTCGGGACATATGACAATGAAACACTGTTAACTCTTTACTCTTGACTACATATAAACCAATTCCAATAACAATTACTCCCTGAACTGTAGACCACTAACCACTCCCTAAAATATGGGGGAGCTAGAATTAAATCCAATGATGTAGTCAAAGCCTCGTTGACTCAATGCAACTCCTGCGGATGCCTAACCCATAGTCTCGCAAAGCATAGAAGGAACACTGAGGATGGTATTGAGCAGTGCTTTTTATTGAAGACATAAAGGTACCAGTATGTATGGTATGTATGTATGTATGAGGCAGATGTCTTCAAAATTCCCCTCCCACGCTTTTGTTGACTTATTACTGTCCGACTCTTCCCTTTTCCAGCTTTCTTCTCCCCCTCCACCCACAATTAAGCCAAAGAGTCCACAACCAAAACATCACCTATCCATGTTCTCCAGGGATGCTGCTTGACCAGCTGAGTTACTCCACCACATTGTGACCTAAGCTGTTTAAGGCCCGCAAACACCTAATTTAATTAATACATTTTATTTTTTATACTTAAATAATATTTTTTGTAATATTAAAAATATTCAGAATTTGAAAATCTAGTTCAAAACATTTTAGAGGCGTTACTACACCATACCAGCACATGTCGAGAGAGAAGAACTTTTTTCCACACAGAGAGTGGCGAATCTCTGGAACTCTGCACCGCAGAGGGTAGTCGAGGGGTCCTATATTTAAGAGGGAGTTAACCTTATTAAGGGGATCAGAGGGTGGAGAGAAGGCGCGGGCTGATGGGAACATCCTTCTGAATGGCGGTGCAGCTCGAAGGGCCGAATGGCCTACTCCTGCACCTAATTTCTATGTTTCTATGTCATCACCAAACATGCACGGGTCCTGAGAACCTTAAACATGTGCTGAGGGCGCACATGGGAACTCCTTCTAAGCAGTTGTAGGACTGCACCTCCCTCCACATTACCTCCCCCGCAACCTCTTCCTGCCCCATCTATGGAAGAGTCCATGTCTCTCTCCATCATCATCCTTGTTGTACAACCCAAGTCCACAAAATCAAGATGGAACCAGAGATACATGGATAAGAAAGGTTTAGAGGAAATGGGCCAAACGCAGGCAGATGGGACTAGCGTAGATGGGACATCATGGCCAAAGGATCTGCAAGTTGAGCCGAAGGATATGTTTCAATGCTGTGTGACTCGATAACTTTGACTCTAAGTCATCCTTAATTTCCAAGGACTGCCTAAAAGGAAGAAGAAAAAGAAGAAATCGGTGTTAAAAAAAAACCCCAAACTGAATGGGGCAAACAGCATCTGTGGAGGCAAAGAGACGGTCAACATTTCAGATCAGGATCCTACATCAGGACTGAGAGTGTCGAGGGGATAGAGGGAGCATAAAGAGGTGAGTGAGGGGGGGATGGTGAGATAAGGGCTGGTAACTGATAGGTGGAAACAGGCGAGGCGGACACTGATGAGCAGATTTTGATTCAGAAGCTGGTGGGTGATAGGTGGAATCAGATAAGGGAAAGTATTAGGCCGATGGAACTGGGTGAGGGGAAGGGGAGGGTGAAGTGAAATGAAGTTTAGTTTAGTTTAGTTTAGAGATACAGTGTGAAAACAGGCCTTGGAGTTCATGTTGACCAGAAATCACCCGTACACTCGTTCTATCCTACTTCTTAGGGACAATTTGCAGAAGCCAATTAACCTACAAACCTACGTCTTTGGAATGTAGGAGGAAACCTGAGCACCAGGTTAAAACCCACGTGGTTACAGGGAGAACACACGGAAAGCACCTATAGTCAGAAACGAACCCAGATTTCTGGTGTCGTAAGACATCAACTCTACCGCTGCGCACTGTGCCTCCCCTAGAAGGTATAATCAGAAGCTGGAAGATGATAAGCAGAACCAGTTTAGGGAGGGATGGTGGGCAGGTGGAGCCAGGCTAAGTAGGGTAATGAATATAGTTCAATTTATTGTCACATGTGCCGAGGTACAGTGAAAAGCTTTTGCTGTGTGTTAACCAGTCAGCAGAAAGACAATACATGATTACAATCAATCCATTTACAGTGTATAGATACATGGTAAAGGAATAACATTTAGTGCAAGGTAAAGCCAGCAAAAATCTGGTCAAGGATAGTCTGAGAGACAATAAAAAGAGATGGATAATAGTTCAGCATTGCTCTCTGGTTGTGGTAGGATGAATCAGTTGCCTGATAACAGCTGGGAAACAAAACTGCCCCTGAATCTGGTGGTATGCATTTTCTAAGTAACAGGGGTGCGGAGGGGAGTTAGCCATTGAAACAAAAAGATGAAATCGATGAAAATATGCCATCCTAATCGAGCCGGAGAACCTGATGGGAAAGAGGTTTCAAAGTCAGGCTGAACAGTCTCGACCTGCACTCAATGACTCTTAGATTGCACTTATGTCACTGATTTAGTGAACATCCTGAATAACCCATCAAGAGTGAGACTGCCTTGTTCCCCAGCACACTTCAATAGGACACAGAGAACTCTCCCATAGTCCTCTCTTAAAATAAATTATACATATGCTTATATTACAATCAAAACCAGATGTCAAGGAATAAATTTGAAGGAGCTCTTTTATAATGTTGACCTCTTAAGGGTTCTGTTGACCGAGACACAATATCTGTATTTAGCCTTTCACACTAAAGTCCTCAGTTTTCCCATTCTTTTATTCTTCTCAATGTATTTATTTACACAAAGATACTTCTCTGAAAGCCACACAAGCCGTATGTTCTGTGCAGTGAAGTCTGAAGGTCCCACAATAACCAGACTGAGACTCTGGTCAGCCATATATGTAAATGTCAGTGACTGAAGTAGGACACAGTACTTCCTGTCACTTGATTAAAAAAAATAATCTACAAACCAAGCCTCCAGGCTTTAGTCCACGAACATCCATCATGGGGTCTCTGCTGCACAGGTCTGGTAGGGTGGGCTTCTGGTCTGTGCAGGGTTATATGTTTGCAGAGTCTTAAACTGTCGGCCCCACACTCGGATCTAATGCCCATGGTTCATTTGCTTGCTCCGAGGTCTTGAGTTCAACTACACAATTATTGGCCCTGCCACCTCTGGACACCGAGTCCTCCATAACAGCCTTTCAAAAGCTTAATGAGAGCGTTGGTTAAGGTGGAAACATAAATGGTGAAGCTGCATTGAAAGTGAATGTAAGAATTTGATAATGCAATGAATGTAGAGAATGATATGTACCAAATGTATTCGCTGTATACATGTATAATGCCATATACAAAAGCTCTTCACTGTATCTCAGTGCACATGACAAAAAACTAAACTAAACTTATGAATCAAGTACTTTGTTGAAATTAAAAGTGAGATGGCGCAGTGGCACAGCGGTAGAGTTGCTGCCTTACAGAGCCAGAGACCAGAGTTCGATCCTGGCTACGGGCGCTGTCTGTCACGCTCTCCCCATGACTGCATGGGTTTTCTCCGGATGCTCCAGTTTCCTCCCACACTCCAAAGACGTACAGGTTTGCAGGTTAATTGACCAGTAAAAAATTGCAAATTGGCCCTCGTGTGTAAGGTGGTGGTAGTGCATGGGGATCGCTGGTCAGCACTGTCGGAGGGCCAAAGGGCCTGTTTCCTTGCTGTATTTAGATTAGACTAAAATAAACTAAAGGGCCTGTCCCACGAGCTTGCGACTGCATGCGGCAAGCGTGACCTAACATGGTCGCTTGAGCCATACGGCCTCGTAGGGCCGGTCCTACTTCGATCGCCGGAGCCGTATGGAGTTGTGTGGAAGCTGGTCCCGACATCGAATGGGGCTACGAAAAACTGGCACTGTCCAAAAATTCGGCGCAGCAACGGCCTGCCGGCCCGCAGCCGCATTGAGGCCGTACGCAGACCCTCGACGGGTATGCGCAGCGTCTTGATGCCATACGCAGCGTCTTGATGGTGTACGCCTAGCGTGAACTTCCCGCGGACTTCGCTCTAACTTCATGTCAACTCGTACGGGGATCACTTGACCTCTGCGCGGCCCCCGCTTCCAGTATGGTTTGGTCGCGCTCGCCGCATGCGGTCGCATGCTGGTGGGACAGCCCCCATACGGGGATCACTCGACCTCCGCGCGGCTCCCGCTTCCGGTTTGGTCGTGCTTGCCGCATACAGTCGCATGCTCATGGGACAGGCCCTTAAACTAAACAATCCAGACTGAGACCCCCCCATCTCATTCCCATACCTCCAATGGACCTCCTCCATTGCTAAAGTGAGGTCACACATGCAAACAAGAGGAACATCACCTCATATTCCACTAGGGTAGCTTTTAATCCAATGGCAAGTTCTCTCATTTTGAGTGACACCCGCTCTTCCCCAATCCTCTCCTTCCTGTGCATCCCAGGGGTGAACATCTATTTTTTTTTCCCCTTTATTCCACAACTCTTTCACCCCGGCCTCCTGCCTCCCCTGTCCCCTTCCATCTATATCCCTCGCTCTGGTTTTATATTCCAATCATCTTCTCTCCTCACCTGACGCCCTTTAGTCTCCTTTTAATTTGCAGCCCTTTTTCCACCCATCAGACAATCAGCCCCCCCTCACCTACACGTACATATCCACATATAACGTGCCAGGCTTTGTCCAGCCACCATCTATTTTCCAACTTTTTCCCCCACCTGGTGCAATCGGTCCGAAGAAAAGTCTCGACCCAAAATGGGCGCCTACCCATGTCCACCACAGATGCTACCCGACCCGTTGAGCTACCCCACCACTTTATGTTTTACTCAAGATTCCAGCATCCGCAGATCCTTGGATCTCTGAAGGGGTGGCTGGTGTTCACGAGAGCACCGTAATGTTCAAGGCATCTTTGCTTTTGTATGCCAAAGCAAAGTTCTCTTTGATGGATCTATGTCAGATGGGAATTTTTCAATGAGGTGAACAGTTTTCTCTTACAGTTTCCTGCACCCAATATTTATTCCTCCCGTACCTAACAACACAACATTAACTGATCATTGCCACAGAAGCCTGCGGAGGGCAAGTCAATAAATATTTTAACGGCGGAGATTGACAGATCCTTAATTTGTACTGGTTTCAGGGGTTATGGGAAGAAGGGAGGAGAATAAGGGTTGAGAGGGAAAGATAGATCAACCATGATTAAATGGCAGTAGACTTGATGGGCCAAATGGTCTCATTCTGCTCCTTATAACTATGAAATTGTGAACTTTTGAACAGGTCATTATTGAATTGCTGTTTGTGGACCGATTGACTGCTGCATCACCCGAGGAACGAAGAAAGCAAAGATAAGGAGGAAAGCGGACGTGGAAGATGAAAGGAACCTTGGCATGTTGATGGCAACATCATAGTTGGAGAGTACAGACACCAAATCAACTCGTCCATGCTGACCAAGATGCCCATCTAAGCTAGTCCCATTTGCCCACATTTGATCCATAGCCCCATGAACCTTTTCTGTCCATGTCAAGTATCTATGGCTTCAGATTATAGGGATGGGTGGAAAATAGTCACAAGCTGGATCATTGATTCATAGGATCTCATGGACAAGGAGTCAGGGAATGGGGGGCTGGAGTTTGAATGTGGCCCAAACAAAAGAATGCAGAGACTGAGTCCGTTTTTCCAAGGAGTGGAGAAGTTAAAGGCAGACATAACAGAAGTATATAACATACTAGACTAAGTGGGACCCGTTGGGACCCATGTTCACACGGGAGGGCTGGTCCCCCAACGCAATATTCCACCTTTCCACCAATTCCAATATTGCTAGCCAGTGGGGGGGGGGGGGGGGGGGGGGGGGGCTTTCTGGAGCACTTGTTATCAAGTCAAGTCAAGTCAAGTCACTTTTATTTCTACAGCACATTTAAAAAACAACTCTCGTTGATGCAGTTTCCTACCATTTCAAGCAGGGTGCAAGGCCACCAAATTCAAGTGCAGTTTCCAGTTACTTCAAGCAGGGTGCAAGGCCACCAAACTCAAATGCAGTTTTATACCATTTCAAGCAGCGTGAATCCACCACACAAACACCACACTCACAGTTCATTAGACATTCAGTGTGTTCAGTTGATTCACAGCTCAGACAATCATGACCTATCCCCAATCTTGCAGAGACTGAGCCACACCCACACTTCTGGGTTTTATAATCCCTCCCCCCCTCCCACCGGAAGGGACGTTGCCTTCATGGCGTGATTGAAAGGAGAGAGATTCTCAACATTTTTAAAACACTAATAACACTTGTATTTTTCATTGATGGGAAGAATCCTCTGCACCTGATGAGCGGAGGGGGACTGAGTAAGATGGCCAAAAATCACAGCCGTAAGTGGTAGTGTTTTATCTAAAATCAATATACAGTGCAAACAGGAAGATGTCAAGTTTAGACTTTTAATCATTCGCCATTTCAAACCAACCACCATTAACAACCATTCGCTGTGCTTTATTTCAAACAACCACCACCAACAACCATTTGCTGTGCTTTATGCCAAACCAACCACATTTTCATTTTCAAACTACATTAAGGGCACTCAAGGTCAGTAAAATCACATGTCACAGTTTAGTAGACATGTGTTCAGTGTTATTCACAGCTGAGACTGAGAGACATGACCCTCTC
The DNA here is from genome assembly GCF_028641065.1 of Leucoraja erinaceus. Taxonomy (NCBI): domain Eukaryota; kingdom Metazoa; phylum Chordata; class Chondrichthyes; order Rajiformes; family Rajidae; genus Leucoraja; species Leucoraja erinaceus. Next base: position 84,980,494 of record NC_073380.1, on the reverse strand, counting down.
ACTCCCCCATCTTGCAGAGACTGACTGAGGCACTCAACACTTCTGGATTTTATAGTCCCTCTGGAAGGGGTGTGGCCTTCAGGATCTCAACATATTTTTAACACTAATAACTTATTTTTCATCGATGGGGAAAATCCTCTTGTCCTGCACAGCGGAGGGGGACGCTGAGTAGGATGGCCAAAAATCACAGCCGTATGTAGCAGCGCTTTTTCTAAAATCTATGTAGAGAACAACAGGAAGTGGTCAAGATCAGACTTTTAGTAATATAGATAAGAGTGGTATCAATTCTGTAGACTGCAGGAAACATTCTCCTTCTCAAGGTAGATAAAACTAGCGGGCATAGATCGCAACCTGAGAAGTCACCTGTCCATGGTGTCTAGAGATGCTGCCTAACCTGCTGAGTTACTCCAGCACTTTGTATCTATTTTCAGTTTAAACCAGCATCTGCAGTTCTTTCCTACACTTTGTATCCATTTATGTATTGACCTGCATCAGCAATTCCTTGTTTCGACATAGATTTGGAGGGGAACTGAAGTGGGACCGTTCTCACCCAGAGAGTTGTGAGTAGCGAATACCCGGAATACAGGACGGGGGAGAGTGGTGGAAGCAGAGTCAGGAGACAGGATTTAAAACAAACACTTGAATCGCCCAGCCATAGAAGGCTATGGGTCAAGTAGTGGAAGATGGGATTAACACGGATGTTTTCTTACTAGTTGGTGTAGAGTTGATGGGCTGAATGGCCTGTTTCCACTCTGAGCCCAGTGCCACTTGAAGAAAACATAGAAAATAGAAAGGAGTCATGGTGAACACAGCAGAGATGAGGGCCTGGAGGGAGAAGGGTGTAAAAGTCTTGTGACAGGATTAAGAGCGATGGATGGAGGCAGAGGGGCTAAATGCCAACCTTCCAGCTGAAACAATCTATGTCATTGATTTATGTTCAGTGTGAGCTCACCCTGCCAGGATGTATAAAACTCAGAGCAGCGTGCTGAGCTGCCAATCACAGCTGCAGACAGAGCACGTGTGGGATATCAGTCAGTGTTATGAATGGGTAGACGAGGGATGAGGGGGGATATCAGACGCTGCAGCAGGACGATGGCTCAGTGCCAGAAGCAACAGCAGACAGGAAGAGGAGAGAAGGCTGTCTGGCTGGTCGGCTGATGACATTGCAAACACTGTGCACTTTCTTTTTTCCACATCTATAGAGTCATGTAGTCACGCAGCACGGAAACAAGCCCTTCAGCCCAACTCAAGCGTGCCGACTGACAGGCCACATCCCAGCTAGTCCCATTTACCCGCACTGACCCATATCCCTTTTTATTCTTTATCTCTCTACATCATTGTCCATACACAGAGTCCGCGCCGACCAGCGATCCCTGCACATTAACACTATTCTACACCCACTAGGGACAATTTTTACAGTTACCAATCCAATTAATCTACGAACCTGTACGTCTTTGGAGAGTAGGAGGAAACTGAAGATCTCAGAGAAAACCCACACAGGTCATGGAGAGAATGTACAAGCTCCGTAAAGACAGCACCCATAGTCGGGATCGAACCTGGGTCTCCTGCACTGCATTCGCTGTCAGGCAGCAACTCTACCGCTGCGCCACCGTGACCGTGACTTGCTGACTCTAGAGGGGGGAGGGACCTCATGCACCATTGCCGTAATTGAGGGATAGTCTAAAGACTAAAGGGCCTGTCCCACTTGGCGACTGCCGGCATCATTGATTGATGCATCTGGTCACCGAAAAATTCACGGCTTGATGTGGCTGTGATGCGGCGTGACATGGTGTGATGACGTACGACGCGCGGTGTTTTTTCACGCGTCACAACATTTTTTTTGGCCGCCGCTGGAATTTGAAATGTTCAGAATCTTTTGGCAACACGGATATGACGCCGGCAGTCGCTGAAAAACATTGCCAAGCGGGAGAGGCCCTTTAAGATATGGTCAACAGAGTTAACACGCTGCCCCGCAGAGAAAATGATTCACAGACGATGGATGTTGGCTTTGTGTGTTGGCAACGTGGCTGATAATGAGTTATGAACAAAGCATATTATTTTCCAATAAACACTTCATTTCTACAATCACCAAGAAGGAATAGCAACACAAGTAGTAATGCTGCCAAGTCTGAAGAAGGGTCTCGACCTGAAACGTCACCCATTCCTTCTCTCCAGAGATGGTCCCTGACCTGCAGAGTTACTCCAGCACAGTGTCTATCTTCCCTTTAACATTTCCTGTCCAAATGTATTTTAAATGGTGTTATTGTACCCGTCTTAACTACTTCAGCTCAATCCATCTGCCCACCGCCTCAGCGTGAAAAAGTTGTCCCTCAGGCTCCTATTAAATCTTTCCCCTCTCACCTTAAACCTTTGCCCTCTAGTTCTTGATTCCACTACCCTGGGGAAAAGACTCTATGCATTAACTCTTCCTTTTACCCTCATGATTTTATACACTTCCATATGTTCACCCCTCAGTTTCCTCTAAGATTTGCTCAAAGGGATAAGTACTAGCCAGCCCAACATATTCCCACAGTCCAGGCCCCCAGGTCTGCTAGTTAATGGCACCTTTCCCAATTATTATCCAATTTCCCATTACTTTCAGATTACAAATGGCATCAAAGGACTTGAGTAACAGCAGATTTCATACTTGGAATGAAATTATGTATTATACATCGTAAGATGACCTTCCTCGCCCATTCCAAGGTCTTCCTCAGAATCATCCCACGCAGTTTGCTCTTTCTTGGATCATAACCCAAAATATTTCTTCTTTGGGAGAAGAGCCAAACTGGGAATTACAGATCTGCTGGTCACTTGTAGTAATCATCTCATCACCAGCCTCCCGCTCCCCCTCCCACCACCACAATCGGAATGACAGGGGCTTCCCAGTACTCCTTACATACAGTAGCTGCTCATAGCTATTCTGCTGGGAACAGGGCTGGGCGGAACAGAAGGACAGAAATCATAGGACAAATGGTCCAACATTGTTAGTAGATTTTGAGCCTGTTGTAACAAAGATAAGGGAACAAATGCTCAAAGTAGAGCTGATAGCAATAATGAACAAGGCAGTGGGTCCACTGATATATATTCTTTAAATATTTCCTTACAACATAGGAGGAGCCCATTTGGCCCATCAAATCTAAACTGACTCACAGAGCAATACTGTTCCTTGTGACCTATTGTAACCTTGTAATCCGAAGATAGACACAAAATGCTGGGCTAACTCAGCGGGTCAGGCAGCATCTCCGGACAAAAGGAATAGATGTCGAGTTGCTTCTGGACCCATATCCTTCCAGAGATGCATCCTGACCCGCTGAGTAATCCCAGTTTTTTGTGCCTAACCTTGTAACCCATTCCCCCAAGCGACTCCATCACCCACCCATAATGGGTGCAATTCAACACAGCCATTTAAGCTGTCAGCCTGCATGTCTTTGGAACGTGGGAAGAAACTAGAACACTGGGGGAAATCCACACAGGGGGAATGTATAAACTCAGCACAGACAGCATTGGAGGTCAGGATCGCAGGAATTCTGGAATTGCAAAGCCTCAGCTCTGCCACGGGTGAGAAAGTGGCCACAGCAATGAGTACTAATGGTAAAACACGGCAGCAAGAATCTGTTACCCCCATCCTGGCTCAAATGAAGCAAGACAAATGTGCATTGATATCAGGTGAATTATTGGAGGGCGTTCTGCCATTTGGCGCTAGTTTCCTTCGCTGGCAATGGGATAACGTTTGTTTTGGCTTCCCCTCCCCCCAACTCTCCCAGCTTCTCCACATTTAACCTTTGTATATCTCTTCATTCCTGGAGACGACATCCCTGCCAGTGCTGGATTTCAGCTGCTCCAGCCCATGAAAGGGGCATTTTGCTGCTTTATATGAAGCTAGGCACTTTCACAGAGCTTCATAGAATCTTCCACAACGTACTGGCAAGGGCTGCTATCCAACCCCAGGCCGCTTGCCAACAGCGAGTGCCTGGAATGAAAGCGAGGGGATTTCAGGCACCCAGCTGCTGGTGTTGCCAAGCCTCTTCCCACACCACTATTGTCCTCGACACGATGCGGAGAGCAAGCTGTGTGTTTGTAACCCTTTGCTCTGTGGTTGGGTTTGTGAACACACCATGGGGAAAGGTTACACCAACCTATGGACAACATCTTCCCTGCAGGAAGGGGCCACCTCGAGAAGGCAGCAAACATAATGCCCCTGTCCCACTTAGGAAACCTGAACGTAAACCTCTGGAGACTTTGCGCCCCACCCAAGGTTTCCGTGCAGTTCCCGGAGGTTGCAGGTGGTTGCCAGAGGTTGCAGGTAGTGGAAGCAGGTAGGGAGACGGACAAAAACCTCCGGGAACCACACGGAAACCTTGGGTGGAGCGCAAAGTCTCCAGAGGTTTCTGTTCAGGTTTCCTAAGTGGGACAGGGGCATAAGACCATAAGACATAGGAGCAGGACTAGGCCATTCAACCAGTCGAGTCTGCTCCACCATTCAATCATGGTTGATCTATTTGGCCCTCTCAACCCCATTTTTATTCCATGCCTTATCCTCATAACATTTGACACCCTTACTAATAAAGAACCTATCAATCCCTGCTTTAAAAATACCCAATGACGACCTCCAGAGTCGTTGGTGGCAATGAATTCCACAAATTCACCACCCCCTGGCTGAAGAAATTCCTCCTCATTTGCCACAGAAGGTAGTTGAGGCCAGCTCATTGGCTATATTTAAGAGGGAGTTAGATGTGACCCTTGTGGCTAAAGGGATCAGGGGGTATGGAGAGAAGGCAGGTACAGGATACTGAGTTGGATGACCAGCCATGATCATATTGAATGGCGGTGCAGGCTCGAAGGGCCGAATGGCCTACTCCTGCACCTATTTTCTATGGTACTATTTCCATTCTGAAGGTACTTCATTTCTTTCTGAGGCTGCTCCCTCTGGTCCAATACTCTCCCACAACAGGAAACATACTCTCCCCATCCACTCTATCTAAGCCTTTTATTATTCAGTAGGTTTCAATGATATACCCCTTCATCCCTCTAAACTCCAGCGAGTACAGGCCCAGAGCCATCAAACCATCTTTATACTTTAACCCAATCAACCCTCAGGATCATTCTCAAAACCTCCACTGACCCTCACCAATGCCAGCACGTCCTTCCTCCGATATTAGGCCTTAAACTGCTCAGAATATTGCAAGTGTCTTATAAAGCCTCAGCATTACATCCTTAACATAATCGAGCACCATTCATACCTGGGTCATTCCGTCTAACCATATAACCATATAACAATTACAGCACGGAAACAGGCCATCTCGGCCCTACAAGTCCGTGCCGAACAAATGTTTTTTCCCCTTAGTCCCACCTGCCTGCACTCATACCATAACCCTCCATTCCCTTCTCATCCATATGCCTATCCAATTTATTTTTAAATGATACCAATGAACCTGCCTCCACCACTTCTACTGGAAGCTCATTCCACACCGCTACCACTCTCCGAGTAAAGAAGTTCCCCCTCATATTACCCCTAAACTTCTGTCCCTTAATTCTGAAGTCATGTCTACTTCTCTCTTCTGATGGGCAGGAGATACAAAAGCTTGGAACCATGTAACAACATCTGGAATAGCTTCTTCCCCATCGTTATCATGTTCTTGCATGAATTTGTCATCTGCTAAATATTTCCATTCTCTCAATCCATGGGTGGCACGGTGGCGCATCCGTGGAGTTGCTGCCGTGCAGCGCCAGAGACCCGGGCTGGATCCTGGCCATGGGTGCTGTCTGTGCAGAGTTTGTACATTCTCCCCCTGAGAGCGTGGGCTTTCTCCGAGTACTCCAGTTTCCTACCACACGACGTACAGGCTTGTAGGTTAATTTGCCTTTGTAAAAAATGGTCCCTAGTGTGTAGGATTGTGTTAGTGTGTGGGGACTCCGTGAGGGAGAGGGTCTGTTTCCACGCTGTATCGCTAAACCAAACTAAACTAAACTAGTTCATAACGGACGTTGCACTGTTTTGTTATCTACACGTTTTCTGTAACTGTAACGCTGCAACATTATATTCTGTACAATAGCATTTGATTCTTTGCACTTGTTTTACTTATGAACCGTGGCTGATCTATCTTTCCCTCAACCCTGTTCTACTGCCTTCTCTCCATAACATAGAAACATAGAAAATAGGTGCAGGAATAGGCCATTTGTCCCTTCAAACCTGCACCGCCATTCAATATGATCATAGCAACATAGAAATTAGGTGCAGGAGTAGGCCATTCGGCCCTTCGAGCCTGCACCGTCATTCAATATGATCATGGTTGATCATCCAACTCAGTATCCTGTACCTGCCTTCTTTCCATACCCCCTGATCCCTTTAGCCACAAGGGCCACATCTAACTCCCTCTCAAATATAGACAATGAACTGGCCTCAACTACCTTCTGTGGCAGAGAATTCCAGAGATTCACCATTCTCTGTGTGAAAAATGGTTTTCTCAATTCGGTCCTAAAAGATTTCCCCCTTATCCTTAAACTGTGACCCCTTGTTCTGGACTTCCCCAACATCGGGAACAATCTTCCTGCATCTAGCCTGTCCAACCCCTTAAGAATTTTGTAAGTTTCTATAAGATCCCCCCTCAATCTTCTAAATTCTAGCGGGTGCAAGCCGAGTCTATCCAGTCTTTCTTCATATGAAAGTCCTGACATCCCAGGAATCAGTCTGGTGAACCTTCTCTGCACTCCCTCGATGGCAAGAATGTCTTTTCTCAGATTAGGAGACCAAAACTGTACACAATACTCCAAGTGTGGTCTCACCAAGACCCTGTACAACTGCAGTAGTATAACCCTAGACACCTTCACTAATCAAGGGTTTGTCAATCTCCGCATTAAAAATATCCATAGTCTTGGCCTCCACAACTGTCTGTGGCAATGAATTCCACAGATTCGCCAGCCTATGAATAAAGAAATTCCTCCTCATCTCCTTCTGAAATATACAGCCTTGTATTCTGAGGCTATGGCCTCTGTTACTAGACTCTCCCACTCGTGGAAACATCCTCTCCACATCCACTCTATCGAGGCTGTAAGAGTTGCTAACAATTCTAACTTCCATGCAAACATTGCATAGAGTAGAAATGTTGCTGCAGCATTGTCAATCTTGCATTACATGCGGATTGACATTGCATACAGTGTCCGCTGAACTTTAGGTGTTGGAAGGACAGATGCCAGCAACTTGATTATAATATACACAAAAACGCCAGTCAGCTTTGGCGATCAATGTTTGCACCTTGGTTCAATCGCAAGAAAGACCAGGTAATTGTCAGCGATATGTTGATGCACTGCGCCCTCTACTGGCTGCACTCTGCAAATGGCCAGACCCTTATCAGAAATGGTGTAAATAAGCCTGAAGATGGATCCCAACCTGAAACATAGAAAATAGGTGCAGGAGTAGGCCATTCGGCCCTTCGAGCCTGCACCGCCATTCAATATGATCATGGCTGATTATCCAACTCAGTATCCTGTACCTGCCTTCTCTCCATACCCCCTGATCCCTTTAGCCACAAGGGCCACATCTAACTCCCTCTTAAATATAGACAATGAACTGGCCTCAACTACCTTCTGTGGCAGAGAATTCCACAGATTCACCACTCTCTGTGTGAAAAATGTTTTTCTCATCTCGGTCCTAAAAGATTTCCCCCTTCTCCTTAAACTGTGACCCCTTGTTCTGGACTTCCCCAACATCGGGAACAATCTTCCTGCATCTAGCTTGTCCAACCCTTTAAGAATTTTGTAAGTTTCTATAAGATCCCCCCTCAATCTTCTAAATTCTAACGAGTACAAGCCGAGTCCATCCAGACTTTCTTCATATGAAAGTCCTGACATCCGAGGAATTATGAAAGTCCTGACATCCCAGGAATTATGAAAGTCCTGACATCCCAGGAATTATGAAAGTCCTAATATCCCAGAAACATCACCTATCCATGTTCTCCAGAGATGCTGCCTGACCTACTGAGTTATTCCAGCATTTTGTATCTTTGGTAGAATCAAAATGTGCGCTTAAAAAGTGCCTGTGAGTTAATGGACCAAACAGATCTAAGCTCCATTTTAATATAAAATTGCATACATGGACCTACAAGTAACAAACAAAATGTGTAGATCACCTTTGAAAAGTACATAGTTACAATACCACTTGTTTTGGTGACTGTGAAATGAAAAAAAAAATTAGCTGGATCCTGGAAACCAATTTAAGGAGTGAAGGGAGTGAGGGAAGTAGAGAAAGAAAAGGAGGGAAGGAGAGAAAGAAGTTAGGGGGGAAGAAGAAGGGAAAAGAGAGAAAGGAGAGAAAGAAGGGAGGGAGGAACGGAGAAGGGAAAAGAGAAAGAGGAAGGAGGGGGAAGGACAGAAGGGAGTGAGGGAAGAAGGGAAGGGAGGGATAGAAGGGGAGGAGAGAAGGGAATGGGAGATGCCAGAGAGCAATGGTGGATGGCTGTTTGTCAGGTTGGAGGCCAGTGACTAGTGGGGTGCCACAGGGATCTGTGTTGGGTCCACTGTTGTTTGTCATGTACATCAATGATCTGGATCAAGGTGTGGTAAATTGGATTAGTAAATATGCAGATGATACTAAGATTGGTGATGTTGTGGATAATGAAGTAGATTTTCAAAGTCTACAGAGAGATTTAGGCCATTTGGAAGAATGGGCTGAAAGATGGCAGATGGAGTTTAATGCTGATAAGTGAGAGGTGCTAAATCTTGGCAGGACAAATCAAAATAGGACGTACATGGTAAATGGTAGCGAATTGAGGAATGCAGTTGAACAGAGGGATCTGGGAATAACTGTGCATAGTTCCCTGTAGGTGGAATCTCATGTAGATAGGGTGGTAAAGAAAGCTTTTGGTGTGCTGGCCTTTATAAATCAGAGCATTGAGTATAGAAGTTGGGATGTAATGTTAAAATTGTACAAGGCACTGGTGAGGCCAATTCTGGAGTATGGTGTACAATTTTGGTCGCCCAATTATAGGAAAGATGTCAACAAAATTAAGAGAGTACAGAGGAGATTTACTAGAATGTTGCCTGGGTTTCAGCAACTAAGTTACAGAGAAAGGTTGAACAAGTTAGGTCTTTATTCTTTGGAGTGCAGAAGGTTAAGGGGGGACTTGATAGAGGTTTTTAAAATGATGAGAGGGAAAGACGAGTTGACGTGGATAAGCTTTTTCCATTGAGAGTAGGGAAGATTCAAACAAGGGGACATAATTTGAGAATTAAGGGACAGAAGTTTAGGGGTAACATGAAGGGGAACGTCTTTACTCAGAGAGTGGTAGCTGTGTGGAATGAGCTCCAGTGGAAGTGATGGAGGCAGGTTTGATTTTTATCATTTAAAAATAAATTGGACAGGCATATGGATGGGAAAGGAATGGAGGGTTATGGTCTGAGTGCAGGTAGATGGGATTGGGGAGAATAAGTGTTCGCACGGACTAGAAGGGCCAAGATGGCCTGTTTCCGTGCTGTAATTGTTATATGGTTATATGGAGAGGGCCGGCGGCAGGAGCGGATGCTGGAGACCGGGCGGATGGGTGTGAGCTGAGTCCGAGGTTTGTAAACGTTGCTCCAACCCCTGGCCCAGCCCTCCCTGTATTGTTCACTGTGTCTCCCCGGGGAGAGAGAGTGGGGGGAGCCGGGGCTGTGTGCGTGAAGCACGGTGACTGGAGGGATGGGAGCGCTGCCCTGGGACCGCATGAGAACGACCCACCTCCCCTGCTTCCCCTTTTCCATTCTCACACCCCCTTCCCCGTCTACCCCTTTCTTCCCCCTCCACTCCTCTACTCTCTCTGCACCCCTCTCCCCCCTCCACCAGGGGCAGATCTAACTGAGCCGAGAGTAGATTACTCTGGCGGGGGCCCCCCTTACTATAAAGGCCGGCCCTGACCCCCCCCCCCTCCCCCCCCCCCCCTTCCTCCGACACGGACACAGAGCGATCGCTGGCCCCTTTATTTGTTAAACATCTATTTCCTTCGGGTGTGTTTTTTTTATTTCCCCCTTATAATTTCCGTACTTTTTCGATAGCTGCCATGACCCGTATGATGTCATCCTTCTTCCTGCTCCTGGTCTTGGCCCGCACCATGTGTGTGTCTGTGTGTGTGTCTGTGTGTGAATCATAGAGTGGAATAGGTGACATTTCGGGTCAAGACCCTTCTTCAGACTGACAGTCAAGGGAAAGGGAAATGGGAGATATAGGCATATCTTCCATTCATTTGTCTTTAGTACCAACTCTTGTTCCCCTTTCCCCCGACTCAGTCTGAAGAAGGGTCTCGACCCAAAATGTCATCTATTCCGCTCTATTAAAGTTGCTTTTGTCCGCCTGTCCGTCCGTTCGTTCGCCCTTGGATTAAGTAGCGCAGGATAAAGCTGTGAATTCACGCACAGGATGGAAGCTGGAAACTGAAAATTAGGGGAATGCCCTGCATACCCCCCCATTTCCATCACTGGTTATCCTAAACATTGCCAATTGTCATTGAATTTACTGGGAACAACTCATCTCCAATCTTGCCAAATCTGCCTTAAGTATTCCAATCTCCCTGATGCTAACCACATTCATCCTGTTTTATTCTCCCCAACGCACACACATTGTTCCAGCAGGATAATATCCAGGAATAAAAATCTTGGTCCAATTACAGATAAACAATGTTTGCAACTTCCTTATTATTTTATTCATGTTTTGGGATCTGAGCAACTGTGGAAATACCAGCATTTATTGCTCCTTCTTAATTGCCTTTAAGAAAGTGGTGGCAAGCTGTCTTTAGTTTAGTTTATTGTCACAATGTAAGGCCTGACTTTGTAGAGTAGCTGGTTCTTCACTGCCTCTCACCCTGCCTAGACTAACCAGCTTCAAAGTTCCCATGCTAATATTAGCTTAGAAATACAGCATGGAAACAGGCCCTTCAGCTCACTGATCCCTTTCACACTAATCCCATTCTATCCCGCATTCTCATCCACTCCACGGACATTAGGGGCCATTTTACAGAAGGCAATTAACCAACAAAGCTGCATGTCTCTGGGATAGAGCAGGAAACCAGGACACACAGGAGAGACCAACACGGTCACAGGGAGAACGTTCCAACTCCAAAGAAACGGCACCCAAGGTCAGGATGTACCAGCTGCACCACAGTGCCACGAATATGTTCCCACTTTCCCTCATTCCATCCCACTATACAGTAGCCCAGGGCTGTTGGCTGTAATTCCACTTGGTCTCCTTCTTTTGTGTTCATCTTCCATGTTTCAAATGTTGACATCGCTGTCATCGTCTGCCCTGAAAAGGACATACAAACATAGAAAATAGGTGCAGGAGAAGGCCATTCGGCCCTTCAAGCCTGCACCGCCATTCAATATGATCATGGCTGATCATCCAACTCAGTATCCTGTACCTACCTTCTCTCCATACCCCCTGATCCCTTTAGCCACAAGGGCCACATCTAACTCCCTCTTAAATATAGCCAATGAACGGGCCTCAACTACCTTCTGTGCAGAGAATTCCACAGATTCACCACTCTCTACGTAAAAAATGTTTTTCTCATCATAGTCCTAAAAGATTTCCCCTTTATCCTTAAACTGTGACCCCTTGTTCTGGACATCCCCAACATTGGGAACAATCTTCCTGCATCTAGCCTGTTCAACCCCTTAAGAATTTTATAAGTTTCTATAAGATCCCCCCTCAATCTTCTAAATTCAAGTGAGTACAAGCCGCGTCTATCCAATCTTTCTTCATATGAAAGTCCTGACATCCCAGGAATCAGAGTCTGAAGAAGGTTTTCGGCCTGAAACGTCACCTATTTCCTTCGCTCCATAGATGCTGCTGCACCCGCAGAGTTTCTCCAGCATTTTTGTGTACCTTTGATTTTCCAGCATCTGCAGTTCCTTCTTGAACACATCCCAGGAATCAGTCTGGTGAACCTTCTCCGTACTCCCTCTATGGCAAGAATGTCCTTCCTCAGATTAGGAGGACGCATGTTTCCGGCGGCAATCAGTGGGAGCCATCACTTGTTGCAGTAGATGATGGTGGTAGCAGAATTAGCTCAGGATACTTCCAGTTTCCAGCCCCGTGAAGTGGACACTTCTGCTAGGGGGCCATTCTACTTGGTAGCAGCAGAAGAGAGGTATCACAGGTTATGAGGGGAAGGCAGGCACTTGTATAGCACCTTCTGCAACACTTTCAGGACACCACAAGATGTTTTATTGCCAATTAAATAATTCTTAATGTGTGATTATTGTTGCAGCGAACTTAGCAGCCAATAACACAGCCAGCCCATGGTGCTAATGATGTGCAAATGGACAGATGATGTGTTTCCAATAATGTTGATTGAGGGATAGATACTGGCGTCAGGACCAGGGCAAAGAACTACCCTGCTCCTTCAAAGATATCTTTCACATCCAACTGAGAGGCCAGACAGGGCGGCACAGGGATGCAGCTGCTGGAGTTGCTGTACAGCAGTAGTCCTGGCTTTGGTCCTAACCTCAGATGCTGACTATGTGGAGTTTGCACGTTCTGTACCGTGACCTCATGCGTTTGCTCCGGGTGCTCCGGTTTCTTACCACATCACAAAGACGTGCAGCTTTGTATGTTAATTGGCCACCATAAATTGTGTGTCGCGAGGGGGTGAGAAAGTGGGACAATATGAAGCTGGGATGTCAGGAGTCTTATGAAGAAAGACTGGATAGACTTGGTTTATACTATAGAATTTAGGAGATTGAGAGGGGATCTTATAGAAACTTACAAAATTCTTAAGGGGTTGGACAGGCTAGATGCAGGAAGATTGTTCCCGATGTTAGGGAAGTCCAGGACAAGGGGTCACAGCTTAAGGATAAGGGGGAAATCCTTTAAAACCGAAATGAGAATAACTTTTTTCACACAGAGAGAGGTGAATCTCTGGAACTCTCTGCCACAGAGGGTAGTTGAGGCCAGTTCATTGGCTATATTTAAGAGGGAGTTAGATGTGGCCCTTGTGGCTAAGTGGATCAGGGGGTATGGAGAGAAAGCAGGTACGGGATACTGAGTTGGATGATCATATTGAATGGCGGTGCAGGCTCGAAGGGCTGAATGGCCTACTCCTGCACCTAATTTCTATGTTTCTATGTTTCTATATGAAGGGATGAACCATGGTCAGCATAGCCTCAGTGGACTGAAGGGCCTGTTTCCATGCTGTAACTTTCAATAATCAATCAATTTGCATCCTCAAACCTTGTGCTTTCCCACCTGAAATGAAATTTGAAACACCATCTCCTTGATGGAGAGAAGGGGATGGAAGGGATCTGACCTTCTTCAGGATGCAAGGACTTGAGGATGCATCTTATAAGAGGTAGAAACAAAGGCCAAAGTCTCACTTGTATTATGCTGAATTTCAAAGAGTTCCTCATCGGCCACAGCCTAGGATAGGATACAACTTTAAGAAACGTTGGTTGGTCCACACTTGGAGTATTGTGTGTACTTCCGGTCACCACATTGCCAGAAGGATATGTTTCTGCTGGAGATTGTGCAGAGGAGATTCACATTGTTGCCTCTTGGATTGGAGGGCTGTAATTATTGGGAGAGGCTGGCCTAATTATCTTAAGCCAAAGGAGACGGAGGGAGTAGCCTTATAATGATACAACACTATGAGAGGGAGAAGTGTGATAGATAGTTAAATCATCTTTTTCCAACGGTGGATGTGTCAAAGATCAGAGGTCAAAGATTTAAGGTGAGAATTTCGATTTTTTTTTAGATGGAACGCTTTCACCGAGCGAGTGGTAGGTTTCTGGAATGCGCTGTCTGAAGAGGGTGGTGGAGGCAGAGATTCTCACATAGTTGAAGTGTCTAGACAAGTACTTACATTGCCAATGAACAGAAGACTGCAGACCTAATGTGGGTCAATGGGATTGATGGATAGGTGCAATGGTCAGCATGGACATGATGTGTAACACACTGTGGGAGGTACCATATTATGGGAGTGTCTCACTGTGGGAGGTACAGTAGTGAGGGACTGCCACACTGTGGGAGGTACTGTGAGAATGCTGTCAGAGGGGCAATACGGGATAGTCTATTCTCTGAGGGTCAGTACTAAAGGAGCGGTGCACTGTCGGAGAGGCAGTACTGAGCGGTAGTACCGGGAGGAGGTGGCTGGTCTAGCACTCTGGTGCCGGGACAACAGCCTCCTCTTGAACTTCAAAAAAACTAAGGAGCTGATCGTGGACTTTAGGAGGGCACATCATCAGAGGACGTACACTCCATAGAGGATAAATAGGGATACTGTGGATAGGGTGAGCTGCTTTAAATATCTGGGAGTCCACATCTCTGAGGATATGACATGGACATCACACACCGCAGCACTCGTGAGTAAGGCAAGGCAGCGCCTTTACCACCTCAGACAATTGAGGAAATTCAGAGTGTCTCCGAGGATCCTCCAGTGCTTCTACTCAGCGGCGGTGGAAAGCATCTTGTCCGGAAATATTACAATCTGGTTTGGGAATTGCTCTGCCCAGCACAAGAAGGCTCTGCAGAGAGTAGTGCGTTCGGCCGAACGCACTATGGGAACTTCACTCGCCCCCCTGCAGAAACTATACATCAGATGCAACTCCAGAGCCAATAAAATCATGGGAGACCCCTTCCACCCCTGCAACGGACTGTTCCAGCTGCTACGGTCAGGCAAACGCCTCCGTTGCCATGCTGTGAGAACGGAGAGGTTGAGAAGGAGTTTCTTCCCAGAGGCCATTCGGGCTGTAAACTCCTATCTCACCAGGGACTAACTTTACTGAAGATTTTTCCTTCCGCGCACAATATTTAATATGTAAAAGAATATGTGATTCTGTTTGTGTGTAGTTTGTTTGGTTGTTTGTTTGTTTGTCTTTTTGCACAAAGTCTGCGAGCATTGCCACTTTTCATTTCACTGCACATCTCGTATGTGTATGTGACGAATAAACTTGACTTGACTTGACTTGAGCAAGTAACTCATTGTCAGTTGCCTATGCTGAATGTGCAGCGAATTGTGAGAGATAAGGAGAGGGTGAAAAGAGAGAGAAAGCATTTCTGTGTATGTGTGTGAGAGGAAGGAGAGGAAGGAGAGAAAGGAGAGGAAAAGAGAGAGGTGTGAGTCAAAGGATAGAAGGAAATAAAGAAAGCGATGGGGAGACAGTGGCAGGGGAGAGGGATTGAGAGGGAGGAGAGAGTGAGAGCGAGAGATAGGCAGGAGGAAGGGAAGGGAGAGAAGGGGGAAGGACGGAGGGAGAGAGAGAGAAAGAGGGAGGGGAGAGTGTGGAAGATGAAGGGAGAGGTGGGAAGTAGAGGGAAAGGGGAATAAAGGAAGAGGGGAAGGAGAGCGAGTGGTGAGAAATAGAGAGGCAGAAAGATAAATGGGGGGCAAGAAGGGAGGAGAGAGAAGCATGGAGGCAGAGTGTGAGGAAAGAGGCAGGTAAGCGGGACTTGAGAGAAAGAAGATGAGTGATTGTAGAGAAAGAAAGCTAGGGAGAGTGAAAAGACGGAGGAAGCTTGATCAAGAGAGGAGAAAGAGGGAGAGAGAAAGGTAAAGAGAGATGTACATATGAAGAAAAGACTGGATAGACTCGCCTTGTACTCGCTAGAATTTAGAAGATTGAGGGGAGATCTTATAGAAACTTACAAAATTCTTAAGGGGTTGGACAGGCTAGATGCAGGAAGATTGTTCCCGATGTTGGGGAAGTCCAGAACAAGGGGTCACAGTTTAAGGATAAGGGGGAAGTCTTTTAGGACCGAGATGAGAAAAACATTTTTCACACAGAGAGTGGTGAATGTGTGGAATTCTCTGCCACAGAAGGTAGTTGAGGCCAGTTCATTGGCTATATTTAATAGGGAGTTAGATGTGGCCCTTGTGGCTCAAGGGATCAGGGGGTATGGAGAGAAGGCAGGTACAGGATACTGAGTTGGATGATCAGCCATGATCATATTGAATGGCGGTGCAGGCTCGAAGGGCCGAATGGCCTACTCCTGCACCTATTTTCTATGTTTCTATGTTTCTATAAATGTTCAGTTGCTGCCGGCTTTACCATGAGCAGCCTAACAAGTTATATTCCCTGTGTTTAAGAGGGAACTGCAGATGCTGGAGAATCGAAGATTACACAAAAAAGCTGGAGAAACTCAGCTGCAGCAGCATCTATGGAGCGAAGGAAATAGGCAACGTTTCGGGCCGAAACCCTTCTTCAGACTGATCGGGGGCGGGGGTGGGTGGGGACAAGAAAGGGAAAAGGAGGAGTAGCAAGTTATATTCCCTCATTGTCCAGGATATCGGGCTGTGACAGGGTGTTTCTGGGACCAGACTGCGGGGATGTCTGAGCAGCTACACAGGCAGAGTTTAACCCGGCAGTTCCTGAGCCGAAAGCTAGGATAAAATCACCAGGCCACTTTGATTTTCTGTAAATAATATGCTTGATAAGAGGATAAAATATTGCACAAACTGCTCGCTCGCTCAACAGGAACAGGCTGCACCCGGGGAGGAGGAGGGGGGGGGGGGGGGGGGGGGGGGGGGGATATATTCCTGGTTCCTTCCTTCCTAAACTTATAAAAGCAGAATTCTGGTTGATATCTCAACTGATACGTTACCACGCACTGCAAAGCTTCCTCTGTAATCTCGTGTGTTCCCAGAGGTAAGGGGAGTTCCCTGGAGACTGGTTCCAGGGAGAAAACCTTCGCAAACCTTCAGTTTACCTGACCAAAGCCCTCGCATGGATCCACAGGTTTCCTGCCTTTAGTTAAAGCATGTCACCAAATACTCCAACAAATTTCCACAGATGTTCTGTAGAATGTACTCTGCCTGGTTGCACCATGGCCCGATACCGCAATTACAATGCACAGGTATGCAAAAGGTTGCAGTGCATGGTGGACTCGGTTCAGTCCACCAAGGGGGCAGCCCTCCCCACCATCAGAAACACGTGTATAAAGTGCTGCCTCAACAAGGCGGTATCTGTCATCAAGGATCCCCATCACCCAGGCCATGTTGCTTCTCGCTGTTCTACATGGATACATAGACAAAAGGTGCAGGAGTAGGCAAACTTGGCTCTTCGAGCCAGCAACGCCATTCAATGCGATCATGGTTGGTCATCCACAATCAGTACCCCGTTCCTGCCTTCTCCCCATATCCCTTGATTCCGCTAGCCCCAAGAGCTCTATCTAACTCTCTTTTGAATGCATCCAGTGAATCGGCCTCCACTGCCTTCTGAGGCAGAGAATTCCACAAACTCACAACTCTCTGGGTGAAAGGTTTTTCCTCATCTCAGTTCTAAATGGCCTACCCCTTATTCTTAAACTGTGGCCCCTAGTTCTGGACTCCTCCAACACCGGGAACATGTTTCCTGCATCTAGCGTGTCCAATCCCTTAATAATGTTATATGTTTTTGTAAGATCCCCTCTTATCCTTTTAAATTCAAGCTAAGTGAATACAAGCCCAGTCGCTCCATTCTTTCACACATGACAGTCCCACCATTCTGCGAATTAACCTGGTGAACCTACAATAGCAAGAATGTCCTTCCTCAAATTAGGTGACCAAAACTGCACACAATACTTCAGGTGTGGTCTCACCAGGGCCCTGTACAACTCCAGAAGAATTTCTTTGCTCCTATACTCAACTTCTCTCATTATGAAGGCCAACATGCCATTAGCTTTCTTTATTGCCTACTGTACCTGCATGCTTACTTTCAGTGACTGATGTACAAGGACCCCCAGGTCTCGTTGTACTTCCCTTTTTCCTAACCTGACACCATTCAGATAACAATCTGCCTTCCTGTTCTTGTCACCAAGGTGGATAACCTCACATTTATCTACATTAAACTGCATCTGCCATGCATCTGCCCACTCCTCCAACCTGTCCAAGTCACCCTGCATCCTCATAGCGCCCTCTTCACAGTTCACACTGCCACCCAGCTTTGTGTCATCTGCAAATTTGCTAATGTTACTTTTAATTCCTTCATCCAAATAATTGATGTATATTATAAATAGCTGCGGTCCCAGCACCGAGCCTTGCGGTACCCCACTAGTCACTGTCTGCCATTCTGAAAGGGACCCGTTAATCCCTCGTCTTTGTTTCCTGTCTGCCAACCACTTCTCTATCCATGTCAGTACCCTACCCCCAATATCATGTGCTCTAATTTTGCCCCTCTAATCTCCTGTGCATGCCCTGATCAAAGGCTTTCTGAAAGTCCAGGTACACTACATCCACTGGTTCTCCCATGTCCATTTTACTTGTTAAATTCCCAAAAAATTCCAGAAGATTAGTGAAGCATGATTTTCCCTTTGTAAATCCAGACCTGACAGTCTGAAGAAGGCTTTCGGCCCGAAACATTGCCTAACGGGTGCAGCAGCATCTATGGAGCGAAGGAAAAAGGCAACGTTTCGGGCCGAAATCCTTCTTCAGACTGATCGGGGTGGGGGGGCGGGGAGAAGAAAGGAAAAAGGAGGAGGAACTCGAAGGCTGGGGAATGGGAGGAGACATCAGGAGGGCTGAGGAAGGGGAGGAGACAGTAAGGACTAACAAAATTGGAGAATTCAATGTTTATGCCCCCAGAATGCAGACTCCCCAAGGTGAGGACTAGGGGGACTCTGCCCTTGTTGCGAGTGGGGGGATGGGGAGAGAGAGCAGTGTTGCGGGGCATGGAAGAGACCCTGGTGCGAGCCTCATCTATGGTGGAGGAGGGGAACCCCCGTTCCCTGAATAATGAGGACATTTCAGATGTCCTGGTGTGAAACACCTCATCCTGGGAGCAGATCGGCGTAGACGGAGGAATTGGGAGTAGGGGATGGAGTC
The DNA here is from genome assembly GCF_028641065.1 of Leucoraja erinaceus. Taxonomy (NCBI): domain Eukaryota; kingdom Metazoa; phylum Chordata; class Chondrichthyes; order Rajiformes; family Rajidae; genus Leucoraja; species Leucoraja erinaceus. The sequence continues at coordinate 84,961,736 of NC_073380.1, read as the reverse complement.
CTTACAGGAAGCAGGGTGGGAAGAAGTGTAGTCCAGATAGCCATGGGAGTCAGTGGGTTTATAGTGGATGTCGGTCAGAAGTCTATCACCTGGGGCTTTCTTTTCTTAACACTCTCCTACACCTTCACGACTCTTGTGCACTTTCCTTACTTCCTTTACTTCTATCTTTTTCTCAAAGCTCAAAAAATGAAACGGTACAAAAAATGTAGTCAGACATATGTGTTGTGTATTATTGTAATTTACCGTACTTCTAATAAAAATTAAATTAAAAAAAAATTAAAAAAAGAAGTCTATCACCTGCAATGGAGATAGTGAGGTCAAGGAATGGTAGAGAAGTGTCGGAAATGGTCCAGGTGTATTTGAGTGCCGGATGGAAGTTGGTGGTGAAGTGGATGAAGTCAGTCAGTTGTGTGCGGGTGCAGGAGGTGGCACCAAAGCAGTCGTCGATGTAACGGAGGTAGAGGTCGGGGATGGGGCCCTGGTACGTATTGAACAAGGATTGCTCGACATAAACGACAAAGAGGCAGGCGTAGCTAGGGCCCATAGCTACGCCTTGTATTTGGAGGAAATGGGAGGAGTCAAATGTGAAGTTATTGAGGGTAAGGCCCTCACCCTCATCTTCACCATGGACGTCCAGTCACTATACACCTCCATCCCCCACCAGGATGGTCTCAAAGCCCTCCGGTTCATCCTCGACCAGAGGAGCAACCTATACCCGTCCACTGATACTCTCCTCCGCCTTGCGGAGTTGGACCTTACCCTCAATAACTTCACGTTTGACTCCTCCCATTTCCTCCAAATACAAGGCGTAGCTATGGGCACACGCACGGGCCCCAGCTATGCCTGCCTCTTTGTCGGTTACGTCGAGCAATCCTTGTTCAATACGTACCAGGGCCCCATCCCCACCAGCTGTCACATACAATAAGTAATCCTCCGTCAGTTTCGCCACCTCCAACGTGACCCCACCGCTCGCCACATCTTCCCATCTCCCCCCATATATACCCTCCGCAAAGACCGCTCCCTCCATAACTCCCTTGTCAATTCTTCCCTTCCTCCCCGCACCACCCCCTCCCCGGGCACTTTCCCTTGCAACCGCAAGAAATGCAACACTTGTCCCTTTACCTTCCCCCTCGACTCCGTTCAAGGACCCAAGCAGTCGTTCCAGGTGCGACAGAGGTTTACCTGCATCTCCTCCAACCTCATCTATTGCATCCGCTGCTCTAGATGTCAGCAGATCTATATCGGTGAGACCAAGCGGAGGTTGGGCAATCGTTTCGCCGAACACCTCCGCTCGGTCCGCAATAACCAACCTGACCTCCCAGTGGCTCAGCACTTCAACTCCCCCTCCCACTCCGTCTCCGACCTCTCTGTCCTGGGTCTCCTCCATGGCCACAGCGAGCAACAGAAGAAATTGGAGGAACAGCACCTCGTATTCCGCTTGGGGAGTCTGCATCCTGGGGGCATGAACATTGAATTCTTCCAATTTTGTTAGTCCTTGCTGTCTCCTCCCCTTCCTCAGCCCTCCTGCTGTCTCCTCCCATCCCCCAGCCTTCGGTCTCCTCCTCCTTTTTCCTTTCTTCTCCCCGCTCCCCCACCCCGGATCAGTCTGAAGAAGGGTTTCGGCCCGAAACGTTGCCTTTTTCCTTCGCTCCATAGATGCTGTTGCACCCGCTGAGTTTCTCCAGCTTTTTTGTGTACCTGAACATAACGTTATTCTACGTGCTGTCTCATCAGAGCTTTATATAAATGCAGTAAGTTGCCCCTACTCTAGCACTCAAAACGTCTTGCATTGAAAGTCATTATACTACTTGGCTTTCACATTGTTACTGCTGCTGCACTTCACTTGTCCAAGGGCACTCAGGGCCCTCTGAATCCCAATATGTTTCAATCTTTCACCATTTTAAAAAATTCATCACATTTCTAATTTTTTCTACCAAAGTGGACAAGCTCATAATTTTCTTAATTATAGACACAAAATGCTGGTGGAACCCAGTGGGTCAAGCAACAAAACTAAAATGAATAGGAGACAAAATGAATAGGAGACGTTTCGGGTCGAGACCCTTCGTCAGAGTCGGAGAACTTCTTCAAAGTAGGAATACCTTGAGGAGATTTCACAGTGGAGTGGAACTGCAGATGCTGGTTTACACTGAAGATAGACACACAATGCTGGAGTAACAGTGGGTTAGGCAGGATCTCTTGAGAAAAGGAATAGGCGACGTTTCGAGTTGAGACCGTTCTTTAGTTCCATCTACTGTGTATTAGCCCATTCACTTAACCTGCCCATGTTCCATGAATTTGCCCTGCACCGTCTCCATAACTCACATTGGCATTAGCTTAGTCACAGCATTAAACGTGGACATTTTACACTTGATCCCCTCATCCATGTCACTGATATAGTGAATAACTGGGGATGTATGCCTTAATTCAATATTTCCAAGCTAAACAAGAATTTTTTGTCGCTACTCTCAGGGATGGATCCTTAATACTCATCTGCACAATATACCATATGCTCTAAGTTTGCTTCAGAACAACTTTCCAAAAACAAACTCTAACCAGAGCATAGCTGCTTGAAGCAGATAGTTTCAATGCACACTTGGTGAAGCCTCCAAGTCATTGCCGTACCACATGAGATTAGAGCTAACGCAATACAAATAATTTCTTCCCATCCAAAATGCGCCTTGGGCCACCTATCATTCTAAATGCCATATTTGCAAGAAAACTGAGAGTGTATTCAGTCCGTCAAGCCTGCGGAAGGAACATGCTGGGAGATGAGGTCGTATTTGAAACAGAAATTAGGCAAAATTAGTTTTCTCGCAGAGGACGAGAGGTCTTTAGAATGCTTTTAAAGTAGACCCTTTGAATATTTTTCCGCCAGAGATAGATAGATTCTTGATAAGTTCTTAAAGAGAGGGTGAATGGCTACCAGGGTGGTTGGGAATGCAGAATTGATCATTCTAGTGAGATCAGCAATGATATTATGAACTGGTAGAGCAGGCACAAGGGGCCAAATTGCCTACTCCTGCTAATTCATGTACTCTTTTGTCTTTAAAGCATCCGCGCCCCTGTTTTCATGATGTGAGATTAATTACATTCATAGAAAGATGTCCCATTGTGATTGCGCTTCAATATGGAGGGGGGAAGGGGGGAGTGAACAGGGAGATGCTGCTCTACATTAAAGAGCCACTAAATCTGCTTAATTTCAGCATGGCCTCTTGTATTTGGCAGGGAACTGCGATTGCACACGTCAGGAAACATCAAGGGCTTTCCTTTAGTCGGACCTCAAGGAGATGTTTCCTACGCACAAAGAAATTAAAAAGCTATATATATATCTATATAAAAGCAGCCATCTCCTTTTCCTCCCCCAATTGAGCATCTGTCTTCCACGCAGAAATCCTAATGAATAATTTGTTTTGCATGTGGTCCTAAGGATTATTTACTTTAAAAAAAAACTATTGATCAAAGTGGGCCAAATACAGAGCATAGTGTTAACATCTGCCTGCAAATCCATTGCATAGCTTCATGTTTAGTTACTGCTGTTGCATTGAGCCAAGTGCAGCTGGCAGGATGATGGTTTGTTATCAGTGCACTCCCTCAGTAATGGACAGATTGGGCAGGTTGCAAGTTGTGACCTGTGATTCTCTAGAAACTGCTGCCCGAGTTATGCCACCTTTTTTAGTTTAGTTTAGAGATACAGCACAGAAACGGGACCTTCAGCCCACCCAGTTCACACCGACCTGCGATCCCCGCACACTAACACTATCCCACACGTACTAGGGACAGTTTACAATTTTACCAAGGCAATTCGCCCACAAACCTGTACATCTTTGGAGTGTGGGAGGAAATCGGAGCTCCTGGAGAAACCTAACACAGGTCACGGGGACAACATAAAACTCAGTACAAACGGCACCCGTAGTCAGGATCGAACCCGGGTCTCTGGTGCTGTAATGCCCCTGTCCCACTTAGGAAACCTGAACGGAAACCTCTGGAGACTTTGTGCCCCGACCAAGGTTTCCGTGCGGTTTCCGAAGATTCCCGGAGGTTTTTGTCAGTCTCCCTACCTGCTTCCACTACCTGCAACCTCTGGCAACCACCTGCAACCTCCGGGAACCGCACGGAAACCTTGGGTGGGGCACAAAATCTCCAGAGATTTCCGTTCAGGTTTCCTAAGTGGGACAGGGGCATTAGCCGAATAATGCCTGCATATAATTCGCCTGAACACACTACAACAGCAGATGCTGTTTGACCCTGACATGTGGGAGCAATGTTCACAATGATGCGTCTTCTCTCGGACATTGCCCTAGATCAGATGGGACATCAGTCTGAACTTGTAGGATCTCCTGAATCCCACGACAGAAAGCAAAGAACAAACGACATTTAGCTGAGCCAGACACCTTGTGTCACGTTTATTCCAGAAGCCCCTTTCACCTACATTATCATCAATCATAGCCCGTGAGCAGATAAGGCCAGTTAGTGCGTCTGACCTTAGAGTTGTTATTCAGCTCTTGTGGATGGACCTTCTCGTGAAGCTGCTGGCAGGTCGCCAGTGGTGACAGGCTGTATGCAAAACCAATGTAGGCGTGAAGCAAGGCGCCACAAACTCAACTGTGCGAAGGTGTCACTGTACCTTCTCCTCTCCCTCCCACTCAAAAATCCACCAGAACCGCATCACTGATCCAGTCAATAATCACAGGGAATAAACAGAGCTGGAAAAAGATCATTTGACCCGGCTCATCCCTGCTGCCTTTTATGCTCAGATGTCCAGTAATTGGTCATTTTTCAGCTAACTGGTTGTTCCTCTTGGAATGAAGCCATGGTGACAATCAGTGTATTTCTGGGCAGACCCTGGGAGAGGGAAGGCAGGGTTGATGTGCCTCCAACCAAGATTAGATTGCACAAATTTACTCCGATAATTTAATTAGCTTCCTGACTGGTAAATTCATAAACTAAATGAGTAGCAGCAGGCAATGCTTCACACTGGCCTGATGTCACAATCACCTCAAAGTATCTTGGACACCAAGCCATTCCTTTTCCCATTGGTCTGTAAAGGATAGCAAAATTGCAAAATGTTTCCAAGCAGCATTGAGGGAACACAAGACAAAACTTAAAAGAAGCATCATTATAACTTTACCCTCTGCTTCCTTGTAGGAAAATGGACAATGGAGGACCCGACGTGGGGGAACCGCTGTGGGGAGGGGGAGGACAAAGGAGGAGCGTGCGTACTTTATAACTTTGTCAGTGCCATAGGTGGCCGCTAAAAATGTCACTGCGCCTTGTCACATGTGGCAATCTAGTATTCCATTCCAATAAAGCATTCCATTCCATCTTCAACACCTCCCCTCTGCACAGTGCCCAAGACAAGCACAGCAACCTGCCTCAATGAATACCGTCCGGTTGCACTTCCACACACTGCGATGAAGTGCTTCAAGAGGAATCAACTCCTCCCTCGGAAAATACCTGGAGCCGCTTCTATTTCCTTCCTTACCACTGCAACAAATCAACAGCAGATGCTATCTCACTGGCTCTTCACAATGCACTGGACCATCTGGGTAACAGGAACACATACATCAGGCTACAGTTCATCAACTACAACGCAGTATTCAGCACTATCTGGAGCATTGTGTTCAAATCTGGTTACTCTGCTAAAGGAAGGACTCAGTTAAGCTGGAAAGAGTGCAGAGAAAATTGACGAGGATTTTGCAGGACCTGAGGACCTAAGGTATATGGAGAGGGTGGGCAAGCTAGGACTTTATTCCTTGGAATGCAGGAAGATGAGGGGTAATCTTGTTGAGGTGTATAAGATCATGAGGCAAATCGGTTAAGTGAATGCACAGCGTCTTTTACCAGAGTCATGGAATCAAGAACCAGAGGACATAGATTTAAGGGCCTGTCCCACTTAGGCGACTTTTTTAGGCGAGTGCAGGAGACTCTGCGCTCGCCACATGCTCGCCACATGGTCTCCGCATGTTCGCTGGTGGTCTCTGGCGAGTCTCCTTCATGGTCACGAGGAGTTCCCGCATTCTGGGAACTAGTCGTGGCCTCAGTATGGTCGCCACAAATTTTTCAACATGTTGTGACCAAAAATTGGTCGCCATGGAGAAAATCAATACTTTTGTAGACGTAGGTGCAGTTGTAGTGGGGCCGCCATGTATTTATAGGTAGTCGAGCTATTCGTAGGTAGTTTTAGTTAATCGCCATTGCTGATCGGGCATTTTCATTGGCTCTCATTGGGGGGGGTGGGAAAGGTAACTCCCGATGTTGGGGAAGTCCAGGACAAGAGGTCACAGCTTAAGGATAAGGGGGAAATCCTTTAAAACCGAGATGAGAAGAACTTTTTTCACACAGAGAGTGGTGAATCTCTGGAACTCTCTGCCACAGAGGGTAGTTGAGGCCACTTCATTGGCTATATTTAAGATGGAGTTAGATGTGGCCCTTGTGGCTAAGGGGATCAGAGGGTATGGAGAGAAGGCAGGTACGGGATACTGAGTTGGATGATCAGCATGAAGTGTTTCGATGTGTGTTGAGCCCCCTCCTCTATGCCCTCTACACCCACGATTGTGCCCCCGCCCACTCCACCAACACCATCGTCAAGTTTGCGGACGACACGACTGTGGTTGGACGTATCTCAGGAGGAGATGAGACAGCCTACAGGGAGGAAGTCCAAAGACAGGCAGCGTGGTGTTCAGACAACAACCTCATCCTAAACACCACAAAAACAAAGGAAATTATCATAGACTTCCGTGAGAACAATGCATCCCCCAAACCCCTATTCATCAATGGGGACTGTGTGGAAAGGGTCTCAGGCTTCAGATTCCTGGGCACACAAATTACGGAGGATCTCTCCTGGACTACAAACACCACCACAGCAGTCAAGAAGGCCCAGCAGCGACTCTACCTTATGAGGATCCTCAGGAAAAACAACCTGGAGGAGAAGCTGCTGGTGTCCTTCTACCGCTGCTCCATCGAGAGTGTGCTGGCGTACTGTATAACCACATGGTATGCCAGCTGCTCTGCAGCGGACAGGAGAGCCCTTCAAAGGGTCATCAACACCGCACAAAAAATCACTGGCTGCCCACTGCCCTCCCTGAAGGACATCTTCAGCTCTCGCTGCCTTGGCAGGGCAGCCAACATCCTGAAGGACCCTTCCCACCCTGGACACAACCTGTTCCACCGGCTGCCCTCTGGCAGACGGTACAGGTCTTTCAAAACTCACACAAATGGACTCAGAGACAGCTTCTACCCCATAGCCATACGTGAACTTAACAATGCAAAATAAGAAATAACACTCGCATTCAACTGAATGGTTCTACCTCAGCTGCTATTGTAATTTATCTGTAATTTTTAAATTTTTTTATATGTATATATTTTTACCTTTTCTTATATATTTAAAATTGCTCTTGTGAATCGCACCGTGGGATTGACTTTTAAATTTCGTTGTACCATGTGCAATGACAATAAAGAGATTCATCATTCATTCATTCATTCATTCATCATTCATCATTCAGTCATTCAATCATTCAATCATTCAATCATTCATACATTCAATCATTCATCATTCATTCATCATATTGAATGGCGGTGCAGGCTCGAAGGGCCGAATGGCCTACTCCTGCACCTAATTTCTATGTTTCTATGTTTCTATGTAACCACGATTTTTCAGAACCAACGATAACCGACTGGTAATGTTAAATGTTCGCCGAACTTCACAGCCCTGTATCGCTGACTTATTAAATGTTGGCTGGCTTCTTAAAAGTGTCTCCACTCCTCTCCCCCCTTCTCCACACCCTTTCTCCACCCCTTATCCCCTCCCCCCTCTTTTAAAGGACTTACCATACACTGTGCTAGCCGTCTCAACCTTCCTGTTCATCGCGGTGTGTGGATGTATTACCTTGGCTTTGCACCGTGTGAATTTCAGACAGCGCTCCCCCGCTTTTCCTGGCCCTCGCCTTTGTCATGTGTGTGTGTGTGTTCCACTCTGACAGTCGCCATTCCAGTCCCCAGTTTTTCAGCGAGTACCGTGAACATGACTGTTGCCAGCAGTCCGCTGAAAAATCTCCCAAGTGGGACAGGCCCTTTAAGGCAAGTCAAGTCAAGTCACTTTTATTTATATAGCACATTTTAAAAAAACAACTCTCGTTGGCCAAAGTGCTTTACATTGGTGGAGGTACTAACGTTATACAACAGTGGATCATAGATTAAGTACATACATCACTACATACATATAGCCCTCGCTCAGAGGACGTCAAGAAAGGCTTGGGAGTAGAGATGAGTTTTAATTCTCAACTTAAAGGAGTCGATGGAGGGGGCAGTTCTGATGGGAAGGGGGATGCTGTTCCACAGTCTAGGAGCTGCAACCGCAAAGGCACGGTCACCCCTGAGCTTATGCCTAGACCGCGGGATGTTCAGTAACCCCAAGTCGGCTGATCTGAGGGACCTGGAGGTGGTGTGGTGGGTGAGCAGACTTTTGATGTAGGTTGGGGCAAGCCCATTAAGGGCTTTGTAGACATAAAGGAGGATCTTAAAATTTATTCGGAACCGCACAGGGAGCCAGTGGAGAGAGGCCAGGATCGGGGTGATGTGGTCCCTTTTTCGGGTGCCCGTCAGGAGTCTTGCTGCGGCGTTTTGGACCAGTTGCAGGCGGGACAGGGAAGATTGGCTGATGCCAGTGTAAAGAGAGTTGCGGGAGGAGATAAATGTGTGGATGATCTTTTCGAGGTCATCAAACTGGAGGAATTGTTTTACTTTAGCTATCGTCCGAAGCTGAAAGAAGCTAGCTTTTACCACGGCATTGACTTGTTTGTCAAATTTCAATTCTGAGTAAAAAATCACGCCAAGGTTTTTGACGTGAGGTTTGAGTAGTGGGGTAAGGCTTCCAAGGCTGCCTGCTATCATTTTGATTGAGTCCGAGGGGCCGAGAAGAATGAAGGTGAGAGAGTAAAAATGTAATAAGAATCCGAGGGGCAACTTTCTCACACAGAGGGTGATGGGTATGTGGAATAAGCTACAGAAGAGATAGTTCAGGTAGGTATTCTAACACTATTTAAAAAACATTTGTACAGGTACATGGATAGGAAAGGTTTAGATGACAATGGGTCAAATACGGGCAGGTAGTTCTAATATAGATGGGGCATCTTGGTCTGCATGTGCAAGTTGGGCTGAAGGGCTTGTTTTGTGCTGTATCACTTTATGACTATGACTATCACCTCTAAACACTGAGACCCGAGTCTCTGTACCCCCCTCGGCAACTGGATCCTTGACTTCCTCATGGGTAGATGGTATTTAGTGCAGATTGGTAACATGGGGTGGTGAAAACTGCGCAGCACATCATCGGTGCCCCGCTCCCTGCCATGGATGCCCTCCACCGAAAACGGTGTCTGAGACGGGCTGGGAAGATCATCAAAGACCCCTCACACCCCAACCATGGACTGTTTGCCCATGGACTCCCATGGACTCCCATCAGGGAGGCGGTACAGGAGCCTCAGGTCACGTACTAGTAGGATGAGGAACAGCTTCTACAACAATACAATCACATTGCTGAACTCGGAGTCCCGCCGATAGATTTCTCCAGTCTCTCCGTCCACATTGTTTAATTATTCTGTATTTTTGATTATTCTGTATCTTCTCTCTTTCTATTTTTTTTTTTTTTATTTCTTTATGCACAACTACTACGGACTGACGCAAAACTGCATTTCGTTGTACTCATACTTGTATTTGTGCGATGACATTAAAGTTGAATTGAATTGAATTGAATTGAATCATTTTCTCCTCATTGACGACCAACACAGGTGCAATATGACCTGGATAGAAGGAATGGGCGATGTTTTCAGGTCAACCCGATCTCGACCCGAAACGTCACCCATTCCTGCTGTCCAGAGATGCTGCCTATCCCGCTGAATTACTCCAGCATTTTGTGTCCAGCATCTTTGGTGTAAACCAGCATCTGCAGTTCCTTACTACACATGCACTCCTACATGACCTCCAAACTTCTATACTCAATACCCTGAATGACCAATGTACCAAAAGCCTTCTTGACCATCCTATCTGTTTGTGATGCCACCACTTTCAGAGAACGTTGCACCTGCACTGGTAGAGCCCTCTACTCCACAACACTCCCTAATCCCCTGCCATTCACTCTGACGACCATGACCTGTTTTGATTTCTCAAAATTCACCACATTGCATTTATTTCCATTAAACTCCATTATCCATTCCTCAACCCACTAAACCTACCTATTTGACGCGCATATGGTTTGGTGGTGAGCATTTGTCTTACCATTCTCCTGTGAAGTGCCTGGGCATATATTACAGCATTAGATTTGCAATACGAATGATAGTTGATGCTGCTGAAGACTCTTTACTGGGAAACTTAGAAACATAGAAAATAGGTGCAGGAGTAGGCCATTCGGCCCTTCAAGCCTGCGCCGCCATTCAATATGATCATGGCTGATCATCCAACTCAGTATCCTGTACCTGCCTTCTCTCCATACCCCCTGATCCCTTTAGCCACAAGGGCCATATCTAACTCCCTCTTAAATATAGCCAATGAACTGGCCTCAACTACCTTCTGTGGCAGAGAATTCCACAGATTCACCACTCTCTGTGTGAAAAATGTTTTTCTCATCTCGGTCCTAAAAGATTTCCCCCTTATCCTTAAACTGTGACCCCTTGTTCTGGACTTCCCCAACATCAGGAACAATCTTCCTGCATCTAGCCTGTCCAACCCCTTAAGGTCACGGGAAAGGCCATGTTCCAGAGTCATGGGATCAAAGGAATCAGTGAGGGTTTAAATTGAGGAGCAAGTGAATATCTCTCTGGTTTGAAAGGGAGGTTCTTTAGTAACTTGTCAGTTTCTTGGTTGAACTAAATTTACACAACTTGAGTTTCTGAGCGCACAATACCAATTGCATCTCGCGTGGTTGTCAACATGGTTCAGGGCGGTAAAAGAGTCCATATAAATGCTAATCCTTCGTCTTTGCACAGATCATTAGAGCAAGATGCCTCAGACATTTAATGCATAAGCAGGTTCATGTTATAAACTTGTCAGTGTAGGAAGGGTAGGGAAATAAAAGCAGCTGGATTGGGGGGGGGAGGAGAGAGAGAGGCTGAAGAGGCTTTGTCAAAAACCTCTCAATGTAGCCTTTCTGTCACCCTGCACATTGCCGAGCTTGTCAGGTCAGGATCTGGAAATGAGAACTGACAAGGATATCAGGAGCAGCCCTTCACCCCGCTGCTTTCTCAGCCCTTGGAAAGTGCCTCAAGATGTTGCACAACATCAAAGAAGGCCGACAAATGTTAGTTTGTTATGAATGCATAAAGCAGCATCTGTGATCCTAAACAATAGCATGGAGCCAAGTCTTAAAAGTTCTGTTCCTAAGATATCTCTAAACTTAAACAAAACTAATATTATTACAGGACTTGGTGGAATCTGTGCAGTGTTCACATGGTGAATATCCCGCTCACCTCAGTTTCAACTTCGGGCCAAAGTAAACCAGTGATTTAACTCATTAAAAATGTGAATAAGGAAACTGGCTAATGCTCGGTGCTACTTGAATTGAATTGAATATTGAATATTTTATTACATGTCATTTGAACCTCAGTGCGGCTCAAACGAAACTTAGTTTCCACAGCCATACAAACAGAGACAATTTCTACAAGACACAGAAACAATTCAATTTACACAAACATCCATCACAGTGAATATCCTCCTCACTGTGATGGAAGGCAAAGTCTTTTCTCTCCCCTGCACCATTTCTCTCCCGATGTCGAAGCCTCAGGCGGGCGATGGTGAGTACTTCTAAAGTGGAGAGTGGTGAGCTGAGAAAAGTCACAGGTGAAAATACACACACCCTGTAGAAGGTGAGACACAAATGCTGGAGTGACCCAGCTGGTCAGCCAGCATCTCTGGAGAAACGGAATAGGTGACGTTGTGGGTCGAGACCCTTCGGGTTTAAACTGACTTTGAAGGTGAACTGATTTCTCATTCCTCCATCCCCCATCAGTTCCAGCCCCCTACCATCCAAATAGCTCCTTGAGCATGAATCCACACATGGTATGTGTTACCTTAATGAGCTTCATTTAGGACGGAGATGAGGAGAAACGTTTTCACCCAGAGAGTTGTGAATCTGTGAAATTCTCTACTGCAAAAGGCAGTGGAGGACAATTCATTGGATGTTTTCAAGAGAGAGTTAGATTTAGCTCAACTGATATGGGTAGAAAGCAGGAACAGGGTACTGATTTAGGATGATCAGTCGTGATCACAGCGAATGGCGATGCTGGCTCGAATGGCCGAATGACCTATTTCTGCACCTATTTTCTATGTTTCTATGTTTCTATGATCAAAGCATCAGATGAACAGCCAGGGCAATAGACTATTGATAGATAACAGACAATAGACAATAGGTGCAGGAGTAGGCCATTCAGCCCTTTGAGCCAGCACCACCATTCAATGTGATCACGGCTGGTCATCCACAATCAATACCCCGTTCCTGCCTTCTCCCCACATCCCCTGACTACACTATCTTTAAGAGCCCTATCTAGCTCTCTTTAGAAAACATCCAGAGAACCGGCCTCCACCGCCCTCTGAGGCAGAGAATTCCACAGACTCACAACTCTCTGGGTGAAAAAGTTTTTCCTCATCTCTGTTCTATATGGCTTACCCCTTATTCTTAAACAGTGCCTCCTGGTTCTGGACTCCCCCAATATCGGGAACATGTTTCCTGCCTCTAGCTGGTCCAAACCCTTAATAATCTTATATGTTTCAATAAGATTCCCTCTCATCCTTCTAAATTCCAGAGTGTACAAGCCCAGCTGCTCCATTCGATCAACATATGACAGTCCCGCCATCCCGGGAATTAACCTTGTGAACCTACGCTGCACTCCCTCAGTCGAAAGTCCACAGTGGCTGAGGGAGGTGGCTGAAGTCCTAAGCTGAAGGCAGCCTGAATAGTATGTGAGTTATGATTTGCTGTGATCCACCGATAGACCCCCCTAGGCCATACCAACTGAGTGTGAGATAGATTGTAGACAGGGGACGTTTGCTGCTGGGGTCAGGTGCTATGGTCCCACCAGCAGTGTGACACACAGCATCTCTCAAATGAAGGGCAGGCTGACCATTCAATTCTGTTCCAAGAACCACTCCATGTTTCAAGTAAACCACCCAAAACTAGATATCATTATTGCTGGACACATTTCTGAAGGCACCATTGTTGGAATTTATTAACAACCTGGTCTCTGTATTGCTGCCAAACTAGAAGAGCATAGCAATGTTTCCTTATGTAAAATGAAAGGAGTTATAGCAGCATTTGGCAGCATGTCTGCTGGAATTAATTTTAAGCATTTTATAAGGTCATAAGTTTCAAGAGAGGACTGCTTTCAATAGGATTGCTTTCAAGAGAGAGTTAGATAAAGATAGCGGAATCAAGGGATATGGGGAGAAGGCAGGAACGGGGTCCTGATTGTGGATGGTCTCCCATGATCACATTGAATGGCGTTGCTGGCTCGAAGGGTCAAATGGCCTACTCCTGCACCTATTGTCTATTGTCTAATGAAGCCATTCGGTCCATCAAGTCTACTCCACCTCTCCCTCCTAACCCCATTCTCCTGCCTTATCCTCAGAAGCTTTGACACCTGTACTAATCAAAAATCTATCTATGCCTTAAAAATATCCACTGACTTGGCCTCCACAGCCTTCTGTGGCAAAGAATTCCACAGATTCACCACCCTCAGACAAAGGAAATTCATTGTCATGAGCTTGCTAAAAGAACACGCTGCAGACTCAACCGTAGTTTTGTCTCAGATTTCAAAATGGTGATTGTTGGTGGATATCTTGGAGGTGAGGAACAAACCAACCAGGAGAGTGTCCCATCTACCGGCCCATGTTGCCATGTTTGAAGTCCAGGGTGGGCTGGAGGGAAGGTGACATGTATCAATGCATTTCTCCCTCCTCTGCATCGTGTTGGAGTGGCAATTTGGCTACATTGGGAGCCAGTTAAGTGGATGGCATTGACTTGAATCAGACTGTTGTTTGTTGTGTGTGAGGCAGAAGGGCATTGTTCAGTACTGGGATGCTTGGGGAGGAGATGGTCACAAGCTCCAATGCAGCTACACATCACTGTGCCCACTGACAACGCATTTTACTTCGGAGTCACGTGAGTGACTACGTGAAGAAGGCCGTCAGCCCGCATGCACGTCATTACATCTAACGCATGGCGAGCGACTAGCTGGCAGGCGCACTGCTCCTCCAGCGGTAAGTTTCAAACCTGAAGGTAAGTTTCAAACTTATTTTTCAGGTTGTGTTTTACCTTGCAGGAAGCTCTCTACAGAGTTCCTGCTGGATGTCGTTCGGGGAATCCCGACTCCGCGGGAAATCCCGGCTCCGGACATTTTTATTCATCTTCCGCGACTTCTGGAACCTTTGATCCAAAGGTTATACTGTGGTAGGGCCAATGCTCAATTGGGTATAGACTGCACTTGGGTGAGTATTTATTCTACCCATATTTCGGGCCCAAACTTTCCTCAATGAGTGGTACAGCCCTGGTCAACGGTGTGATCAGCCCTGGTCAATGAGCCTTCAGCTCTGGTCAATGTAGTGCTCAGCCTGGTCAATAGAGTAGGGAGGAACTGCAGATGATGGTTTAAGATGAAGATAGACTCAACATGTGACACATGTTGTGTCTCTCTGGTCAATAGAGTGTTTAGCCTGGACTATAGAGAGTTCAGCCCTGGTTAATGAGTACTTCAGCCCTGATCAAAGTCAGTCCCCAGTAACTATGGAAAGTGATGCAGAGTTATTGTTTCAGTGCATTCATTCTAATGAAGGGCTCAGATCTGAAACATTAACTCCCTTACTCGCTCTAGGCACTGCCTGACCCACTGAATGTCTCCGACATGCTTTATTTTCTGACTTCCAGCATCTGAACTTTCATTGATTTTCTTTCTCTGAGTTAATCCTCGACTGTGACTCAGGTACTGCCCTTTTGAACCACTGGGGAAGTTAGTCATAGTCATAGAAACATAGAAACATATAAAATAGGTGCAGGAGTAGGCCATTCGGCCCTTCGAGCCTGCACCGCCATTCAATATGATCATGGCTGATCATCCAACTCAGTATCCTGTACCTGCCTTCTCTCCATACCCCCTGATCCCTTTAGCCACAAGGGCCGCATCTAACTCCCTCTTAAATATAGCCAATGAACTGGTCCCAACTACCTTCTGTGGCAGGGAATTCCACAGATTCACCACTCTCTGTGTGAAAAATGTTTTTCTCATCTCGGTTTATACAGTGCATAAACGGGCCTTGTGGCCTACCTTGTTTCTGCTGCCCATTGTACCGATCCACATTAACTCCATTTACCTGCATTAAGTCTATGGTGTTCTCTGCCTAAATGATTCAAGTGCATGTCTGGCCGCTTTGTCACTGTTGTGAGAGAAAGTTCAGCCTCGGCACCACAATGGTGCAGCTGAATGATTTTGTCAGGCAATGCAGGTTTGTAAACAGTCTGATCAGCACAAATTGGGAGGCTGTGCAGTCCCAGCTGCCGCCAAGCCGTGTGCCACAGAAATGGTGAGAAGAGTCCAAGCGTGTAAGCCGCAAACACATCGCGAACCTCAGTGGTGATGCTCAAAGAATTTAACTGAGGAAGCTGAGGCTTAAACTTTGAGAGCTCCAGACTGGCTGAATGGCAAGGACTGGTTTCACTTAGAAGGGAGGTCTCATAACTACAGGATAGGGGTGTAAAGCGAAAGGTTAAAAGATAACAGGGTAGACGAGAAAAGGAAGGGGAGGTGAAGGTTAGATAGTTTGTGTCAGTATTCTACAGAGTTCAGACAAATGAGGGGTGAGCTTATTTGAACATGTAGGATATGTAGGGAATTTGACAGGGTAGATGTTGAGATATTGCCATTTGTGGAAACGTTTCGAACAAGGGAACATGGTTATAACACAAGGGGTTGGTCATTTCAAAACTGACGTACATGGAAAAGAGGGCGGTGAATCTCTGGAATTCTCCATTCCCGAGAGTGATGGAGACAGGTCTTTTGTTATAAGAGATTGATACTTGAAAGATTGAGGAATTTAGGGTTGTTGGGAACTGGCACACGACAGTGGGAGGCACAGGGGCGCAGCGGGAGAGTTGCTGCCTTACAGTGCCAGAGACCTGGGTTCAAACCTGACCACAGGTGCTGTCTGTATGGAGTTTGTACGTTCACTCCGGGTGGGCTTTCTTCGGGTGCTCCGGTTTCCTTCCACACTCCAAAGACATGTAGGTTTGTAGGTCAATTGGCTTCTGTAAAAAAAAAAATACTCACTACAGGTGCACAACCTTTTATCCGAAAGCCTTGGGACCAGACACTTGTCGGATTTTGGACATTTTCGGATTTCCGAATGGAAGATTTTTACCGTAGATTAGGTAGGTAGTGCGGGCGGCTTGAAAAGTCTGGAGCGGCTGCCTCCTCCTCGGAGACCGGGGAATCATTGTAAATCATTGCATAAATGTTAGTCAGTTAGTTTGGAGGGATTTTATGTGGTGGTGGTGGGGTGGGTGGGTGAAGGGGGAAACTTTAATTCTTAGTCCCCTATCTGGTCGGCGACTCCCAACATCGCGGAGCTGGGGGGTCCGTCCAGCCGCGGGCGGCGCCGGTTGTAGCTCCGACCCCGGCAACTCGACCCCTGGCTGCGAGGCGCTCCAAATCCAGCGCCGCCCGCAGCCCCCCAGCAGCGCTGGGATACCAGCGGGAAGCGAGCAATGCCTTACCGGGTCGCTGTGCGGTAAGCTCCAGGGCGCTGAGGCCGCCTTCTCCCAACGTTAGCGGAGCTGGGGCTGCGGGCGGCGCTGGATTTGGAGCGCCTCGCAGCCAGGGGTAGAGTTCCCGGGGTCGGAGCTACAACCGGCGGCGGCCGCAGCTCCAGCTGGGAGTTGGCGGCCACAGCTCTGCGGAGCTTACTGCACGGCGACCCGGTACGGCATTGACCGCTCCCCGCCTCTCCGACCAGGTAGGGGACTAAGAATTAAAGTTTACCCCTTCAATCCCCCCCCCTCACATAAAAGTCCTCCAAACTAACATTTAAGCAATGATTTACAGATGTTTAAGTGTCTCCCCGGTCTCCGGGGAGGAGGCAGCCGCTACAGTAGTACAGACCTGGGTTGACCGTGGGTCGTTTCAGGTCACGTTTGGCGCCAAACGCGAGCTTTGGTGTGCAGACGACATCCTGGAAAAAATGGCCGGTTTTCGGAGTTTTTCGGTTTCCGGAACTCCGGATAAAAGGTTGTGCACCTGTAGTATCTATAAGTGATTGCTGGCTGGTGTGGGCTCGGTGGGCCGAAGGGCCTGTTTCAATACTGTATAACTATATAACCATATAACAATTACAGCACGGAAACAGGCCATCTCGGCCCTACAAGTCCGTGCCGAACAATTATTTCCCCTTAGTCCCACCTGCCTGCACTCATACCATAACCCTCCATTCCCTTCTCATCCATATGCCTATCCAATTTATTTTTAAATTACACCAACGAACCTGCCTCCACCACTTCCACTGGAAGCTCATTCCACACCGCTACCACTCTCTGAGTAAAGACGTTCCCCCTCATGTTACCCCTAAACTTCTGTCCCTTAATTCTGAAGTCATGTCCTCTTGTTTGAATCTTCCCTATTCTCAAAGGGAAAAGCTTATCCACGTCAACTCTATCTATCCCTCTCATCATTTTAAAGACCTCTATCAAGTCCCCCCTTAACCTTCTGCGCTCCAGAGAATAAAGACCTAACTTATTCAACCTTTCTCTGTAACTTAGTTGTTGAAACCCAGGCAACAATCTCCCAAGGAAAGTTTTTTTTTACAGGTTCCTAAAATTATGTTAACATAATACATTCTCTGTACAACTTCCTTTTTTTTTTAAAGAGAGAGATAAGAAAGGAAGAGATAGTAAAGGATAGAGGAAAGTCTAGCGTGTGTGAATAAAAAGAGGGAAAAAGAGATAGTGAAGAAAATAAATAAGTAAGAAAGGGAAGCAGGAAGGAGATTATCCAATCGCCACAAGGAGATGATTTTTTATATTCTTGATCATCTTTCACCCATACCTGAAACTTTTAATTTTTACGATACTGTTGCACCACATGAATCCAAGAAATCAATAAAAAGGAAAGGAGTTTAGATCAGCATAGAACAGTCATTAGCATATTGAATGGCGGAGCAGGCTTGAGAGGGCTGGTGGTCTTCTCATCCTCTCCCCATTCTTACGATCCCGGGTCAGAACCCTTGTCACATTTAACACATATCTGGATTAGCACAGTGATCTGTGACCCATGGGACCATGGATGAGGAAATTGCATTAATTACATAGTACTTCTTGTATGATGGCTAGGTAAACCTCCCATTAGGCTGTGAATAAGGTCATGTCATAAGAATAGGAGTAGAATTAGGCCATTCGGCCGATCAAGTCTACTCCGCCATTCAGTCATGGCTGATCTATCTCTCTCTCCTAACCCCATTCTCCTGCCTTCTGCCCATAACCCCTGACACCTGTATAAATCAAGAATCTATCTATCTCTGCCCTAAAAATATCTACTGACTTACAACATTCCTAGTTCTACTTAAAGTACATTGATTTGAAACATTTACAAAAACAAATCTCTTCTTAGACATTGCCTGTCTGGTTGGGTGTTTCCAACATTTGCTGGTGATATTTCAGACTTCCAGTATTTGTAATGTTTTCTGTGGCAAACAATTCCACAGATTCACCATCCTCTGACTAAATAAACTTCTCCTCATCTCCTTCCTAAAAGAACGTCCTTTAATTCTGAGGCTATGACCTCTAGTCCTAGGCTCTCCCACTTGTGGAAGCATCCTCTCCACATCCACTCCATCCAAGCCTTTCACTACTCTGTACGTTTCAATGAGTTCCCTCCCCTTATTCTTCTAAACTCCGGCAAGTACAGGCCCAGTGCCGACAACGATTCATCGTAGGTTAACCTACTCATTCCTGGGATCATTTTTGTAAATATCTTCTGGACCCTCTCCAGAGCCAGCGCATCCTTCCTCAGATATGGTGCCCAAATATTTCTGTGTATTTATTGACAAGGGAGAAAATGTGCTGAAGTGTGTGTTCCATTGCACATCCATGTTCACATAGCACAACAGCTGCATTGGTGACAATGATTTGAAATCTGTGGATGGCTGAGGGTCGTAATCTCCTTATGAGTTTGATACCATTGCATTCCCTCCGATAATACTATTCATTGGCATTAAAAAGAGAGAAGCAATGGGAGCTCAGCTACACTTTGGGCTGAAAGGCAAAACACTGCAAATACTGGAAGTCTGAAATAACACCAGAAAATGTTGCAAACACACAACAGAATAGGCAGTGTCTAAGAAGAGAAAATGTTCAGTAAATGTTTCAAATAAATGTACTCTCCGTGGAACTAGGAATGTTGTTGGTTTCAGAGGGATGGAATGAAGAAAGAAATGACAATGACAATGAAGACAATGCAGGAGTAGGCCATTCGGCCCTTCGAGCCAGCACCGCCATTCAATGTGATCATGGCTGATCATCCCCAATCAGTACCCCCATCCCTGTCTTCTCCCCCATATCGCCTGAAAACCCACACAGGTCACGGGGAGAACGTGCAAACCCCGTACAGACAGCATCTGTAGTCAGGATCGAACCCGGGTCTCTGGCGCTGCACGCACAGTAAGGTAGCAATTCCACCCCTAAGCCAGCGAGCCACCTTGAGAATATTGGGGTCTCGACGCGAAACGCCACTTCTAACCAGAGATGCTGCCTGTCCCGCTGAGTTACTCCAGCATTTTGAGTCTATCTTCAAAGGAATATCAGGGTCAGGGTGTAGACCCAGAGGGACTGAATGTCACAAGTGGTGGTGGTGCTGGCTGAGAGAGGGAGATGAAGACTTGGTAATCACAACTGATCGATCTGGAGGAGGTAAATAGAAGGAGTGGAACGATGACTGAGGAAGCAAAAACCTAGCCTGGGTTGTCGTCCCAGAGAGGTGTTACTGTAAGGCCCCAGCTGCCCACTGAGGGAATAGAAGAAGAACAGAGGAGCTCAGCATTGCCCAATCCTATCCCTCAATGAGCAGATTATCTTATCAGTCTTCTACTGTTGTTCTCAAGGAGCTTGCTGAATGTAAAAATGGTGGCTCCATCACAAAGTACTATAACAACATTTAAAAGACCTTTGAACAGGTAAATGGATAGGAAAGGTTTAGAGGCACATGGGCCAAACACAGTCAGGTGGGTTACACAAAAAAGCTGGAGAAACTCAGCGGGTGCAGCAGCATCTATGGAGCGAAGGAAATAGGCAACGTTTCGGGCCGAAACCCTTCTTCAGACTGATCGGGGACGGGGGTGGGCGGGGACAAGAAAGGGAAAAGGAGGAGGAGGAGCCCGAAGGCTGGGGGATGGGAGGAGACAGCAGTGGGGCTGAGGAGGGGGAGGAGACAGCAAGGACTAACAAAATTGGGAGAATTCGATGTTCATGCCCCCGGGATGCAACACTTGTCCCTTTACCTCCCCCCTCGACTCCGTTCAAGGACCCAAGCAGTCGTTCCAGGTGCGACAGAGGTTTACCTGCATCTCTTCCAACCTCATCTATTGCGTCCGCTGCTCTAGATGTCAGCAGATCTATATCGGTGAGACCAAGCGGAGGTTGGGCGATCGTTTCGCCGAACACCTCCGCTCGGTCCGCAATAACCAAGCTGACCTCCCGGTGGCTCAGCACTTCAACTCCCCCTCCCACTCCGTCTCCGACCTCTCTGTCCCTGGGTCTCCTCCATGGCCACAGCGAGCAGCACCGTAAATTGGAGGAACAGCACCTCATATTCCGTTTGGGGAGTCTGCATCCCGGGGGCATGAACATCGAATTCTCCCAATTTTGTTAGTCCTTGCTGTCTCCTCCCCCTCCTCAGCCCTCCTGCTGTCTCCTCCCATCCCCCAGCCTTCGGGCTCCTCCTCCTTTTCCCTTTCTTGTCCCCACCCACCCCCGTCCCCGATCAGTCTGAAGAAGGGTTTCGGCCCAAAACGTTGCCTATTTCCTTCGCTCCATAGATGCTGCTGCACCCGCTGAGTTTCTCCAGCTTTTTTGTGTAACCTTCGATTCTCCAGCATCTGCAGTTCCCTCTTAAACACAGTCAGGTGGGACTTGTTTGGCATGAACAAGTTGGGCTGAAGGGCCTGCTTCCCCGTTCTATGACTCGTTGACTCTACAGTCCTGAGAGTGGCAACACTTCCGGTGAATTTCACCGACAGTACAATGTAGATGTAAAGGCCAAATGCAAATCGTACTGAGGCAGGCTGTTTTCAAAAGGTGCCTATCTAACGATGCTTTGAATTTAGTTTCAATATTATCTTCAGAGAAACAGTTTGTGTGAGTTCATGAATTTGAAACAATCCAAACGTTGTGGCAGGACCCAACCTCCACCCAGGATGCATGACTGCTTGTACATAGGAAGGAACATCTCATTGCCAGGACGACTAAAGACCATGGGTTGTTAAACACGCTACGTATCAGAGGGTGAGGAATGATATTGAAACTAAACGCTGACAGATGTTAACAATTGATCTACAATTCACTTATTCATGGATTTCGTTGAGAAGTGACTTGAGAGAATCTGCAAATGTTGTCAATGAATGCTTCTGTTCAAGCTGCAGAATCCGAGCATTATTAACTTGGGACCAGTGGGATCTGTGTTTGAATTTGTTGTGCTATAGTCAATGCCCAGTAAATGTGATTGGCATGCATCCCCTCCAGTTACTCTCTCAACCACCCCTAACCCCCCTCCCCAGCGGCTGGTGGCCTTGGAAAGAGTGCTTCCTCCGCTATCACAGCTCCAATCGAGACGTTATCTCATCCTTGCATCAAAATGCCTGCGGAAGATTTTCCAGCGGAACCTTTGGCAGCAAGCTCAGAACGGGCCACTGTTTATTTGATGGCTGCAGATAGCCTCCTTTTGTAATTAGACCGATGTTAGTGTTCAGGGGTGTGGGATGAATAAGTGGTGGTTATGTGCGTGGACAGGCACACTTCCAAGGTCTGTCGTCCAAAACTAGCCAAAGAATAAAAGACTATTTTAGTCTCTGCTGTACAAAGCTGTGTGATATATTTTTAGGAATAATGTTAAATGGAACTTAATTTCCCTACTGTAAATGTATTCTTGATATAGTGGGGAACAGTATTTAACTTGAATGAATGATTTACTGTTCGGAAACAGGGAAAGGATTAAAATCTAAGGCAGTGCATTTCAAAAGTGTACCAAAATCTGTTGAAAAAGTATTATTTACATTTTGTCAATTATCGGTGTTCCATCTGGCAAATGCCCTTAAAGGACAATCTCTGTGGTGATAAGGGAAATAGGGCAGCTGGCTTATGCACGGCAAGCTCCCATTGATGTAAAAATGATCAGGTAAGCTGGTTGGCATAAAACGACTTATTGGTCAGGATTCGGGCTGATGTTCAAATTAGCTCCAGCGAATCTTATACATCCACTCGGGAGCCTTCTGCTTAGCTCACAGAAAGAACACACACCCACCCCCCCCCCCCCCCCCCCCCCCCCCCCCCCCCCCCCCCCCCCCCCCCCCCTCAGCCTTGAGCTTCAGCTTTGGGGTGGAATTTTAATCCAAGACTTGGAGGCTTGTTCATAATCCAATGTTCATAATCAAGGCTTTCTTTTCATTAGATGCAATTGTTTGTAGGGGTTGGAGCAGGATTTTGCTCTTGTTGGTTCCTGTAAGGGCTTGGATTTTCTGTTCTCTTGACACTCCATGGGACTTCCCTGTCTGCCACTGGGTAGCGGTTATAGATCAGCGTGAAGGACAACTGGATCTTCTTCACGATCACTCCTACATGGAAGGGTTAGTTCAAGTTCAAGTTCAAGTGAGTTGATTGTCATGTGTCCCTGATCGGACAATTAAATTCTTGCTTTGCTTCAGCACGACAGAACATAGTAGGCATTGACTCCAAAACAGATCAGTGTGTTCATATACCATAATATAAATATATACACACATGAATAAATAAACTGATCAAGTGCAAATAACAGATAATGGGCTATTTTACTTCGGAGTCACATGAGTGACTATGTGAAGACCCCGCCAGTACGCATGCGTGCCATATCGTCTATCGCATTGCGTTACGACTGGCAGGGTGGACGTGATTCTCCTGCCAGCATCAGACCTGAGGTAAGTTTATTTAAAAACTTTTCAGGTTTAAATCTTCTTGCAGGAACCTCTACTTAGAGGTCCTGCTTAAAGTCCGGGGCGAAGTCGGGACGGAGGGGAAACCCCAGTCACGAACTTCAGGGAACCTCGGTCATGGGGAATCCCGCCCACGGACCTAGGCGCTCGGTAGAACCAGCGGCTTCATATTGGTGGAGAACCCGCTCGGGAGACCGTGGAATACGGGGAGCGGACGGCGGTGGATTCGCCTTCGAGCCGCTGGTTTTATTGCCATTATTTCATATTGGTGCTGGGGGCACCTGGACAAACGCTCCGGGGAACACGGGGAGCGCGCGGCGATGGAGTCGCCTACTGAGCAGCTGGCAGTAAAACCAGCGGCTTCATATACCCCCCCCCCCGAAGCAGGATACCTACCCCCCCCCCCCCCCCCCCCCCCCCCCCCCCCGACTTTGTAAATCGCGGCCATCCCTTTTATAGGGACCGCGGGGATATCCCGGTTGCAGTTACTGCGGGGTTACCCAGATCGGGGGGGCGTGGGAGGGGGGGGACTGGGGGTGGAAGCCCCGACTGGAGAACATCATGGAGAAGCCCTGCTATAAGGGACCGCGGAGAAAAAGCTCGGGGGAGAAATAACCCGCAATGGAAGCCTTTCTACAAGGACCACAGAGGGAACCCCAGCTGTAACAAACTACGACCAGGAGACCAGGCTCGGGAGGAGCGTTGCCCCACAGCAGAAGGTTTTAAAAAGGACATGCAGGTAAATTCCTTACTCGAAGGTCATTTTGTGCTATTTTGTGAAAATATGTTACAGGAATGGACCGCATCCAGACTGACTGCGGAGGACCGCGGAATTGCGGGCAGTCAGCAGCTGTAGACTGCACCTGGATCGCTATTGATCAGCAGTCTCTGACCTGGCACCTGCACAGTCGGAATCGACAACAGACTGGTGGGAAGGCCAAGCAGAAGTCGGACAGGCCGAAGACTCGGACGAGTCGGGCTGTGAAGACTCACCGCCGGCGGGAGCAACTGTGATCGCATATCCCGCATGGAGCGGTTGATGGAGCAGAAGCTCCAATGGAGTCTAGTCACCATGGGTCCCAGGACGCTCATGGCAGCACCTTATTGAGGGCTGCATAATGCATCTCCCTCGACAGAGGGGAGCACTAGGAGTCACTTCTGGGCTGACTCTGAAGACAGGGGATTGGCTGAAGATACAAGTGTGCAGGAGGTGCAGGAACAACACTACCAGCAGCAGGAGCTCGACGAGTGGCCGTCGGGTTCAGGAAGGCCACTTCATCACGCAAGTCCTCACATCTTCGACGGCAGCACCCCTACGCACCCACCAGCAAACCATGATGAACTGAAGCTGGTGAAAGGTTGAAGGCCGTACAACCAGGACAAAGGTTCTTTTTAGGCCACAGCCCAGAACGGCCTTCCTGGAAGATGCGCCAACCCCGTACTCGAGCTCCTCTTCCTCCCAGGAGCAGGTGCAAAATCATGCACACATGTTTGAGGCAGCTCCTGGGTCGGGTTGCATAAGTCCTCCCATTCGGTATGGAACCACATCGATGATGTCTCCTGTCACGGATACAAGTTGGTAATAGTTGGTAACTGGTTTGAATATTTACACTGGTTTGGGATAACATAAGATTAGTTGATACTGCACACAGGTATGGCTGGATTTGCCTTTCAAGGCATGCTCACAAGAATGGGATGTGGACTGATCATTGTCAACAGCCTCAACCCGCATGTGCAGTATAGACTTTTCTGAATAACTTCCATGTGATCATTTCCGCTCACAGGGTTAAAGATATTTGAAATTTAACTGGATGAGGCAACGATACACTTAGAAGCATTGCAAAATGGGCCAAATCCAGTTTCCAGATTATTTACCAAATCACTACTATCAGTGCTTCAACTGCACAAAGCTAACAAATAAGTGGCATGGCCAATCTGGATGATATTGAACATACTGTATTTTACTAAATTAGCCTTATCAGCAACATAGCTATATTTGAGAAATTGGTTCTCACCCATCCAGTTAAATTTATTGGGATACAATCATCCATTTATTTGTCTGGGATCAGCTCTAAGACAAAAAATTAGACCTCTGCTATTTTTAGCTGAAACTATCAAAGTCACAATGATGGACAGCTTTGCTCCACTAAAACCTCTTATCCGTAAATCTTCAGTCGTTTCCAAACTGATGCTATTGCCCAGAGATGGGTAATTTACTAATACCATCTCTAGTTACGGAGGCAGATGGGATTAGCATGAGTTATCAAGTGTTCAGTCATGGTATCAACTGCCAATGGACACCAGGTGCATTCTGTGCATTAAAGGGTTGTGGATATGCATATACGGCATGCACAAGTCCAAGGTGATACACTTTGGTGGTGGTATATGTTAATCACAAATGTACAATCAAATCAAAGTATCCGGTGATAGTTTTACCAAACCGCTTTTAGCACTGGTGTATTATTATGCAAAATCAAAGACAACACAGAATGAATGTGTGATCACAAAGTATTTAATGACATTGTGGATCGATGGAATACTAACTATTGAGATGCTTGCATCCAGGCTCAATCAACAGTGAACGAGGCATATAGTGGCGAACGGTGCATTCTCGCTACACTAGGGAGGAATGATCTTTTATGTCTTCCTCCGTTTGGCCTCAATAGACGGGTCTTGCAAAATTCAGCAAGATTCCCGCTTCCGGGTTTTCATAGTGCCTGCCTGGGTTATATACCTATGGCTCCTGCTGAGGCGAAGAATGAGCATAAAACCTTACATAGTTATTTCCGGATAAAAAAGATGCTGGTTCAGTTGTGATGTTGAAACCACCCTCTGCATGATATAATCAATTCATAGACTTACTGACTCTAAGAGATCATTCCTACGGCTCGGGTTTGTCAAACCATAAGCATTAGGAGTGCTCACTACAGATTGCAGGGATAGCACCAAATAGCAGCAATCTGCATAGGAGATGGGAAGCATTGTTTATGCTTCCTTACGTTTAACTCGGCACGGATGACTGACACATTAAAATTCAGTTTTATGGGATTATAACATTAAGTTAATATTCCATTACTGTGCCTGAAGTACCTCCTCATCATTTGGCTGCTGAGAAAATAAACCACTCTGTCCGGTCTCACCCTCTGACATCTAGAATATGAAGGTATCGTCAACTTAAAACCTCCCAGGCCTAGGGACGCAGAGATATGGGTTGTTAACATTGTACTACGTCACTTCACCGATGGGCACCAGCAACATCCCTGTCCATGGTCATACTCACGTACTAGTGATTACGCCATGGCGCTGACTACAGCGCTACGGGTCCAGTCATTGCTACAATGGATAGGATGATCATATCTGCGGGCTATAATAACATGTTTTGTTTATGATTAGTCAAGCAGATTAGACAGGGACACAAGACCAAAGTAGATGTTGCATATCCCATGGACCTTGAGTTGTGTGTGATCACGTATCTACACCAGTATGTCAAGGTTCCCAAGAGCCTTATAGACTCTGACAGCAATATTGTTAGTTACATAAAATCTTGTTAGAAGGAATCACTACGAACCTTCTCCAGATGATTATATGGGTCTGGCATATACAGGAGTGTACATTGACATTGAGTCTCATTCCACCAGGACCGCTATACCTCCGCAGCAGGGATGGACCACATCCTAGCGGTTGCAGGATAGTCAAACTATTGATCTGTCCAAATATTCAGAAAAAACCTATTGCCAGATCAGGGGTATTTGCCAACTCTATGTTAGGTATGGTTCATACTTCCTCCAGGTTGAGGGAGGTTACTTTTGCCACAATTATTCATTAATAGCATCAACATGTCTATATCTATGTCATGTCTGAATGTATTCTTAATGTTCACTCATCATTGGCCTACTGATGCAGTGTAGGACGCCTGGACTCGTTTCCATGGCATGAAATCACAGAGCTTTAAAATCTTCACATATATAACCATACATATAACTCACGTGACTCTGACGTAAAATAGTAAGATTAAACGAGAACTTACCAGTTTGAAGTTTGATCTTTATTTTATGAGGAGTAACGTTGAGGGATTAGGCGCCCTCCACGCCCACCCTCGATCATAAAGTTCAACTGGTATCCTATTTCTCTAATCTTATTATGTTCAGTTCATTTACTGTTGTCTGTGATTTCACACCGCTGCTTTGAAGAATGACACGCATGCGTACTGGCGGGGTCTTCACGTAATCCCTCAACGTTACTCCTCATAAAATAAAGATCAAACTTCAAACTGGTAGGATCGTTTAATCTTACTATTAATGTTCAGAGTTTTGTCCGAGCCAAGTTTAATAGCCTGATGGCTGTGGGGAAGTAGCTATTCCTGAACCTGGTTGTTGCAGTCTTCAGGCTCCTGGATTTGAGTATAGGAGTAGGGAGGTTCTACTGCAGTTGTACAGGGTCTTGGTGAGACCACACCTGGAGTATTGCGTACAGTTTTGGTCTCCAAATCTGAGGAAGGACATTATTGCAATAGAGGGAGTGCAGAGACGGTTCACCAGACTGATTCCTGGGATGTCAGGACTGTCTTATGAAGAAAGACTGGATAGACTTGGTTTATACTCTCTAGAATTTAGGAGATTGAGAGGGGATCTTATAGAAACTTACAACATTCTTAAGGGGTTGGACAGGCTAGATGCAGGAAGATTGTTCCCGATGTTGGGGAAGTCCAGGACAAGGGGTCACAGCTTAAGGATAAGGGGGAAATCCTTTAAAACCGAGATGAGAAGAACTTTTTTCACACAGAGAATGGTGAATCTCTGGAACTCTCTGCCACAGAGGGTAGTTGAGGCCAGTTCATTGGCTATATTTAAGAGGGAGTTAGATGATGCCCTTGTGGCTAAGGGGATCAGGGGGTATGGAGAGAAGGCAGGTACGGGATACTGAGTTGGATGATCAGCCATGATCATATTGAATGGCGGTGCAGGCTCGAAGGGCCGAATGGCCTACTCCTGCACCTAATTTCTATGTTTCTATGTACCTTCTACCTGAAGGTAGCAGGGAGATGAGTGTGTGGCCAGGATGGTGTGGGTCATTGATGATACTGCCAGCCTTTTTGAGGCAGCAACTGCAATAAATCCCCTCGATGTTAGGGAGGTCAGAGCCGATGATGGACTGGGCAGTGTTTACTACTTTTTGTAGTCTTTTCCTCTCCAGGTTATCAGTGAAAGAGCAGGGTTTCAATGGGTCTGATTGGAATGCACTTCCAAACGGCTAACACTGGAAAAAGGGGTTTAATGGCCTTCCTCTTGCATGTTCACATTCAAAGTAAGTAGCATCAGGGAAAGAAAACTAACATTGGATTTTGAGGAATTTTGATTTTGCATGCTGTCAGATTATCCTCGAGCATCTGCTCTAGACGTTGCATGAGATCAAAACTTGTTGCACTATTTGACCATCAGCAAAAATTTCAGCTCAGCAGATGCTGAGAAGGTAAACTCCACATTACAGCCAATTATTCGGATTTCAGACGCACTCAGAACTAATGTTTGTCCTGTCTGAGAGTGCCGTGGATTTGTTTTGATCCAATTAGTTATGCTGTAGTCAGAACCAATTAGGAAATCACTCTGCCATTAGCTCACTAACTTGGCAACATGATATTGGTGCCTTAATTGACTTAGCAACACAGAATGGCCCATTGTGGACCGCATTGGCCAGGTACTGTTACACAGACGCTTTGGTGTGGAATTTTTACCCCTTCAGTTTTCACTTTCCAAAAGGCTTCAGCTGTGCATTTTTGGTAATTATGGGACTGGTTTCACAATATCCCAGGGTTTAGAAGTCATACTATTTTTAGAAGTAAAAGAAATTTCTGCTGAAATTTGCCACTGTACTTTTGCCTGGGGATTTTGTTAGAATCCTAAAGCAAAACACCGCAGAGGCTGAAAATCTGAACTGGAAAGATAGAGTAATGGAAATACTCAGTAGGTCAGACAGTATCTCAGGAGAGAGAAAAAAAAACTTTCATCAGACCTGAGGTTATTTGACCTAAAATACTAACTTTGTTCACTCCCACCATGTATTGTACACTGCAAGCTTTGACAGGTATTTTAATTTTGTTTACAAATTTTTAATCTCTCGTGGACCTTTGATCTTGGAATAATTTAACATGCGTCAGGTAAACCTTATTTGTCGGACGGAACTGCAGATGTTGGTTTAAACCAAATATAGACACAAAAATCTGGAGTAACACAGTATCTCCAGATGCGTTTCGTGCCTATTTTCAGGTATATCTTAACTAATTTCCTGCTCTAAGCTGTCACCTTGAATTTAGCACCAAAGGAGAACATTCAGACCATTATTCCTAGAATCTACTGTAATCAGACTGTCCCCTAGTCCCACTCTTTCTCTCTTTTCCCTGATCCTATAGATTCCTTCCAGTATTCATTTAATTGAATAATAAAATTCCATTTGAATTTGCTTTCATTATCCTTTCGGACATCACATCCCAGATCACAGCAATTTAACAGTAAACAGCCAATTCTACCCACAATTGCACCCAGTCAACTCACCAATAGGATATTCTGCCAGATTTTCAAGTGTTTGGGTTTGGAATAAACTCCAAATTGGTTTCAATTTTAATACTTTGTGCACAGGATTCTCAATCTCCATAACATGTGCAAGTTAAATCCAACATGATCTTTCTCAGGGTTAATGTCATGTATTACTGTCACGATGTTCCACCATCAGGTCAATTGTTCCATTCATTCACATGGACCTCTGAGTCAAATCATGAAACAGCTTTGCAATGTGGTTAGTAAATGTATCATTTAAAACATGACAATGAAAATAGAAACATAGAAAATAGGTGCAGAAGAAGGCCATTCGACCCTTCAATATGATCATGGCTGATCATCCAAAATCAGGACCCCGTTCTGGCATTTTCCCCATATCCCTTGATTCCTAAGAATTAAATCTAACTCTCTCTTGAAAACATGACATCCAGTTACAAAGGTTACTGGATGTCAGTTTACAATAGATTATTGGGATTAAAGGATGATTTGAGATGTAATTTCACATGAAATGCCCTTCACGCTCATGCTTTAAACTTGAAATGTGATTAGTCAATGTCAGGATGGGGGTGGGGGAGGGGAGACAGTGATGAAGCATTGGTGGGTGGGGGAGCATGTGCTCACACTATGGTTTCCATTATCCTTGCACTGAGAAAGGGAATTGCATTGTCTCTCCCCTTAATGCTTTGCCAAAACTGTAAGGTTGTATCGACTGACACCTACAGTATTTTAAGGATAGGCTATGGACTGACATCTATTTTAAGTGACTTCATTAACTTCACTATTAATTTCCATCCTGCGCTCAAATTTACTTGGACCATCCCCAATGTTTCCCTTTCCCGTAACTTTCATTCTGAAGAAGGGTCGCGACCCGAAAAGTCACCCTTTCCTTCTTTCCAGAAATGCTACCGTCCCGCTGAGTTACTCCAGCATTTTGTGTCTATCTTTCTTCTGTTATTCTCCAACCTGAGGCATCATCCATTACCTATCTTTTTTAAATCCTTTAGCCATTTCAGATACTTAGTTGTTGGTAGGGATGGTTCATAGGGTGCTATGCAGGAATCCCTCTTTGCCTTGCTAACTGGAGGTAGTAAATTGTCTTTAATAACATGTGCTACTTTCCTCATATATAAAGAATATGGATTGAACAGGGAATGCTTCAGAGATTTGGATAATCTATCATGAAGGCAGATTAAAACGTTTTCATTCAATGACTCTACCAACTGTTATAATTTCTACTGAGACAAGCACATTTACTTTTGTTAATTTCTTCCTTTTGTGTGCTGAATATTTAGGCTATCAGAATCTGCATTTTTGTCTTTTGATAGTTTACTCGCATATTCTAATATATTTTTTTTATTTTTTTTTTTTTAATTAGAAGTACGGTAAGTTACAATAATACACAACACATATGTCTTAATACATTTTTTTTTTGCACCGCTTCATTTTTTGAGCTTTAAGAAAAAGATAGAAATAAAGAAGTAAGGAAAGTGCGCAAGAGATGTGCAGGTGCAAGAGAGTGTTGAGAAAAGAAAGCCCCTTAGAAAAGAAGTTAGAGAAGGAAGTAAAGAAAGAAAGTAGACCCTAGAAAAGAAGGAAAAGGAAAGAAGAAACAATCACTCTATTATAACATTAAACTCCGCAGAGAGGGGACTACCAACCAAGTCTGTTTTTATTGTTGCCAGATCCTGATACCATCCATTTATTTATTTATTTATCAAATTACTATTGCACCTCATGCTTGTAATAGTTTCAAACACGTAGATTTTTTCCTGTTATCAATCTCCAGTTCAAATTTAGTCCATTTATTTTCAATCTTCCTAATTCTAAATCGGTGTCATAGAACATAGAACTTAGAAAAGTACAGCACAGGAACCGGCCATGATGTTTTGTGCCAAACATGATGCCAAGATACAGTAAATGGATCTCATCTGCCTATGCATGATCCATGTCCCACCATTCCCTGTATATCCATGTAGAAACATAGAAACATAGAAATTAGGTGCAGGAGTAGGCCATTTGGCCCTTCGAGCCTGCACCGCCATTCAATATGATCATGGCTGACCATCCAACTCAGTATCCCGTACCTGCTGCACCACAGTGCCACGAATATGTTCCCGCTTTCCCTCATTCCATCCCACTATACACAGCCCAGAGCTGTTGGCTGTAATTCCACTTGGTCTCCTTCTTTCGTGTCCATCTTCCATGTTTCAAATGTTGACATTGCTGTCATCGTCTGCCTTGAAATGGACATAGAAACATAGAAACATAGAAAATAGGTGCAGGAGTAGGCCATTCGGGCACCTCCATTCAATATGATCATGGCTGATCATCCAACTCAGTATCCTGTACCTGCCTTCTCTCCATACCCCCTGATCTCTTTAGCCACAAGGGCCACAACCCTCTCCCTCTTAAATATAGCCAATGAACTGGCCTCAACTACCTTCTGTGGTAGAGAGTCCCAGAGATTCAGCACTCTCTGTGTGAAAAATGTTTTTCTCATCTCGGTCCTAAAAGATTTCCCCCTTATCCTTAAACTGTGACCCCTTGTAAAGAGACTTCCCCAACATCCGGAACAATCTTCCTGGATCTAGCCTGTCCAACCCCTTAAGAATTTTGTAAGTTTCTATAAGATCCCCCCTCAATCTTCTAAATTCTAGTGAGTACAAGCCGAGTCTATCCAGTCTTTCTTCATATGAAAGTCCTGACATTCCAGGAATCAGTCTGGTGAACCTTCTCTGTACTCCCTCGATGGCAAGAATGTCTTTCCTCAGATTAGACCAAAACTGTACGCAATACTCCAGGTGTGGTCTCACCAAGACCCTGTACAACTGCAGTAGAACCTCCCTGCTCCTATACTCAAATCCTTTTGCTATGAATGCTAACATACCATTCACTTTCTTCACTGCCTGCTGCACCTGCATGCCTACTTTCAATGTACTTCTCTAGAACCTTCTTAAATGCCACTATCGTATTTGTCTCCATGACCACCCCTGGCAGCACGTTCCCAGCATGCATTACCTTATCCGCTTCTCATTATTCTAATGCTGTCTTTAATTTCACCTAGTTTAGTTTAGAGATACAGCGCGTAAACAGGCCGTTCGGCCCACCGTGTCCGCACTGACCAGTGATCACTCCATACACGAGCATTCCGTAGAGACAGCACCCATAGTCAGGATCGAACCCAGGTCCCTGAGGCTGTAAAGGGCCTGTCACAGAATCTCTCCCTGCACTGGAGACCCGACCTTTTCTCGTCGGGTCTCAGGTGTCGTTGAGGCCGCAACAAGGAGCGGCCTCCAACGGGAAGAAGCCGGGGACTCTGGTGCCGACTCACCGTTGCCGTCGCGGAGCTGGCCGAGACCGGAGCGGGTGGAGCGGTGGAGGAGCGCTGCTGCTGCTGCTGCCGCTGCTGCTGCCGCTGCTGCTGCTGCTGCTGCTGCTGCCGCTGCTGCTGCTGCTGCTGATGCGAAGGCTGCTGCTGCGGGTCTGCAGACGGCGGCACCGGGAGCCCGCGGATCCCTGGAGGGAGACCGCTTTTCGGGGCTCCTGCAACGGTGAATTCTCCCGCCCGTGTAGCGGGGTTGAAGAGCTCCTGGAGCGGGGCCTGACATCACTGCCCCGCGCGGCTGGAATGGCTGCGGGACTTTGCGAGCGCACACCCGGGGGCTCCAACACCAAGACCCGGTGTGCGACCTCGCACCACCCGGCGTGGCTTTAATGGCCGCGGGGACAATCGCCATCGCCAGCCGGGGGCTTTGACTTTTGACTCTGACATCGGGGGGGGGGGGGAGGGTGCAGGGGGGGGATAAGTTTTTTTGGCCTTCCATCACAGCTATGTGATGGATGTTTATGTAAAATGTAATTATGTTGTGTCTGGGGTCTATTTGTGTGTAATGTATGGCTGCAGAAACGGCATTTCGTTTGGACCCCCAGGGGTCCAAATGACAATTAAATTGACTCTTGACTCTTGACTCTTGACATTTAGGCGATTTCTCAGCGGACAGCCAGCGACTGTCAAGTTGCCGGCAGTCGCCTGAAAACACGGCAAATGGAACAGCGACTGTCAGAGTGGAACACACACACACACACATCGCTTCCTTCACCAGCCCGTTATGCAGGCGGGAGACAGGGCACGGGGGGGAAGCTCTGTCTAAAAAATTCACACGATGCAAACCCAAGGTGATACAGACACACACTGCGATGAACAGGAACGCTGGTGCTGTAAAAAGACGGCTAAAGCACAGTGTACGGTAATTCCCGCGTGTCTCGGTGGACATTTTGGTTATCCTTAGTTCTGAAAACTACTGCTTACGTTTTTTCCCCAATGAGTAAATGAAATTCACAGGTCAGCACCGGCTACAACCTACGAGAACCTCCGAGAACCTTCGACCTCCTGGCAACACATTAGGACCTCCCAGCGACCCACCTACAGCTCAAAAATTTCACAGCGACCATACAGAGGCCGCGACTAGTTCCCAGAATGCCAGAATGCGGGAACTCCTCACGACCATGTGGTGACACACCAGCAACCACCCACGAACATGTGGCGACCATGTGATGACTGCGTATCTCCTGTTGTCGCCTGAAAAGTCGCCCAAGTCCCTTTTTTCTGCGGCTTATCTTGATGGCATTGGAGCCCTGGTGGTTTAAACACCACTACATTTAAAGACCGCTTTTGAGCGACATTTGAAAATACAAGTATTCTCTTGTTAGCTGTGGTCTCACTATTTTCCCAACAGAGCCTCATATTTGTCATTGCTTGAATTGTACAGCAGCTTTTTATCTAGTTTTCCATTCTACCTACAGTACAACAACTGATTCTCATATTATGCAATTTGTTTTTATTCCCATTCAAGACATTAAGGGGTTCCTTCTTTAAAACCGAGATGAGAAGAAACTTTTTTCACACACAGAGAGTGGTGAATCTCTGGAACTCTCTGCCACAGAGGGTAGTTGAGGCCAGTTCATTGGCTATATTTAAGAGGGAGTTAGATTGGCCCTTGTGGCTAAGGGGATCAGAGGGTATGGAGAGAAGGCAGTTACGGGATACTGAGTTAGATGATCAGCCATGATCATATTGAATGGCGGTGCAGGCTCGAAGGGCCGAATGGCCTACTCCTGCACCTAATTTCTATGTTCTATGTTTCTAAGATACTATTTGCATCAAGGACACCGAGAGGTAATTCTGGTTCATGCTAGATTACTGGGATAACCACACACATATGTAGATTGTAGAAAGGCAGGCATGCTATAACGGGCTACAAAGTGATGTCAGGCAGTATTGCTGGCAACAATGCAACCCGTGCCGATGAGTTCAATGCATTATACGCTCACTTTGAACACAAGGTCGGTAGAATGTCATCATCTGTACCCACGGTGACTGTCACAGATGTCGGATCGTGCTGCCTGAGAATGAACCCACTGACAGGTGATATCACTGAAACAATGATGAGACAGAGAACAGGAAGGAGATGGAGAGCTTGGTTACATGGAGTTCAGACACCTCTCTCTCATTCACTGTCAGCAAGAGGAATGAGCGAGTTATTGACTTCAGGAAGCGAGGTGCTGCCCAGGGTCCATTCAGCATCAACAGTGCCAAAGTGGAAATGGTCAAAAGCTTCAAGTTCCTCGGCATAAATATCACCAACAATTTGCCCTTGACCATCCACGTTGAAGTTACGGCCAAAAAGCACAACTACTTAGATGACTAAGGAAGATTGGGGTGTCTGCAACAACTCTTACCAACATTCACAGATGCACTATAGAAAGCATTCTATCGGGATGCATCACAGATTGGTTAGGCAACAGCTCTGTTCAAGACTGCAAGAAATAGCAGAGAGTAATGGATGTATCACACAAAGTAGCCTCCCCGCCACACACACCCCATCGACTCCATCTACACCTTACACTGCCTTGTAAAAACAGCCAATATAGTCAAGCACCCTGGTCATTCCCTCTTCTCCCCTCTCCCATTGGTAGAAGATACAAAAGCTTGAAAGCAGATACCACCAGTTTCAGGAATAGCTTCTTCCATGCTATTGTCATACTAAATGGTCCTCCCATAAGTTCCTGTAGTCCCAATCCTCCAATCTACCTCATTGCAGAAGTTGCTTTTTTTTTACCTGAAGGCAGGAGAGAATGGGGTTGAGAGGGAAAGATAGATCAGCCAGGATTGAATGGCGGAGTAGACTTGATGGGCTGAATGATCTTATTCTGCTCCAATAACTTATGAACATTCTCAGTAACTGTAACGCCATAATGCTTTTGCACCATATTGTTCAATATGGTATTTTCTATTTGCACTACCCATTTTATTTAGAGTCAATGAGTGACATTAAACTTGTGTCTGCTAATGCTTGATTTCTTGTCTCTATGCACTAACTCTATCTACTGCTCTCCTGATAAGATCACCCCTCAGCCTCGGCACTCCAAGGAATAAAGTCCTAGCTTGCCCAACTTCCCCCCTATGCTTCTTGCCTTGCAGACCTAGCAACATCTTCATAAATCTTCTCTGCACCTTTTCCAGCTTAAGGGCATATTTTATAGCAAAGTGACCAAAACTGGACACATCACTCCAAATGCAGCCTCAATAACTTGCGAATGGCTTGCAAGCAAAGCTTTTTACTGTATCTTGGTACACCTGATATTAATAATCTAATAACCAATAACCAATTATTCAGCACATAATCATTCTCAAACTCAATTGCTCATGATAACTCTTCCACATTGGAATCCATTGCTATAACGTTGCTAGTTTAGTCCTTGTCATAACACAGCGCTGGATCAAAATTATACCATTCCGAGAAGAAGCCTTGCAATACTGAAATATAAAATTATTTGAACTTGTGTAAGAAAGAACTGCAGATGCTGGCTTAAATCCAAGGTAGACACAAAATGCTGGAGTAACTCAGCGGGACAGGCAGCATCTCTGGAGGGAAGGAATGGGTGACGTTTCGGTTCAAGACCCTTCTTCAGACTGATCGTGAACTTGTTAGTTTAGTTTGGTTTAGTTTAGAGATACAGTGTGGAAACAGGCCCTTCGGCCCACCGAGTCCGCACCGACCAGCGATCCCCACACATTAACACTATCCTGCACTAGGGACAATTTTTACATTTACACCAAGCCAATTAACCTATAAAAACCTGTACATATGGGAGCAAACCGAAGTTCCTCATGCCGTTCTTTATGTTGATATATTGGTTGGTTTCCCAATCTGTATTAAAGTGAAACCTTTATAAGATCACTCAATATTGTCATATTCGTACCTCCGAATTCCTTATTATATTCTAATCAACTCTAACCAGATTTTGCTTAAGAAAAGTGTTAAATCCTGACTGTCTGCTCCAGAAGCCAGAAAAGGTGATGGAAGAATAGAGTCCCCTGTGAAGTTACAGAGACACCTGGAATATATCCTCAAGAGCAACCATACAGTGTAAACACCAGGGAGTTAAGGAGATGGATTATGATACAGATATTTCATAGGATTCACGTTGCTCTACTGCCCACATAAGCATCTCCGGAGCTCCCTGGTGCTCATAGCCATCCAGGCCTTTCATGTGGAAACATCTCTCTCCGTGTCTCACACTGAGTGGTGTCAATGTGGTGCAAGTCCTGCAACTTAGTGTGAGAGCAGATCTAATGCAAACATCAACATGTGTTTAATAACTAAACATCTGCTCTGGAGAGTTCATGAAAATCCCCACTTTAATCTGCATTTCTTCGACTTCCACTGGCTGGCCATGTTTTGTTGTAGACTGTGTGAATACTGATGTGAGGTACATCCTGAAAACAATTGCTGTAATAGATGCTCGTCATAGAGTCATAGGGTCATAGTGCAAGGAAACAGGCCCTTTGGCCCAACTTGTCCATGCCGACTTGGATGCACTGTCTAAGCTAGTCCTATTTACTCACGTTTGGCTCATGTCCCTCCAAACCATTCCTATTCATGAAATTATCTAAATATCTCTTAAATGTTGTTATTGGAGTTGCTTCAACTACTTCCTCTGGCAGCTTATTCCACACATCCAGCACCAACTGTATGAAAAAGTTACACCTCAACTTTCCATTAAATCATTCCCCTCTGATCGTAAACCTGTGGCCTTTAGTTCTTAGGTAGACAAAAAATGCTGGTCACCAGTGGGTGAGGCAGCATCTATGGAGAGAAGGAATTGGCGACATTTCGGGTCGAGACCCTTCTTCAAAAGGTCTTCAGTTCTTGGTTTTCTTACATGTTCCGGACTGGTGGCCTTCTGGGATGTCGGTGATGTGGCTGCGGTTTCACAACCATCAACAATGCACTTGGCTCACCTATCTGCACACCTGTATGTCAGCAAGATGAGGGTTCACATCCACTCCAGACTCGAGTGCAAACATTCAGGCTTGTGCCCTTTTCTCATGCATGGATAAAATGGTAGAATTGTACAGCACAGAAACAGTGCCTTCCACTTACCATAAGCATGCCACAATGCACCTTCTTTTGATTAGATGGCAGTCATGTGTTGTACCTGTCACAACAAAGGACTTCACAATTGCACTTCCGAGTGCTTTTCCTTTGGAAATAAACCAGCGCTCCTCTGATTTTTATGAGTAGGCTTTCATGCTTAAACTCAACTATATGGACACTTCCAGCACAGTGCAAATAGTGCACGGAGGCAACACCTTTGGGAAGAGGCAATAACCTGAGACCCTACCTCCTCTTACAGATGACCGTGGAATGGACCTCCTCAAGTAATCTTCCATTGCGGTTATAAAAACGAGGCACTGCAGTTGCTGATTTACCAGAAAAGACGCAGAAGTGCTGGAGTAACTCAGCGGGTCAGGCAGCATCTGCGGATAGGTGACGTTTCGGATTGGGACTCTTCTTCAGACTGATTGTGGTGGAAGGGGAATAAAGCTGGAAGAAAGGTGGGACAAGACAAAGCCTGGCAAGTGATAGGTGGATAGACACAAAAAGCTGGAGTAACTCGGCAGGTCAGGCAGCATTTCTGGAGAAAAGGAATAGGCGATGTTTCGGGTCGGAACCATTCTTCAAGCTGAAAGGTAGAGATGGGGGGAGGGACTGGAGGCAAGATAGGTAGATACAGGTTAGGGGAAGTTTTAATAGGCAGATGGTTGTACAAACGCCAGTATTGAAAAGACAGAAGGTGTGAGACAAAAGGGTAAAAGAGTTGCAAGTTACGAAACTAGAGGAAGAAATATAGGTGGGAGGAGAGGGGAGGGGAGGGGAGAAATAGGTGTGGTCAAGATGGAGCACTGGGGATGGAGAGTAGGACAAGGATGGAGGGGGGCAGAAGCACAGGGGAGAGGAGGAGGAGAAGAAGGAGGGAGAGGGGCAGAAGGCAGTACTCCAAAGGTGGCTTTACCAACATTTGCACCACTGGAAGTATATGGATAGTACATGGATAGGGCTTTATCAGTTTGAAGAATAGACAAGTTCAAGTATATGGATAGTATACGAACAGTAGCAAAACAGTTTAATCAACAGAGGAGCTCAAGGGGCCTGGATATCACAAACAGCATCCAATCTCAGACACAAAAAGCTGGAGTAATTCAGCGGGACAGGCAGCATCTCTGGAGGAAAGGAATGGGTGACATTTCGGGTCGAAACGTCACCCATTCCTTCTCTCCAACGATGCTGCCTGGCCCGCTGAGTTACTCCAGCTTTTTGTGTCTATCTTTGGTTTAAACCTGCATCTGCAGTTCCTTCCGATGCATCCAAACTCAGACCATTGGTTCGTCACCATGTTGCTATACTGTATGTGGGATCGCCGACAGTCTAGCAATCTTGCAGTAGACTCCAATGAAACAATCCCTTCCTTCGTTCAGGCTGGATGTCCGTGCCCCACCTGCTGAGTGAATCTAAAATATTTACCAGTCCTGCTTACTCTGCTTTCGTTTTCGCTGGCTCTTTTAAGTGTGGGATCCCTTATTGATTCTGGCAACATAGGGTTTAGCTCACACCTG
Organism: Leucoraja erinaceus; assembly: GCF_028641065.1. Classification (NCBI taxonomy): domain Eukaryota; kingdom Metazoa; phylum Chordata; class Chondrichthyes; order Rajiformes; family Rajidae; genus Leucoraja; species Leucoraja erinaceus. The sequence continues at coordinate 84,922,025 of NC_073380.1, read as the reverse complement.
CACCCACGGCACTCGGTTGCAACTCCAAAAATTGTTCATCCCTGTCTGGTGAAAAATAAAAACGGGGAAGGCGGCTCAACCTTGGCTAACGAGGGAAATCAGGGATAGTGTTAAATCCAAGGGAGAGGCATATAAATTGGCCATAGGAAGCAGCAAACCAGAGGACTGGGAGAAATTTAGAACTCACCAGAGAAAGCCCAAAGGGGTTAATTAAGAAAGGGGGAAACATAGAAACATAGAAACATAGAAATTAGGTGCAGGAGTAGGCCATTCGGCACTTCGAGCCTGCACCGCCATTCAATATGATCATGGCTGATCATCCAACTCAGTATCCCGTACCTGCCTTCTCTCCATACCCCCTGATCCCCTTAGCCACAAGGGCCACATCTAACTCCCTCTTAAATATAGCCAATGAACTGGCCTCAACTACCCTCTGTGGCAGAGAGTTCCAGAGATTCACCACTCTCTGTGTGAAAAAAGTTCTTCTCATCTCGGTTTTAAAGGATTTCCCCTTATCCTTAAGCTGTGACCCCTTGTCCTGGACTTCCCCAACATCGGGAACAATCTTCCTGCATCTAGCCTGTCCAACCCCTTAAGCATTTTGTAAGTTTCTATAAGATCCCCTCTCAATCTTCTAAATTCTAGAGAGTATAAACCAAGTCTATCCAGTCTTTCTTCATAAGACAGTCCTGACATCCCAGGAATCAGTCTGGTGAACCGTCTCTGCACTCCCTCTATGGCAATAATGTCCTTCCTCAGATTTGGAGACCAAAACTGTACGCAATACTCCAGGTGTGGTCTCACCAAGACCCTGTACAACTGCAGTAGAACCTCCCTGCTCCTATACTCAAATCCTTTTGCAATGAAAGCTAACATACCATTCGCTTTCTTTACTGCCTGCTGCACCTGCATGCCTACCTTCAATGACTGGTGTACCATGACACCCAGGTCTCGCTGCATCTCCCCCTTTCCCAATCGGCCACCATTTAGATAATAGTCTGCTTTCCCGTTTTTGCCACCAAAATGGATAACCTCACATTTATCCACATTATACTTCATCTGCCAAACATTTGTCCACTCACCCAGCCTATCCAAGTCACCTTGCAGTCTCCTAGCATCCTCCTCACAGCTAACACTGCCCCCCAGCTTAGTGTCATCCGCAAACTTGGAGATATTGCCTTCAATTCCCTCATCCAGATCATTAATATATATTGTAAATAGCTGGGGTCCCAGCACTGAGCCTTGCGGTACCCCACTAGTCACTGCCTGCCATTGTGAAAAGGACCCGTTTACTCCTACTCTTTGCTTCCTGTTTGCCAGCCAGTTCTCTATCCACATCAATACTGAACCTCCAATGCCTTGTGCTTTAAGTTTGTATACTAATCTCTTATGTGGGACCTTGTCGAAAGCCTTCTGGAAGTCCAGATACACCACATCCACTGGTTCTCCCCTATCCACGCTACTAGTTACATCATAGATGGAAGAGCATGAAAGAAATGTTGCAGGGAATATAAAAACTGTGTAAAAGCTTCTTTAGATATGTAGAAAGGAAACTATTAGTGAAGACAGATGTAGGTCCCTTACAGTCTGAAACAGGTGGATTTATAATGGGGAAACAAAGAAATGGCAGAACAGTTAAACGAGTACTTTGGTTCTGTCTTCACTAAAAAAGACACAGATAATCTCCTAGAAATACTACAGGACTGAGGATCTAGTGTGAGGGAGGAACTGAAGAGAATGGTGTTAGGTAAACTGTTAGGACTGAAGGCAGATAAATTCCCAGTGCCTGATGGTCTGCATCCCAGAGTACTCAAGGAGGTGGCCCTAGAAATCGTGGATGCCAGTTACTGACAATATATAACTAGACTAAGTGGGACCCATTGGGTCCCAGCATCACACGGTTCCCCCAACGCAATATTCCACCTCGCCACCAATTCCAATATTGGTGGCCAGTGGGAGGGGGCGCTAGTATGGGTGTTGTGGGCTGAAGGGACTGGTTTTCAGAGGGCTGGTATGGGTATTGTGCGCCAAATGGATTCTTGGGCTGGCGGCTCAGTCACTCAAGCCTGTAGTGCTGGCAGCTCACTCACTCACGGCTGGTGAGCTGGCAGTTGACTCACGGCTATTCCTTGAAATTCCATTTCAAGCAGAGTGCAAGGCCATTAAAGACAGTGAATCACGACCTCTCCCTCCCCCATCTTGCAGAGACAGAGCCATGGCCACACTTCTGGGTTTTATAGTCCCTCCTACCAGAAGGAGCGTGGCCTTCCTGGCGTGATTGACAGGAGAAAGAGTCTCAACATTTTTTAAACACTAATAACTCTTTTATCTTTCATCAATGGGGAAAATCCTCGACACCTGATGAGCGGAGGGGGACTCTGAGTAAGATGGTCAAAAATCACAGCCATACGTGGTAGCGTTTTCTCTAAAATCAATATAAAGCGCAAATAGGAAGTGGTCAAGATTAGACTTTTAATTATAGAGAAGGAAAGGCAACTTTAATAAGGCAAGGCAACTTTAATAAGGCAAGGCAACTTTAATTAGGCAACACAGCGTTAGCATTTCCAAACCAAAGGCAACACAGCTTTAGCATTTCCAAACCAAAGGCAACACAGCTTTAGCATTTCCAAACCACAGGCAACACAGCTTTAGCATTTCCAAACTAAAGGCAGCACAGCTTTAGCATTTCCAAACTATATTTTCAAACCACATTAAGGGCACTGACTGGTCAGTAAAACCACTCACAGTTTAGTAGACATGTGTTCAGTGTTATTTACAGCTCAGACTGAGAGAAGTGACCCTCTCGCTCCCCCATCTTGCAGAGACTGACTGAGGCACTCAACATTTCTGGGTTTTATAGTCCCTCCGGAAGGGACGTGGCCTCCTCAAGAGATAATCTCAACATTTTTAAAACTCTAATGACTCTTTTATTTTTCATCGATGGGAAAAATCCTCTTGTCCTGCACAGCGGAGGGGGACTCTGAGTAAGATGGGCAAAAATTACAGCGGTAGATGGCAGCGTTTTTTCTAAAATCAATATACAGAACAACAGGAAGTGGTCAAGATCAGACTTTTAGTAATATAGAGAACGATTTAGACAAGGGAATTAAATGTAACCTCCAAGTTTGTGGATGACACAAAGCTGGATGGCAGTGTGAGCTGCGAGAAGGATGCTATGAGGCTGCAGGGTGAGTTGGATAGGTTGGGTGAATGGGCAGATGCATGGCAGATGCAGTATAATGTGGATAAATGTGAGGTTATGCACTTTGATGGCAAGAACAGGAAGGCAGATTATTATCTGAATGGTGTCTGATTAGGAAAAGGGGAGATGCAATGAGACCTGGGTGTGCTTGTACATCAGTCACTGAAAGTAAGCATGCAGGTACAGCAGGCAGTGAAGAAAGCTAATGGCATGTTGACCTTCATTGCGAGAGGATTTGAGTTCAGGAGCAAGGAGATCCTACCGCAGTTGTATAGGGCCTTGGTGAGATCGCACCTGGAGTATTGTGTGCAATTTTGGTCTCCTAATTTGAGGAAGGACACTATTGCTATTGATGGAGTCAGCGTAGGTTAACCAGGTTAATTCCCGGGATGGCGGGACTGACATATGATGAAAGAATGGGTCGACTGGGCTTGTATTGACTGCTATTTAGAAGGATGGGAGGAGATCTTATAGAAACATAAAATTCTTAAAGGATTGGAGAGGCTAGATGCATGAAAAATGTTCCTGATGTTGGGGGGTCACAGTTTAAGAATCAGGGATCGGTCATTTAGGACTGAGATGAAGAAAAACATTTTCACCAGAGAGTTGTGAATCTGTGGAATTCTCTGCCATAGAAGGCACTTGGGGGCCAATTCACTGGATGTTTTCAAGAGGGTTAGTTTTAGCTCTTTGGGCTAAAGAAATATGGGGAGGAAGCAGGAACGGGGTACTGATTTTAGATGACCTGCCATGGTCATATTGAATGGGAAGAATGGCCAAATCCTGCACCTATTTTTCTATGTTTCTATGTTTCCAAGTTCAGATCCCAGAGCCGGGAGGGGTGGGGGGTGGAGGGTGGTCTTTGCTGTGGCAAAGCCTTCGAGCAGGCCTGGTTGAGGTCTCTACGATTACGGAGGGAGGTTCATAAGCTGGAAGAAAGATGATTTCTTACATTTACATTCCAAACCATTTTTCCAGGCTGGGAATTTCAAAGAGGAGAGGGCATAGATTTAAGGTGAGGGGGGAACGGAGATGTGCAGGGCAAGTGTTTTACACAGAGGGTGGTGGGTGAGACAGATACCATAGTGGTGTTTTAGATAGGCACTACATGGATATGCTGGGTATGAGCGGTATGAATCATGTAGAGGTAGACTACTTTCTCTTGCCATTATGCTCTGCACAGATATAGTGGGCCAAAGGGCCTGTTTCTATGCTGTATGTTTCTACTTACTCTTTCTATTTATGTTCCCACCTGGGACACTGGTCACACTGCAGGCGTGGGGGGATGGATAGTGGAAAGCAAGTGCTGGCAGTCCCTTTCTCCAACAATGGGCTGTGAATTTTTCAGCAGACGTTTTCACTTGAGTTTAAATCCAACCACAGCAGCTGGGGAATTTATTTTCAGGTAATTAAATAAATCTGGCAAAAGCCAGTCTCAGTGATGGTAACTGTTAAACTCTCAGAGTGTTGCAAACGCCATGTGCTTCACTATCTTCCTGCACGGGGGCGGGGAGGCTGAGACCTTGCCTAGGCTGGGCAACACAGTGGTGCAGCTGCTACAGCTGCCGTCTCTCAGCACCAGAGATCCTGGTTCAATCCTGACTTCGGGAGCTGTCTGTGTGGAGTTTGCACATTCTTGCTGCAACCATGTGGGTTTCCCCCGGACGCTTGAGATTTTCCACCCACAGCCCAAAGACGTGCGGGTTGGTACATTCATTGTCTGCTGTAAACTGCTCCAGGTGTACGAATGAGTTGTAGAATCTGTGAGGAGTCGATGAAAATTGAATTAGCGCAGGATTGGTATAGTTATGCCCCTGTCCCACTTAGGAAACCTGAACGTAAACCTCTGGAGACTTTGTGCCCCGCCCAAGGGTTTCCGTGCGGTTCCCGGAGGTTTTTTCAGTCTCCCTACCTGCTTCCACTACCTGCAACCTCCGGCAACCACCTGCAACCTCCGGGAACCGCACGGAAACCTTGGGTGGGGCGCAAAGCCCCCAGAGGTTTCCGTTCAGGTTTCCTAAGTGGGACAGGGGCATTAGGCATTTGATGGTTGGCACAGACTTGGAGGGCCGAAGGGTCCGTTTCCATGCTGTATGACTATACTGTATCTCCAGGCTTAGAAAAGTCAATCAAGCTTACAACCCATTGGTATGAACACTTGAATTCACAAATTTTAGGTAACATGACTTCCAGACAAGTTGCACTTTTCTTTAAATTAAGAAGCTTGGTTGGGGAAACCTTTAGGTCAGATAAATCTCCAGGGTCACAATTCTAAACCTGCAAAAGTTTATTCTTTCGATGTTAATATTTTATTCTTGGCTGACGCAAGCTGATATATGTGGTGGGGAAACAGATGGAAATGCAACTGTAGAATATGAACTTCAGATGGCTCCAACAGTGTAGATATAACCAGAGCAATTATATTGATTTTAATACAAATATTAAACAGGCCATTTTACCCATTTTCTCCATGCTGGTGTTTCTACTCCTCAACATCCTCATCTCATCCCCTCTCCATCCTCCCCCCCCCCCCCCCCCCCCCCATCATCACCATCTTCCCCTTGTGATATACAGCCTCTGTTGTTACCACTTCCTACTTCAAGGAGAAGTTCTCCTGAATTCCCAATTGGATTCCTTGGTCACTTCCCTTTGTTGACCGCCTCCTCATCTCCAACGGCTGGAAATAACTCCTCCACATCTGCCCAAATCAAGCACAACTTCAGAGCCCTGGTGCAGGTTCTCAAACGAAACCATGACCAGACCGTTGCCTCCCCAGATGCTGCCTGAGCCGCTGAGATTGTTTTTGGCTTCAGCTTCAAAGTCTTCCAACATAAAAGCAGAAAAGGCCAAACAAAAAAATTCTCAATGGAAGAGAGAGAGGAAAATAGTTAATGACCCTTGGTCACAATTGGGGAGTGGTAGATGTTAAACAATTTGAAGGAGCATAAATGGAAGAGGGACAAAGTTAAGACAAGAATATTGAGTATAGAAGCTTGGATGTAAAGTTAAAATTGTACAAGGCATTGGTGAGACCAAATCTGGAGTATGGTGTACAATTTTGGTCGCCCAATTATAGGAAGGATGTCAACAAAATAGAGAGAGTACAGAGGAGATTTACTAGAATGTTGCCTGGGTTTCAACAACTAAGTTACAGAGATAGGTTGAATAAGTTAGGTCTTTATTCTCTGGAGCGCAGAAGGTTAAGTGGGGACCTGATAGAGGTTTTTAAAATGATGAGAGGGATAGACAGAGTTGATGTGGACAAGCTTTTCCATTTGAGAATAGGGAAGATTCAAACAAGACGACATGACTTCAGAATTAAGGGACAGAAGTTTAGGGGTAATATGAGGGGGAACTTCTTTACTCAGAGAGTGGTAGCAGTGTGGAATGAGCTTCCAGTGGAAGTGGGGGAGGCAGGTTCATTGGTATCATTTAAAAATATATTGGATAGGCATATGGATGAGAAGGGAATGGAGGGTTATGGTATGAGTGCAGGCAGGTGGGACTAAGGGGAAAAAAAATTTGTTCGGCATGGACTTGTAGGGCCGAGATGGCCTGTTTCCGTGCTGTAATTGGTTATATGGTTATATGGTTATAAGAAGCTTGAAGAGGTGGTGGTACTTGAAGCTGTAAGGATACGGTGTGGCTGTGAGAGGTGTCAAAAGGAGGGGACAAACCCCCAAATCTGAAATACCTGGAACAAATAGGGAAAATGTAGCCAGATGCAATATAATGCCCATCCCATTTAGGTGATTTTGTAGGCGACTAAAGGCGACTAGGCTGTTGTCACGTGGTCGCTGGGGTGTTGCCTGAATGGTCTCCTCAGAGTGGAGAGTCTCACCTTTTTTTTGGTCGCCGCTAGATTGTGAAATGTTCAAAACTTTTGGACGACATTTGGCGTCTGTGGGCTTGACGGCAACGATCGTAGGTGCTGTCGTAGGTTGTCGCCAGGATGATGTAGGTTGTCGCCGGTGCTGACCAGTGAATTCCATTGGTGACTACCTACGTCAACCGGCGACAGGTACCAGCGACTGTACTGTCTCACCTTGTCGTAGCTTGTCGCGGTGGACGTAGGTTGTCGTAGGTGTGGTTGTTGGTGGATGTCCTAATGGTCGCCGGTTGTCGGTAGCTTGGTAGCTTGACATCGACTAGGTGATAGGTTGTTGTAGATATTGTCGTAGACATTGTCGTAGGGGGGGGGGGGGGTCCAGTCGCCAGTTTTTCGGCGACCTGCTACAACTATGATAGTTGTTGCTTCTACGCAGCGGCGGTGGAAAGCATCTTGTCCGGGAACATTACCATCTGGTTCGGGAATTGCTCTGCCAAGGACAAGAAGGCTCTGCAGAGAGTAGTGCGTTCAGCCGAACGCACTATGGGAACTTCACTCACCCCCCTGCAGGAACTATACAACAGGAGGTGCAACTCCAGAGCAAATAAAATCATGAGAGACCTCTTCCACCCCTGCAACGGACTGTTCCAGCCACTACGGTCAGGCAAACGCCTCCGTTGCCATGCAGTGAGAACGGAGAGGTTGAGAAGGAGTTTCTTCCCAGAGGCAATTCGGACTGTAAACGCCTTTCTCACCAGGGACTAACTGTACAGAACGTTTTTCCTTCTATTATTTATTATGTAAAATAATATGTGTGTGTTATGATTGTGTTTATAATTTGTTTGGTTGTTTTGTTGTTCCGCGAGCATTGCCACTTTCATTTCACTGCACATCTCGTATGTGTATGTGACAAATAAACTTGACTTGACTTGACTTGACTAGTCGCCAAACAAAATCGCCTAATTGGGACAGGCACATAAGGCTTCAAAATGTCAATTTATCCACAAAATAAAATTAGAAATGATTTCTAAGTCGTGAGCAATCGGGCAATGTGGGAGTTTAAAGAGACCAGATGCCCTTTTATAAAATCACTGATAGCCACTTTTCACAGATTTTTAAGATCATTTTCAGTTAACTTCACTTTTCTTCCAGCAAAAGTTCTCTTCAGCTCTCTGACAGGATTTTTACATCCCCCTTCTCCTGTGCATCTTCGGTGGGTTCTCAATGTAATCTGAAGAAGGGTACTGACCTTAAACGCTACCTATCCCGGTTCTCCAGAGATGTTGCCTGATTTGCTAAGTTACTCCACTACATTGTGTCTTTTTTCTGTAAACCCTCATGTGGAGTTTCTTGTTTATCCATGGTTTCTCTTTTTCCTTTCCTAGTCTTCGATCAGGTGCCAAAATCATTCTGCACCTGCCTACATCAATGGTGCTGAAATGAAGATGGGTGAGAGATTCAGGTTTCCAGGTATAAATATAACATCAACAATTTGCCCTGGTCCCATCAAATTGGGATGTTACAATCAAGAAAGAACACCAATACCTCCACTTCCTGAAAATGACTCGGAAAGATGCACCATGGAAAGTATCCCATCGGGATGCATCAACAGTCGGGTTGGCATCTGCTCTGCCTAAGACCACAATAAATTACAAATGGTTGTGGAAAGCAGCCCTGTCCATCAAGCAAACCAAACAGCCCCCACACCACCCCCACCGCCATCGATTCCATCTCCACTTCACACAGCCTCGGGAAAGCAGCCAACATCATCAAGGACAGCTTACATCCCATCCCGCTCATTTCCTCTTTCCCTTTTCTCGGTGGGCAGGAAATACAAAACCACTAGATACAGGAACTGCTTCTCCCCTGCTGACTATCAGACTACTGAACAGGCCTCTCATAAACCTAGGATGTAGCCCTAATCTCCCAATCCACCCTCATCACACTTTTTTTAATCTGCACTTTCTCAGTGGCTGTAACATTAAATGTTTTCGTTCTCTTTCTCCACTACCTGTTGTGGCCCCATAGCAGAAGAGTCCACGTCGCGGGGCTGGAAACTGGAAGTATCCTGAGCTAATTCTGCTACCACCATCATCTACTGCCACGTGATGCCTTTCACTGATTGCCGCCGGGAGCTTGCGTCCTTTTCAGGACGGACAACGACAGCGAGGTCAACATTTGTAACAAGATGGACACGAAAAGAAGACTACCTGCTGTATGTTTGTAGCATTTGGATGCAATCATATATGGATGATCTACCTATTACGCACGCAAAACAAAGCTTTTCACTGTAACTACATGCAGGTGACAATTATAAACTAAAGGAAAACAAAACCAGTTTTTTAAATTTGTATTTTGAATTTGCTGCATTTTATTGCAGTACTTTTATTCTATTAGTTTAAGGTCTTCAAGCAGAATTTAACTTTTCCAGACAGCTCATCCCCGGAATGCTGAGCACAGCAACATTGTTAGTCAGGACGCAGATGATTTTGCTGCAGTTTACAAACCCCTTGTTAATATTGCACCTCCTGTGTATTAACTGATCAGCTGCCTCGCTGAGAGCCAGTTCACATCAGAACATCAATACACGTAGCTTTATGTCAGCTCTCTGCCAACTCACAAAACAACAGGATGCAAAAAACAAAGCTCAATGCCTGTTTGCAATAAGTGAACCATTCACAAAGTTTGGATGCATTACAATATCCTAAGGCTATTAAAATCATTTACTTGTTGCCAGTGATAGAAACATGACCAGCCCTTCCAGTCCAAAGTCTTATGAATTGTAATTGCATGTAAAGTATAATTTAACAAGAATATAAGTCAATGGTGTTCTGGATTAGAATAGTGATTGTTACACACAGTCTAATCCAAATTTCTGACCAAGCATCTACAAATATCTAGTATATTGGACAGACACAAAATGCTGGAGTAACTCAGCGGGGCAGGCAGCATCTCTGGAGAAAAAGGAATGGGTGACGTTTTGGGTTGAGACTCTTCTACAGACTGATTATATATTGATTCTATATTGATATATATTAACCATATAACCATATAACATATAACAAATTACAGCACGGAAACAGGCCATCTCGACCCTTCTAGTCCGTGCCGAACACATAATCTCCCCTAGTCCCATATACCTGCGCTCAGACCATAACCCTCCATTCCCTTCCCGTCCATATAACTATCCAATTTATTTTTAAATTATAAAAACGAACCTGCCTCCACCACCTTCACTGGAAGCTCATTCCACACAGCTACCACTCTCTGAGTAAAGAAGTTCCTCCTCATGTTACCCCTAAACTTCTGTCCCTTAATTGTCAAGTCATGTCCCCTTGTTTGAATCTTCCCTACTCTCAGTGGGAAAAGCTTTTCCACGTCAACTCTGTCTATCCCTCTCATCATTTAAAAAATCTCTATCAAGTCCCCCCTTAACCTTCTGCGCTCCAAAGAATAAAGCCCTAACTTGTTCAACCTTTCTCTGTAACTTAGTTGCTGAAACCCAGGCAACATTCTAGTAAATATCCTCTGTACTCTCTCTATTTTGTTGACACCCTTCCTATAATTAGGCGACCAAAATTGTACACCATACTCCAGAATTGGCCTCACCAATGCCTTGTACAATTTTAACATTACATCCCAACTTCTATACTCATATATATTGATCTATATTGATATATAGATCAGACTGATTCTAGATTGGACTTCCAGTTAAACTCTGGGGAAAATGCCAGAATGGACACCAATTATCGGAATTGGTATTGGTATTGGTATATCCTGGTATTATCCTGCATACCGACGAACAGTGAACAGCTTTTATTTGCATGCTGTCCAATTAATTCGGATCATGCTATGCATAAGTACAATCTCTGATTGTGGTTTTGGCTACTGGAGCAGCCACTGGATAGATCCCATAGATTCATCAATGACCAGTGCCAGCCTTGAGTCAAGCCCACTGGTCAGGCTGCAGGTCTAGAGGGCATGCTGTTCGCTTAACTGGAAATACAACCACAGGCCCTGGAGAACATGTTCCATTGCAGTCCTGAAGATGGACGATCAGAGCAAGGCTCCTTCCCTCTCTGGGCTTGGCATGTAAAAAACTTCATCACACGGTTTAGAAGAACAAAGCTCTTCTCTCTGTTGCTTTGGTCAATACATAAGCCTTGGCCAATACTACTGAAATAGATTGCTTGGTCATTATGTCATTGCTGTCTGTACAAATTGGTTGCTGTATCTCCTACATCACAGGAGGCACGACTCTTCAGCCAATTGTTGCAGCGGCCCCTTCAGCCAATTTTATTGTCTAGTTAAATGTAGTTGTTCATGTTTTTTAATACTGTTTTTAACTGTGTATATGTGAGGGGGGGGGGGGGGGGGGGGGGGGGGGAGGGGGAAACTTTTAAAAATCTCTTCCCTGCACGGAAGATCCGACCTTTTTCCTGTCGGGTCTCCGTTGTCGTTGGGGCCTAGCACCGTGGAGCGGCCTCCAGCCGGAACGACCTGGGGGCTCCAGTCGCGGAGCCTGTGGACTACTCACCATTGTGGGGCTGGCCGGCCTCGGAGCGTGGGGGAGCGGTGGTGGCTCGCTGCTGCGGCCCGACCCCGGAGCTCGGAGGCTCCAGCTGCAGCCGTAGGTCCGGTGGACGGTAACATCAGGAGCTCGCCGGTCTGGGTGGAGACCGCTTTTCGGAGCTCCCGCAACGCGACTTCTCCCGCCCGTGTCGCGGGGTTGGAACGACCCGGAGCTTGGCCGTACATTGCCCGGCGCAGCTTCAATGGCCGCGGGACATTCCAATGCCCGCCGGGCGTTCCAACTTTGTGACTTTTAGACCTGGAGCGGGGCCGTACATCGCCCGGAGTGGCCTAAAATGGCCGTGGGACTTACCATCGCCCGCCTGGGGCTTCAACATCGGGAGAAAAATGGTGCAGGGGAGAGAAATGACTTTGCCTTCCATTACAGTGAGGAGGAGATTCACTTTTTTAAAATTTCAAAATAGACTTTATTCAATTGATAAATATATACAATTCCTGAACCATTCAAGCAAACAAAATTCATCCGACATTTTCGGAGACTATACAAGTTTTTTCAGTACAATTTTTTACATTTATCAAATTTCACCAAACAGTCCCCCACCCGTGCCACTCTGTGGCCCCTGTCCAAGTAATAAATATATACAGTGTTTACAGTGCGAAAATTCCATTTGACATTTTCACTTCCACAAATAATGTCCCCCACCCGTGCCACTCATGTGGCCCCCTGGCGTGGGATACCTTCCCTTAATTTAATTTGAGGGGCGTCTCCACCATACCGTGCCCCCTATGTCCAGCAGCGGAAGGACCCTAGACTGTGGCCCTCCCCCACCGAGCCTTGGCGTTGGCTGCACCGAGCTTCAGCGAGTCCCTTAGCACGCACTCCTGCAGTCTGCAGTGGGCCAGTCGGCAACATTCCCCGACGGACATCTCGCTCTGCTGGGTGGTGAGCAACGCTCGGGCAGACCAAATAGCGTCTTTGACCGAGTTGATGACCTTCCAGCAGCACTCGATGTCAGTCTCTGAATGTGTCCCTGGGAACAGTCCGTAAATCACAGAGTCCTCTGTGACGGAGCTGTTCGGGATAAATCGTTCCAGGGACCCTTGCATACCTCTCCAGACTCTTTTTAGCTTGGCTGGCGGTGAGGGGAGCCCTCTCAGTTAGATCCTTCCTGCACCGTCGGAACCTCACTACCAGCTCGCGCTGCCCCCGGGACGGTTACGGTGGAGAGGAGACGGTTGCCCACCTCTTTGCAGAGTGTGGGTTTGCAAAAAGAGTCTGGAGGAGGAGATTCACCGTGATGGATGTTTGTGTAAACTGAATTGTTTGTATGTCTTGTAGAAATGGTCTCTGGTTTGTATGGCTGTGGAAACGGAGTTTCGTTTGAGCCGCACTGAGGTTCAAATGACATGTAATTAATATTCAATTCAATATTCAATATTCAACAATGACCTCTCTTAAAAATTGATTAATTGATGGCAAAGTGCTGATGCGTTGAAAATGTGCTACAGAAATTGTTTGCGTTTTGTTCCCTTGAGGGACTGCGCCGATCACAGATGGTTTGCGTAGGCTTTTCCTTTCACTACTAGTTGTTCTGAGGCTTCCACCAAACACTCTACCCCCTCCCCACCCCTCACCTCACCCGGGAAACACGGCTCCAACCTCTGTTCATTCCCACATCCCTGCACCACAGCTATTTCCATATGTTTCCATATTCCCTTACTATAAAGGAGGCCCTTCAGCCCATCAAATCCAGGTCAATTTACAGGGTAACTAGGACACTCCTATGCCCTTACATCCCCCCACTTATTCCTTACATTCCCACCAACTTCCATCAGATTCTACCACTTCATTGCACTCCACGCACGATTTACAACGGTCCATTGTAAGTTCATGTTCATAAGTTATAGGAGCAGAATTAGGCCATACGGCCAATCAAATCTACTTCGCCATTCAATCAATGGGTGATCTATCTTTCCCTCTCAAACTCATTCTCCTGCCTTCTCCGCATAAGCCCAACACCCTTAACCTAACAACCACTCCTTTTTGGGATGTGGGAAGAAACCGGACCACCTGTGGGAAACATACACAGATAACGTGTGCATGCAAACTTCATACAAACAGCACCGGAGATCAGGACTGAATCTGATTGCTGGAGCTGTGGGCCATTGTCTTTACAATGCCAACCATGCAGACAGATCAACTGAAATGTATTTATGGGATTGATTTGGGTCAGTGACACGAAGACACATTAACACTGTCTCTCCACAGATGCAGCCTGACCCATTGAGCATTTCCAGCATTTTCTGTTTGCAGCATCAATTGCAGTTTGTCTCGCAACAAATTCAATTGTTGCAGAACATATGTGGGTCTTTGGAAGTGAAATTCGGTTGGCCTGTACTAATTGAATGGTGTTCCACCCTAGCTGTCCTGCCAGTTCCATTGTTCGCAACCATATAATCCGTTCATTATCACCTCTTTCACAGCCAACAATGGACCATTGTGGGCTCCAGCTTTCTATGGTCATCAGTGCCAGCTCCCATTTGTTCAGAACCTTTTCATACCTCCTCCCTGAATCTGAGGAAGGGTTTCGACCAGAAAATCCACCAGAGATGTTGCCTGACTGGCTGAGTTACTCCAGCATTTTGTGCAAATCTTCCAATTGAATGGTGGATCAGTGTCAGGGGGCTGAATAGCAATGTAAACACTCTGCTCTGGGAACATGAACTTCTACCTAGTGGACGGAGTGTAGGGTGGACAACAAATGATCACCTGAAGGAACTGCGATTGGAATTTATAAAATAACTCCGCAAGGCTGAGACTCTGTTCCCTCTATTCCCTGGAGCGCAGGAGGATGAGTGGTGATCTTACAGAGGTGTGTAAAATCATGAGGAATAGATCAAGTTGAGGGACAGAGTCTCTTGCACAGAGTAGGGGAATCGAGGACCAGAGGACATAGGTTTAAGGTGACGGGGAAAAGATTTAATAGGAATCTGAGGGTGGTGGGTGTATGGAACAAGCTGCCAGGCGAGGTATTTGAGGCTGGGGCAATCCCAGCGTTTAAGAAATCATTTGACAGGTACATTGATAGGAGAGGTTTGGAAGGACCAAACGCTGGCAGGTGGGACTAGTGTAGCTGTAACATGGTGGCCAGTGTGGACAAGTTGGGGCGACGGACCTGTTTCCACACTGTATCACTCGATGACTCTAAGGACCTGTAATTACATGCACCAAACCAGTTGGGAATTTCAGGCTGCGGCTTTAAGGTCACACTCTCTAGCTTGGCATAGATGTGTCTCCCCAGCGTTAAACGGCTCACTGGGCATCGGAGTTCACAGCCGGCACTGACCAGAAGGCTGCCCAATGTTATCGAGGATAAACTTGGGGAGTTCCCAGCTGTGGAGCGAAACCGGTCCACGTGTAACGTGAACAGGAAGTGAATGACTGTGAGGCTGGGAATGAAACCTTCAGTTCAGTTAGTCCTGAAATGCTTCATTTCATCCAGCTCAACACTACCCTTCACAGAAATGGAGTCGCAGAGAGGTACGGCAGAGTAACAGGCCATTTGGCCCATCAAGTCCGTGCTGGCCATCAACATAAAACCCACTAATCCTATTTTACTTCTCCCCACCTTCTCATCAACTCCCTGCAGATTTTACCACTCGCCTACACACCCAAGATACTTTAGAGTGAGGAATTAATCTACCTGGAATATAGAAGGAGACCAGAATATCCGGTGAAATCTACATGGTCACAGGGAGAACATGCAAACTCCTGGACCTGAATCCCTAGACCCCCCCCCCAGCTCATCCATCTCCCTCCTAGGCCGGTAGACTCGGCAAGTCTATTCTCTATCACCAGCGAAGGGGCCAAGTCAGTGGGAAGCTGCGGGGACCATGGGAGGCACGTGCTTTGAAAGTGCATACAATTAGCAGGTCAGACAGAAAGGCCTTTCACATCTCATCTGGTTTGAAGAGGTCACCGGATGTGACCTTGCCCCGTCACAGAGGCTGCCCTTCACACTGCAAGGCATGGGATGTGGGGAGTGCAGCTGTGGCTGATCCGACGCACATTCACTGATTTCTGACCTCAACAAAGTCCCTTTCATGAAGCTGCAGTTAATGTGGAATATATTGTCGAGGTACATATGTAACTCATTGTGGCAGCATAAATTAATTTGGTCGACAATTCTCAATAATTGAAAGCACATCTGCAGCAAGCATTGCTGAAACGAGGCAACCCTAATGGTGTCGTTGAAAGCTTTTAATGATTCTTCAGTTGCATATCACTTTCATAAACGTGTGTTCAGTGCTCTCATCTCTGAATCTACAGATTTTGGAGTAGAAATTCAATAACATTTCAAACACTCCGAGACGTTAATCTCCTTCATGCCTGCAGTGACCGAGCTCTCTGCACCCCCCCCCCCCCCCCCACCCCAACCCCCCCCCCCCCCCCCCCCCCCCCCCGAACCACCGACTGACCTCTTGTTTCTGCCTCTGGCCTATTTAAATGGCACAGTGGCCCAGCTGGTAGAGTTGCTGCCTCACAGCTCCACCGGGCCCAGGTTCGATACTGACCTCAGGTGCGTCTGCATCAAGTTTGCACGTTCTCCCACTGACCTTGTTGCTTTTCCCTGGCGTGCTCCGGTTACCTCCCACATCCCAAAGGCATATGGATTAGTAGAGTAACGGCCAGTTGTAAATTGGCCCTAATGAATGGGTGAGTGGTGGAATCTGAGAGTGGTGGTAAATGGAAATGTGGGGAGATTAAAGTGGGTTCGAGCAGGTCGACTTTACCATTTCTCCTGCAGTAACAGCATGTTTTCGAGACACATCCTGCAGATTTCTCTGCGTATCACCGTGAATCAGTGGGTCATACAAATGAGCCTCAGCTGCAACCTGAATGATGCCTGTCTGGAAATTTGGTCATGGTTCTCTGTGTGGAAGTTGCTCTTACAGATGAAGAAAAGTGGGCATGCGTCGTGAGATCAAATAGTTGCTAATGCATCTTGGACATCACTTGCATGAAGTTCTACCAAACGCACAAGGCCTGTGGATAGCATTCAGCCGGATTACTGATGTAGTTCAAACCAGAAGGATGATTCTTCCACTCAGTGTTAAATCCAGGGCTCAGGATCTCCTAGCCATTCATCTTTTTCATGATTACCTCCTTATGGCCAGCACAAAGGCACAGCTGGTGGAGCACCAGCAACCCGAGTTCAAACCCAACCTCTGGCATTGTTCACACGTGGAGATTTCCAGACGGAGGCGATGGCTGTAGGCCCTGCAGCATCATTTGGCTCGACTGGAGCACATGCGGCCTGGACTGGACTTTGGAAGTGGCACTAAAACCTGGCGACTCTTGCATGAGATCTTAGAGGACTATTTCTATGCACTTTGTGCTAATCGGGTAGTGTGCTTAGGTATGGTAATACTTTCCTGAACTGTATGCAATAATATGACTTTTGATGTATACAGTGTCTTGTAATAAAGGTCATTGTCCATCTTTTCACTATCCATTGTTTGGTGAGATTTGTGACTTTGTGCTTGTGACCATGGCCTGAGGCTTTGCTTACGGTTTGTGTGTGTTTTGGTATGTTTCTTTATTGTACATGTGTACTTTTCCCAAATACCACCAACCCTGGTTGCGTGGCAAATAAAGATTCTATTCTATTCTATTCTAGAGGACTATTTCTATGCACTTTGTGCTAATCGGGGAGTGTGCTTAGGTATGGTAATATTTTCCTGAACTGTATGCAAAAAAAATCACTGTGTGTATGTACATGTGATAATAAAGAACCATTGACCATTATCCCTGCGACCGCGCGGGATTCCCCTGGGAGCTCCGGTTTCCTCCCACATCCCAAAGACTTGCGGGTCAGTGGCCACTGGAAATTGTCTTCGATGTAGGTGAGTGTTAGATTCTGGGGGGGCTGATGATAACCTGGGAAGAAGAAAATAAGTTGGTGTAAGATTAATGTATGTGGGTGGTTGATGGTTGGAGCATACTTGGTGTGTCGAAAAGCCTGTATCCCTGCTGGATCTATTTTTGATCTTAACCTCTTTGTCATCCTCACATTGTAGAGATAGACCCAGCACCATTCTGATCCCTCGTGGTCACTCAGCTCTCTCAATGCCTCCCACATTCATCGCCCCCCTCTCATCCTTACCTCTCCCCCCTCTAACACACTCTGCAACCGCAGGAGAGCGAAGTGGAAAGAACTTCAAGCACTATCGTGTTTTGTGCACTGCAGCATTAGGTTTAAGGATCAATAGGCTTTCGCACCAAGGCAACATGGATTTTCCACTCCCTCCCTCCTTATTGCTACCGCCATATCACCTAACTCCTGGAGCTGAGAAAGGACTTGATTCAATGGACTGACATCTACATTCCCTGAACATACTGGGCAGGCTTCAGGCCGTGATACTGCAAGGCAGTGGAGTGGAACAAAAGATGGGTCCACAGAAACGACAGGCCCTTCCTCACAACAGAAAGTCAAGTAGTTACCAAGGAGGATTTCAGGTATGGTGATGGAAGGTGATTTAGATGGCAGATCCATTACCTGGTGAGAGCACCAGCAACCCGAGTTCAAACCCAACCTCTGACATTGAGAGAGAGTACAGAGGAGATTTACTAGAATGTTGCCTGGGTTTCAACAACTAAGTTACAGAGATAGGTTGAATAAGTTAGGTCTTTATTCTCTGAAGCGCAGAAGGTTAAGGGGGGACTTGATAGAGGTCTTTAAAATGATGAGAGGGATAGACAGAGTTCATGTGGACAAGCTTTTCCCTTTGAGAATAGGGAAGATTCAAACAAGAGGACGTGACTTCAGAATTAAGGGACAGAAGTTTAGGGGTAACATGAGGGGGAACTTCTTTACTCAGAGAGTGTTAGCGGTGTGGAATGAGCTTCCAGTGGAAGTGGTGTCGGCAGGTTCGTTGGTATCATTTAAAAATAAATTGGATAGGCATATGGATGAGAAGGGAATGGAGGGTTATGGTATGAGTGCAGGCAGGTGGGACTAAGGGAAAAAAAGTTGTTCGGCACGGACTTGTAGGGCCGAGATGGCCTGTTTCCGTGCTGTAATTGGTATATGGTTATATGGAATAACTACTCATCTTCTTGATTTATATACCATGTCAGGGGAGTGAGCCTCATTCCTCCGATCTCTACTTTTAGGAAGACTACTTGCTTAAAATCAAATAACTCAAACTTCGTCATTCACTCCTTGGTGTTCCCTTGCAATGGCATCGTGCACAAGTCACGATTTGGCTCAATTAGCAAGGGTCTGGTCCACCGCTGTGTATTCTGACTCAGACATGCTAAGCTTTGTGGTTCAAACAAGCACTCCCAAACCACTTCACAGTACTTTCTCCTACTCCCTCACTAAGATGCCGGAGGTTCGTCAGTAATCTAAAATAACCAAGTGCTTTATTAAGCTAAAACATAAACAGAGCAAGCTGCGGACATTCAGATGGTAGCTATGGAATGAGAAATCCAACATTTCAGCTTGTTGAGGGTAGACAAAAATGCTGGAGAAACTCAGCGGGTGAGGCGCGTCTATGGGGCAAAGGAAATAGGCAACGTTTTGGGCCGAAACCCTTCTTCAGACGTTTCAGCACGAAACATTGTCTATTTCCTTCGCTCCATAGATGCTGCCTCACCCGCTGAGTTCCTCCAGCATTTTTGTCCATCTTCGATTTTCCAGCATCTGCAGTTCCTTCGTAAACGTATCAGCTTGATGACCCTCCTTCAGAAGCATAGGAACATAGAAACATAGAAAATAGGTGCAGTAGTAGGCCATTCGGCCCTTCGAGCCTGCACCGCCATTCGATATGATCATGGCTGATCATCCAACTCAGTATCCCATCCCTGCCTTCTCTCCTTACCCCCTGATCCCTTTAGCCACAAGGGCCACATCTAACTCCCTCTTAAATATAGCCAATGAACTGGCTTCAACTACCTTCTATGGCAGAGAATTCCACAGATTCACCACTCTCTGTGTAAAAAATGATTTTCTCATCTCGGTCCTAAAAGACTTCCCTCTTATCCTTAAACTGTGACCCCTAGTTCTGGACTTCCCCAACATCGGGAATAATCTTCCTGCATCTAGCCTGTCCAACCCCTTAAGAATTTTGTAAGTTTCTATAAGATCCCCCCTCAATCTTCTGAACTCTAGCGAGTACAAGCCGAGTCTATCTATCAGAAGGCCCAGCCATCAGTGATGGAGTGATGGAAATAATTGATGCTAAGCAGGGTTAGAGCTTTAGAAGCTCTGAGGTTTGGAGGAATGGAAGAGGTTGATGAGATAGGGAGGGTTTGATATGATTATAAATATAATTTGATAACCAGAGTTCTGAAATGTTACTCTGTTTCTCCTTCCACACACGTAGGTTTCCAGCATCTGAATGATTTTTGTTTTTCAAATTCTCCACGGTGTTTGATTGTACTGGGCCCTTCACTCGCTGGAGTTTAGAAGGATGAAGGGGCACCTCATTGAAACTTACTGAATAGTGAAAGGCCTGGATAGAGTAGATGTGGAAAGGATGTTTCCATTAATGGGAGAGTCTAGAACTAGAGGCCATAGCCTCAGAATAAAAGGATGTACCTTTAGAAAAGAGATGAGGAGGAATTTCTTTAGTCAGAGGATGGTGAATCTGAGGGAGTTCATTGCCACAGATGGCTGTGGAGGCCGTCATTGTGTATTTTTGAGGTGGAGATTGACAAATACTTGATTAGTAATTACGCCCCTGTCCCACTTAGGAAACCTGAACGGAAACCTCTGGGGACTTTGCGCCCCACCCAAGGTTTCCGTGCGGCTCCCGGAGGTTGCAGGTGGTTGCCGGAGGTTGCAGGTAGTGGAAGCAGGTAGGGAGACTGACAAAAACCTCCGGGAACCGCACGGAAACCTTGGGTGGGGCGCAAAGTCTCCAGAGGTTTCCGTTCAGGTTTCCTAAGTGGGACAGGGGCATAAGAGAAGCACGAGAATTGGGTTGAGAGGGACAGATAGAACAGCCACGGTTGAATGGCAGAATAGACTTGTTTCCAATGGCACTCCAGTACAGAATATGGGAGGAAGTTTAAAAGACCTGCCATTACTCCTGTTGACCTGTCTCCACCCTCAACACTTGGTCTCTGTGTTGTAAAATAAGCATCAGTTATTTCCATCACTCCACCATTGATGGGCGGGCCTTCTGAAGAAGGATATGTAAAGATATGTAAAGATATCTCAGTTCAAGGTTGCACTGGAAGCCTTATTCCAGAGTGTTCAGATTGAAGGACTGTCTTTGGGAGTTTGTGCTTCCAGTGTGGTACCTCAACTATTTATTAGTACCTTGACAAATTGGAAGCAGATTTCATGAGAGTTTGCATATACAAGGAATATGTAACAGGTTCCCCAGGATCTGAGCTGTCCCCAGGTGTAGCATTGTGATGCAGGGGCATGTTTCAGGGATCTTCAGATCATTTAAACCTTAATTTTAGGAGTCTTACCTGTGTTTCCAATCCACTCCCTTCCAGTGCGACCTCTTCCACCCTTACTACCCTCAACCTCTCTATACTCCTCCAATTCCAGCTTCGTTCAACAGCCCCAATTCCCATTGCTCCACCACAATCAGCTGTGCTATCGGGCCTTTGGATCCTGAACTCTATAACATTGTCCCCACCTCTCTCTGGATTCTGGAACTCCCTCTCACTACCTCCCCACCTCTCCTTCACTTTCCTGGGCCCTGAGATCTTGGACTTTCTCCTTACACCTCCCCATCTCTCTCTCTCCTTTAGCTGCCTGGGCTCCAAGCTGCTTCCAATATATCCCCCCTTCAGCTGCCAGAGTCATTGATTCATCTGCCTCTGCATTCCTTTACTCGGTTGGGTATCAGATGAAATTGTGAAGCACCTTTGATAGATGCTATGAGGAGTCATTTATGTGCTGAGTGTTGTTGGGAGCCAAGTCTAGAGTAAAGGCTGCCTTTAGTGTCGTGTGAATTAATTCAGGGAGAAGCCACTCTTGACAAATGAATATCCAACCTATTATGAGATACCTCACCGCCCACTCCCCCACACTTCCCACAATCCTCAACCCATCACTACCTACCCCCCCCCCCCCCAAAAATCTCCCCCCCCCCCCCCCCCTCATCCACCCCATCCCCCGGTCCACATCCCCTCCGGGTCGGCCCGGGATGAAGCTTCAAGATCCTTCAAGTTGTTTCCCTCAACTAGCTCCATTTTGAGGGTCAGCCTTGTCAACAAGACATCCTTCAGGCAAGCAATGAAGGAAAAGCTAAGGAAAAGCGGGAAGTTGCATGGTTGTTGGGGGGAATCGGTCCGATCATTCAGGTCTGTCACCATTTTGACTCTTTAACTGTTTCAAACACCTCGTCTCGATCACAACATTCCAAAAGTGAGAAAAGATTACCTTAGCTGTGTGAAGGCATAAAATACTGGAGTAACTCAGCGGGACAGGCAGCATCTCTGGAGAGAAGGAATGGGTGACATTTCGGGTCGAGACCCTTCTTCAGACGTCGCCCATTCCTTCTCTCCAGAGATGCTGCCTGTCCCACTGAGTTACTCCAACACTTTATGTTTATCTTCGATTTAAACCAGCATCTGCAGTTCCTTCCTACACCTTAGCTGCAATATTGCCCACCATTATTTTACCGTTTCAGTGCCAGTCTTATTCCATTGGGTGATAGCGTGCAGTTTATCCCAATGCACTCCTCTTGCTTACAGCAGTTACAGCTGAAAAATGGCTTGCATTATTCACAGAAAAAGGAGTGTTTCCTCACAAAGAAATCCATCATGCTGCTTTCCAGAATTTACCAAATCTCCGATGAAAGGTCCATTAAAAAACCATCACCTCCTCTTGCAGTTTATTGAATCTTTCCCAGAAACATTGAATGTCTGGTTGAAAATCCACAGGGAGCAATTTCCATTTTTAATCAAGGTACATCCAGAAATCAGTGCCATATGTAGACCCTTCAAGGAAAATAACACACCATGTGCATTTCTTTCTGTAAGAACATTAATATAGAAATACACTTGCTCACAGACGTTGCTACATTCCCTCTGAGGGTTGTAAGTTATAACTTGCAAACTTAAGTTTAAATTCATGTAGCATAATGGAAATATTAAAACTCTAATGTAAAGGTAGGAATTCTAAGAAAATATATACATCCCCACAACATACTGTAGTAGAAGGAGTGTAAACCTGCTCAGAGCAATCCCATCAGTTGGGCTCATTTCTCGGAAGGCTATTCATCTTCTTACATGCTCATTAACAACTCCTTAAGGGCCTGTCCCACGAGCATGCGACTGCATGGGGCAAGCGCGACCAAACCGGAAGCGGGGGCCGCGCGGAGGTCGAGTGATCCCGTACGAGTTGACGTGAAGTTCGAGCGAAGTCCACGGGAAGTTTCGCTAGGCTAGGCGTACGGCGTCAAGATGCTGCATACGGCGTCGAGAAGCTGCACACGTCCGTCGAGGCGGTGCTTACGGCCTCAATGCGGCTGCGGGCCGGCAGGCCATTGCTGCGCGGAATTTTTCGACAGCGTCAGTTTTTCAGAGCCCCGCGCGATGTCGGGACCAGCCCCACAAAACTCCATACGGCGCCGGCAATTGAAGTGGGACCGGCCCCGCGAGGCCGTACGGCTTAAGCGACCACGTTAGGTCGCGCTTGTCGCATGCAGTCCCATGCTGGTGGGACAGGCCCTTAATTCTCCTATCACCCTGCTACACTAAGGGGTAATTAGAGTGGTCAATTAATCAACCCATATATCTTTGTCATGTGAGAGGAACACGAAGCAGCCGAGGTCGCAGATCACGCTGGGAATGTGCAAACTCCACACAGACAACACAGGTTGAGTAGGCAGGGTCTCTATTCCTTGGAGCACAGGAGGTTGAGGGGTAATCTTATAGAGGTGTATAAAATCATGGGATGAACAGATCGGGTGGATGCACAGAGTCTCTTGCCCAGAGATGGGGAATCGTGGACCAGAAGACATAGGTTCAATGTGAAGGGGAAAAGATTTAATAGGAATCTGAGGGGTAACCTTTTCACACCAAGGGTGGTGGGTGTATGGAACAAGCTGCCAGAGGAGGTAGTTGAGGCTGCGACTATCCGAACGTCTAAGAAACAGTTAGACAGGTACATGGATAGGACAGGTTTGGAGGGATATGGACCAAGCGCAGGCTAGAGGGATTAGTGTAGCTGGGATATGTTGGCCGGTGTGGGCGTTGATCCAAAAGGCCTGTTTCCACACTGTATCACTTTGACTCTATGACTCTATGACCCAAGGTTAGCATCGTACCTGGGTCAATTGCGCATCCCTCTGCAATTGGATCCGCGACTTGATCCACAGATCACAGTCTGTCCGTATTGGTGGAAATGTGTCATCCTCGATAACAAACAGCATGGGAGCACCTCAAGGCTGCGTGCTCACTCTATACTGACTCTATACATCATGACTGCGTAGCCGGTCATAGTGCGAACTCCATCATCAAGTTCGCTGATGACACCACTGTTGTGGGACGTATCACTGATGGTGATGAGTCAGAGTATAGAAGTGAGATCGACCGACTGACCAAATGGTGCCAGCACAAAAACCTGTCTCTCAACACCAGCAAAACCAAGGAACTGATTGTGGACTTTGGAAGGGGTAGGATGGGGACCCACAGTCCCGTTTATATCAATGGGTCGATGGTGGAAAGGGTCAAGAACTCCAAATTCCTGGGTGTTCCGAAGATCTCTCCTGGTCCCAGAACACTGATGCAATCATAAAGAAAGCACATCGGCACCTCTACTTCCTGAGAAGATTACGGAGAGTCGGTATGTCAAGGAGGACTCTCTCTAACTTCTACAGGTGCACAGTAGAGAGCATGCTGACCGGTTGCACCGTGGCTTGGTTCGACAACTTGAGCACGCAGGAGCAGAAAAGGCTGCAAAAAGTGGTAAACACTGCCCAGTCCATCATCGGCTCTGACCACCCTACCATTGAGGGGATCTATCGCAGTCGCTGCCTCAAAAAGGCTGCCAGCATCATCAAGGACCCACACCATCCTAGCCACACACTCATCTCCCTGCTGCCATCAGGTAGAAGGTAGAGGGGCCTGAAATCTGCAACATCCAGGTACAGGATCAGCTACTTCCCCACAGCAATCAGACTATTAAACATACCTTCAAACAAACTCTGAACTAGAACAGCCAGCCTATTGCACTTTAACTGTTTAATTACGTGTGTGTGTATATATATATATATATATATATATTGTCAGGGAGTTGGACACACCGATCTGATCTGTTCTGTATTTAGGCCTACAATATTCTGTTGTGCTGCTGCAAGCAAGAATTTCATTGCCCTATCTGGGATACATGACCATAAACTCTCTTGATTCCTGACTCACTGCTGCTGTGAGGCAGCAGCTCTACTCACTGTACCATGTCTCTGCTGTTCAACCTGTGCTGTTCAATCCAGCCAGCCTCAGCATCATTTCGATTGAACCATCCTCGGAAGAGCCAGGGCCAATCACTTCAAGAGCACCTCCGCTCAGTTCGCTGAACACCTCCGCTCAGTCCGCCTGGGGCTACGCAATCTCCCAGTTGCTAAGCACTTTAACTGCCCCTCCCATTCCCATTCTCTATCCTGGGCCTCCTCCCCTGTTTGAGTGAGGCCCAATGCAAATTGAAGGAACAGCACCTCTTATTTCGCTTTGTGCCGCATATAGTATGAATATTGATTTCACTAAACTCATGTAACCCTTGCTTTCTCTCTATTTCCGTTCCTCTCCCGCCCTATTTCTACGACTAGTTTCACTGTCCTGATTACTTTTACTGATTGTATGCTTTCTTGTCACCTCCTGACAGCTAACAATGAACCATTCTACATTTCCTTATCATTGTCTGCTTTGATCTGTAATTTTCACACCTTACCCTTCATCTCTCGACTCCCCCTGCCGTGACTCTCAGTCTGAAGAAGGGTCTCAACCCAAAACGTCACCCATTCCCTCTCTCCAGAGATGCTGCCTATCCCCCTGAGTTACTCCAGCAGTTTGTGCCTATCTTCGGTGTCGGCATAGAGTTGAGTGGATGGATGTCACTTGCCAGTTACATCTGTGTCCCATGAATTAAAACGGGAATAAAAAAGCGATTGTTTCACTATAAGATGGAAGTTGAGTATAGGAGCAAAGAGGTCCTTCTGCAGTTGGACATGGCCCGAGTGAGACCACACCTGGAGTATTGTGTGCAGTTTTGGTCCCCTAATTTGAGGAAGGCATTCTTGCTATTGAGGGAGTGCAGCGTAGATTTACAAGGTTAATTGCGGGGATGGCGGGACTGTCATATGCTGAGAGAATGGAGCGGCTGGGCTTGTATCCTCTGGAATTTAGAAGGGTGAGAGGCGATCTTATTGAAACATATAAGATTATTAAGGGTTTGGACAGACTAGAGGCAGGAAACATGTTCCCGATGTTGGGGGAGTCCAGGACCAGGGGCCACAGTTTAGGAATAAGGGGTAAGGCATTTAGAACGGAGATGAGGAAACACTTTTTCACACAGAGAGTTGTGAGTCTGTGGAATTCTCTGCCTCAGAGGGCGATGGAGGCCGGTTCTCTGGATACTTTCAAGAGAGAGCTTGATAGGGCTCTTAAAGGTAGTGGATTCAGAGGATATGGGGAGAAGGCAGGAACAGGGTACTGATTGTGGATGATCAGCCATGATCACATTGAATGGCGGTGCTGGCATGAAGGGCTGAAAGACCTACTGCACCTACATCGTCTATTGTCTATTGTCTATTGGAATACTCCCAACCCTTTACACAACCTTGTCATTTTTCCAAGGCTAGATGGTTTTGGTGAAGTTAATAACTACCGCACCACATGTACATGAAATAACAAAGTTCTGACCTGGAAAGATGTACACAAGCCCCTTAGTATAGAAAGCCACTCGGAGATGAGCCAACTCAAACAGTGCCTTATAACGAGCTGCACTGCTTGGTGGGATCTTACGGATTTTCCGAACAAGCACAATGCACTGTTTGTATTGACAGTCAGCAGGGAATATACTACTGCTTGCTGTGCTCATTCTTCTAAGAAACATATTGTCCTCTGTGTTTTAAACTACTGCAGTCAAACTCTTACCCTGCTGCTGCCTGCAGTCACGTTAGCTGAGTTATTGGGGCCTGACTGTCAGTGGTCAAAGCCGATGATGCAATGTCCTGTTTCGGGCGAGATGCACCTGCCGCTCGCTCGTGAATTCTCACTGGAGTCATCCCTGAAGGGAAGTATTTCTAATGATGTTAACTCCAGCATTAGCTTTCAAATCCTTGAATGTGCCAAATGGACTGTGGGCACTGTCATTGCACAGACTGCTTTAATGAAGCTGGTTGCCGGATAATCATTGTGCAAGGTGCAAAAGTCTGAGAACATAAAGATAAATGAAGAGGGGACCTGGAGGGAGGGGGGGCGAGGGGGGAGGGGAGGGGGGGGGGCTGCTGCAGGGAGAGGCAGTAGGCACCAAATCGTTATGACACGTGTACTGCCTAGGTGAGGTCAGCTACATTATTTAACTGGGTTGAAATTGCTCCTCATCTCCTTTCTAAAGGTGTGTCCTTTTATGCCCCTGTCCCCCGTAGGCAGCCTGAACGGAAACCTCTGGACACTTTGCGCCCCACCCAAGGTTTCCGTTCGGTTCCCGGAGGTTTTCTATCAGTCTCCCTACCTGCCTCCCCTACCTGTACCCTCCGGCAACCACCTGCAACCTCCAGGAACCGCACGGAAACCTTGGGTGGGGCGCAAAGTCTCCAGAGGTTTCCGTTCAGGTTTGCTAAGTGGGACAGGGGCATAACTCTGAGGCTGTGGCCTCTGGTCCTAGACACTCCCACTAGTGCAAACATTCTCTCCACATTCACTCTATCCAGTCCTTTCGCTTTTCCACTTGAATTGATGCAAACAGAACTGTTGTGTGTGAATGAATGAACAGAAGAAAATAGTGAGTGTTTTCTAAGGTGGGAAGGTAGGAATACAAGAATGAGGAAATCTTGCTGAAATGGTGAGACTGCATCCTGACCAGTTTGGGTCTCCTGAGTTACAGAGCGATACGAACATCAGAATCAGGAGTTAGCCACCTGTTTCTGTGCCTACTCTGCCATCAGTAAGACAATGGGTGATCTTCCACCACCGCACCATTTTTCTGCACCACCCCCTCAAAATGAAAGGAAGCACCTTTAGAAAGGAGATGAGTAATTTCTTTAGCCAGAGGGTGGTGAATCTGTAGAATTCCTTGTCACAAACAGCTGTGAAAACCAAGTAATTGAGAATTATTTAAAAACGGAGATTGATAGGTTCTTGATTAATAAGGGGATCGAAGGTTGCAGGGAGGAGGCAGTAAAATGGGGTTGAGAGGGAAAAATAAATCCAGCATGATCGAATGGTGGGACAGGTTTGATGGGCCGAATGGCCTAACCCTACACATATGTCTTACGCCTGATGGTCTTATTCAGACACTGTGACCTCTGGTTCTAGAATCCTTGGTCAGGAGATACATCCTCCCCACGTCCAGCTCCATCTTGAGCTATTAATGCTTTGAATCTCAGGTTGGGGCCTAATGATGAGATGAAGAACTGGAGCATCAATCCAGTCCGGGTAAATGAATAGTTCCCCGGATAGTTATCAGCAATCTGTCTCACAGGTTCCAAGAACAGTCTGGATTCTTGGAAGTTCTGATACAACTTTGCATAGAGGCAACTCCCAAAGCACAATACTCAAAAAAGTGAGGAAAGCTGGAGAAAGCCACTGACATCTTTACTCCAGTTACTGGTCATGTGCTGTTCTGCTGGCAGTAAAACATGCATGTATGCAACAGAGAGGCTTATTGCTCACTGGCACAGTTCCACAAACATTGGCACAGCACTGTGATTGAACGGATGGGGGATATTTTGCAATGCACAGAAAATCTAGAAGTAGTCTCCGAGCCACAATGGTTCCTTTCAGTTCCAGCAGTAGCTATTCCTCAAATTTGCATTGTCCAACATTTTCCAGGAAGCAACAGTGCCCCTCAACATCCTGGTAAATTCTACACATGAATCTCCCCAGAGTTGGGTTTCTGTGTGAGGTCAATGGGGAAGACGCAGGTTAGTGGAAGTTTGCTGCTACTGCTAACGTAGTGACCAATGGAGAGAGTACAAAGTGTTCTGTCGGCAATGTTAGGCAGATGTTTCCACTAGTGGGAGAGTCCACGACTAGAGGCCATAGCCTCCGAATTAAAAGAGGTTCTTTTAGGAAGGAGATGAGGAGAAATTTATTTAGTCAGAGGGTGGTGCATCTGTGGAATAGTTTGCCACTGAAGGCTGTGGAGGCAACGTCAGTGGATATATTTAAGGCAGAGATAGATAGATTCTTGATTTGCATGGGAGTCAGGGATTATGGGGAGAACGCAGGAGAATGGGGTTAGGAGGGAGAGGTAGATCAGCCATGATTGAATGGCGGAGTAGACTTAATGGACCGAATGGCCTAATTCTACTCCTATCACTTATGAGATGGCGATGACCATAAGAGATTTATTCTCTCTGCTGGTAGCACCAGAGTGAAGCATGGACAAGTGAATAATCATTGTCCTATCCACTTCACCATCCATGGAACAGCTGGACATGTTCTCCACAGCTGGATCAGTCTATCATGAACCCCAACACAGCTGGATCAGCTGGGAATATCTAACTCACATCTGGATCAGTTTGGCATAGGCACCCCACAGTTCGAATCGCTGGACCCTTGCCTAACTCACAGCTTGAACGGCTGGGCACATTCCTTCCAAAGCTGGAATAGCTGGGCATGTCCCCCTCCGCAGCTGGATATGCCAGGCATGTCCCTCTTCACAGTTGGATCGGCCAGGAATGTCCTTCACAGCTGGATCGGCCAGGAATGTCCTTCGTCACAGCTGGATCAACCAGGAAAATGCCCTTCTTCACAGCTCGATTGGCCAGGAATGTCCCTCTTCACAGCTGGATTGGCCAGGAATGTCCTTCGTCACAGCTGGATCAGCCAGCCACGTCTAACTCCACAGCTGGATCATCCAAGACATGTTCCCTTCCATGGCAGGATTGGCTAATTATGTCCAACTCTGGAACTGGGTCAGCTTTTAACAATGCATTTTATAATTCTCAGCCTTGCTTTCAAATCCTTTGTGGTCTCAGAATTAAACTGGCAGGATTTGGGGTGAGAAATCTTGAACATTGGCCCCAGGAGCTGAAGAGCTCCCAAGTTAGGGACACTGAAGGGGACACAATTGGGTGACCAAAGAGATCTCGAAGAATTATAGACTAGCGGTGAGAGAGATAGATTGAGGTGTTTCACACAGCTGGTATCATTGCTTATCATTCATTGACCCTGGAACATCAGCAAGAGCCTTGTGCTGTTAAATCACTGGCTTCCTTTAAGCTTGTAAAATTAACATAACAGAATTGAATACAGATCCCCTTTGTGTCTCATTGAGAATTGCAGCAATTCAGTCCAACTGCCTAGTGTTCGTGTGACATACAATTACAAATTCCACCAAAATTGGAGCCTCAGAATGATATGGTACAGACAGAACGAGCTTTGCAAGATCTCTCCAACTAGTTGTACAAGGCCGTACTTGGGGTATTGTGTTCAATTTTGCTCATCCTGCTATAGGAAGGATGTCATTAAACTAGAAAGCGTACAGAGAAGGTTTACAACAATGCTTCCAATGCCTGAGGTATACGGAGAGGTCGGGCAGGCATGGACTTTATTCTTTGGAGTGCAGGAAGCCAAAGGGTGATCTTGTAAAGGTGTACGAAATCATGAGGGGGATTGATAGGGTGAATGCAGAATCTTTTTCCCAGGATACGAGTCGAAAACTAGAGGAAATGGGTATAAGGTGAATGGGTAAGAATTTAATACAAACCTGAGAGGCAATGTTTACCTGAGAGGTGGGTATCTGGAATGAGCTGCCATTGTTGAGACAAGTACAATAACAGCATTTAAAAGACATTCGCACAGAAATATGGATAGGAAAGGCTTAGACGGATATGGGTCAAATAAAGACAAATGGGAGGTACACAAAAATGCTGGAGAAACTCAGTGGGTGCAGCAGCATCTATGGAGCGAAGGATATAGGCAACGTTTCGGGCCGAAACCCTTCTTATATAAAGGTGCACAAGATCATGAGAGGAATAGATTGGGTAAATGCACTGTCTTTTGCCGTCTGAAGAAGGGTTTCGGCCCGAAACGTTGCCTATTTCCTTCGCTCCATAGATGCTGCTGCACCCGCTGAGTTACTCCAGCATTTTTGTGTACCTTCGATTTTCCAGCATCTGCAGTTCCTTCTTAAACACAAAGACAAATGGGATCTGTTTAGATGGGGTATCTTGGTCAGCATGAATGGGTTGGGCCGAAGGGCCTGTTTCCATGCTGTATGACTCTCTGACACTCATCCAGCTTCTTCCATGGCACTGACCATTTCTATCTGGTAGAAGAAGCAATATCTCTTTGAAATTAGTATTGAAACTCTTTACGCTGCCCTGTCTGGCAGAGAATCTCAGGGCTAAAAGCTTAACTTCTGCCAAGCAACACCTGAAATATGACATCACAGACCTTTAGAGTTGACCTTTAATTAGATGTAGAACTGCAGGGGAAGGTATATAAGGGCTTATTCTTTTTTTAGTTGGTCATGTGAAGAAGGGTGTGTGTAGCATCCAATGGGGGCAGAGATGTTCAAGGAAGGAAGTTATGCCTCTTTTATTCAACCATGTTCTAGGAAATATGTTATCAAGCTGTAAAGGGTGCAGAGAAGATGTATGAGAATGTTGCCAGGACTCCAGGCCCTGAGCTATAGGGTGAGGTTGAGCAGGCTAGGACTTTATTCCTTGGAATGCAGGAGGATGAAGGGGTGATATATATATAAAGGTGCACAGGATCATGAGAGGAATAGATTGGGTAAATGCAGTCTTTTGCCTGAAGTTGGGGAATTGAGAACCAGAGGACATAGGTTTAAGGTGTTGGGGCAAAGATTTAATAGGAACCTGAGGGGTAACTTTTTACACAAAGGGTGATCGTAAGGTAATAAGTGATAGGAGGAGAATTAGGCCACTCAGCCCATCAAGTCTACTCCGCTATTCAATCATGGCTGATCTATCTCTTCCCCCTAACCCCATTCTCCTGACTTCTCCCCATAACCCCCTACACTCGTACTAATCAAGAATCTATCTATCTCTGCTTTAAAATATCCATTGACCTGGCCTCCACAGCCTTCTGTGGCAAATTCTACAGATTCACCACCCTCTGATTAAAGAAATTCCTCCTCATCTCCTTCCCAAAGAAACATCCTTTAATTCTGAGGCTATGACCTCAAGTGCCAGACTCTCCCACAAGTGGAAACATCCTCCCTACATCCACTCTATCCAAGCATGTTACTATTCGGTACGTTACAATTCGGTACGTTATCATTCTTCTAAACTCCAGTGAGTACAGGCCCAGTGTCATCAAACACTCATCATAGGTTAACCTACTCATTCCTGGGATCATTCTTGTAAACCTCCTCTGGACCCTCTCCAGGGCCAGCACATTCATCGTCAGATATGGTGCCCAAAATCGCTCACAATACTCCAAATGCAGCCTGACCAGAGCCTCAGCATTACATCCCTGTTTTTGTATTCTAGCCCTCTTGAAATAAATGCTAGCATTGCATTTGCCTTCTTTACTACCAATTCGACTTGCAGATTAACTTTTAGGGGAATCCTGCACCAGCATTCCCGTCCCTTTGCACCTCCGATTTTTGGATTCTCTCCCCATTTCGAAAACAAGTCTACAACATTATCCTACTACGAAAATGATGACTCCACACTTTGTTACACTATATTCCATCTGCCATTTCTCTGCCCACTCTCCCAACCTGTCCAAGTCCTTCTGCAGAGTCCCTGCTTTCTCTACACTACCTGTGCCTCCACCTATTTTCTTATCATCCGCAAACATGGCCACAAAGCCTTCAATCCCCTCATCCAAATGATTAATATACAACGTGAAGAGCAGCGGCCCCAGCACCGAGCCCTGCGGAACTCTGCTAGTCACTGGCAGCCCCCTTTATTGCCACTCTTTGCCTTCTGCTATCCAACCAACCTGCTATCCATTCTAGTATCTGCCCTTTGATACCATCGGCTCTCATCCTCCTTAGCAGCCCCCATGTGTGGCACCTTATCAAAGGCTTTCTGAAAATCTAGATAAACAACATCTACTGACTCCCCTTTGTCTGTCCTGCTATTTACTTCTTCAAAGAATTCCAGCAGATTCGTCAGGCAAGATCTCCCCTTCACAAAACCATGTTGGCTTTGGCCTATTTTATCATGAACTTCGAAGTACTCCGTAACCTCATCCTTTATAATGGACTCTAAAATCTTACCAACCACTGAAGTCAGACAAACCGGCCTATACTTCCCACTATTCTGCTTTGCTCCCTTCTTGTACAGTGGGGTAATATTGGCAAATAGAAACATAGAAAACATAGAAATTAGGTGCAGGAGTAGGCCCTTCGGCCCTTTGAACCTGCACCGCCATTCAATCTGATCATGGCTGTTCATCCAACTCAGTAACCCGTACCTGCCTTCCCTCCATACCCGCTGATCCCCTTAGCCACAAGGGCCACATCTAACTCCCTTTAAATATAGCCAATGAACTGGCCTCAACTACCCTCTGTGGCAGAGAATTCCAGAGATTCACCACTCTGTACCTACAAATGTATAGGTATATGGAATGAACTGCCGGAGGAGGTAGTTGAGGCAGGTGCTATCATTATGTTTGGTACATGGACAGGTTAGGTTTGGAGGGATATGGACCAAGCAGGTGCAGTCGTTCAGCATGGGCAAGTTGGGCCGAAGGACCTGTTTCCACGCTGCATGACTCTATGACTATGTGACAAGCCTCCTGGAACTCAACCCACAAGGAACAGCAAGATCACTGAGTTCCTTTAGTCATCTGCTGGTGTTCAGTGACTCAAATTGGGAGGAGGGGTTCGGCTGATGATCAGTACACATGGACCATTGATTCTGAGCCCTCAGCTTGTCCATATTATTTATGGTTGAAGCTACATTTGACTGTGGTTTCACTGCGTCGTTTAAGAAAGAGGCCTAGTTCAAACCGAAAAGAGGGCTTTTGCTTGCTGACGTATTTAAAATTCCCAAGTGAGACACCTTCTGGCAATGATACCCAGTTATTGTTTCTGAATTTCTTCAAAGGAAAGAAATGTTCCTCACAGTTCTACAAATTGAAATCATATTTTCTCTCCCATTTGGAACTTCGAGCAGCATTTGTGACTGTTTATCCCAAAAGAATACCCGTTCTCTGTGAACAATGAATAAAGACTCGGAGATCTGTTTGCAATTGAGCTGAACACCTCGGAGTTTGCAACACAACTCTGCTCGAGTGAGTTGATGACGGTGCAGTTTATGACACCATATTTCTGAAACTCCAAGTATCGCCAACTTCCTCAATAAAGCAACAGCAAATTAACTGTTTTATGCACTGCATTTGCTTGCACGGGCTACTCCAACAGTACGTCCTGATCTGTGACCTCGAGCATCAAGTGGAGCAATGGCAACAAACCCAAAGGAAGATCTGAGAGCCCCATCCAAGCTGCACATAGAAACATAGAAACATAGAAAATAGGTGCAGGAGTAGGCCAATCGGCCCTTCGAATGACCTACTCCTGCACCTGCTACGTCCTACTTCGGGACGAGCACACTGTCCCGAATTGGAAAGCTACAATCTCCTACCCTACTCCTAATGCCCCTGTCCCACTTAGGACACCTGAACGGAAACCTCTGGAGACTTTGTGCCCCACCCAAAGTTTCCGTGCGGTTCCCAGAGGTTGCAGGTGGTTGCCGGAGGTTGCAGGTAGTGGAAGCAGGTAGGGAGACTGACAAAAACCTCCGGGAACCGCACGGAAACCTTGGGTGGGGCGCAAAATCTCCAGAGGTTTCCGTTCTGGTTTCCTAAGTGGGACAGGGGCATTACATTCTCCCCTCCACAACCTCTCTTCCTTCCACTTCCCCCTCTTCCCTGTCTTCACCATCTTCATCGTCACTCGATCTCACCCTGGGACAACCCACCCAACAGTGGATCAGAAACATCGCTCACTACCACCTTCGCAAAGACATATCATTTAGAGTCCAAATATGGATAATTAAAATTGACCACCAATTACAATGGATTATTACTGAGGCTTTAATGGGAGATTGAGGTAATGTTAACAGTCAGACTCTTTTGCAATGTTTAAGACTAAATTTAGAGAGCAATGTTGTGAGTGGGCGAATCGGACGTTGCCTCATCAGTTGAGTGGCAAATGCTGTCATTGGGTATTCATGGGATCTCTACGATGTGGCGCCTTCAACCTCAAGTTGGCTGCAAGAATTCGCTGGTCCTATTGAAAAGGCCAAGGAAGGACTTACAGCTCCACAGACCTGATCGGTTCACATCGCACCAAGATCTCCCAAACAACCGGCCACCCACGAACCCACCCCTCCCCCCACCTCCAGATTGTGCATCAGTAGCAGTGGAGAGCCTCTCTAACCTAACAGCACAGCTCTGCCCCTGTTTGTTCCACTAGCATCCCCATGTTACTCTAGGAGCAGCTACCTAGTCACCCAATCCTATCACTCCTCCATCCCCTGTGCTCCCATCTCTTCTCAACTACTAATTCCCCCCCCACCCACCTCTCTCTTTGCCTTCAGTCCCTTCATCCCCGCTTATACCCAAAACCAAAGTATCATCCCATCCTCAAGCCGTTCCCTACCCTACCCCTCTCCCTTCTCTCCTGTTCTACTCTCCTCCTTTCCCACCCCCTTCCATCCCTCACACACCCCTCCCATCTTCCTCCCCTGCCCTTTTACCCACCCATCCTCTACCCCACTCCACTTTCATCCACTGCGCTCCCATCTAACCTTATCTCCTCCCTATCCCCTACTGCCCCCTTCCCTGCTTCCTTCCTCCATTCTACCCTCCCTTCACCCTGCCCTCTTGCTCCAACCCCTCTCCCCTCTCATATAACATATAACCATATAACAATTACAGGGTTTAGATGCTGCTGCACCCGCTGAGTTTCTCCAGCTTTTCTGTGTAACCTTCGATTCTCCAGCATCTGCAGTTCCCTCTTTAACAATTACAGCACGGAAACAGGCCATCTCCGCCCTACAAGTCCATGCCGAACAAATTTTTTTTCCCCTTAGTCCCACCTGCCTGCACTCATACCATAACCCCCCATTCCCTTCTCATCCATATGCCTATCCAATTTATTTTTAAATGATACCAATGAACCTGCCTCCACCACTTCCACTGGGAGCTCATTCCACACCGCTACCACTCTCTGCGTAAAGAAGTTCCCCCTCATATTTCCCCGTAAACTTCTGTCCCTTAATTCTCTCCTGCCACTCTCCCCTCCATTTCACCCTCTTCCCTGTCTCCTTGACCGGTTGCAGCCATTTTTCAATGGCAGCCCAGGGCAAGCTGCAGTGGTGGCGTTTGCTGTAGGTGCCCCTTTAAGGACTGGAGCCAGGGTTCACAGCTGCATGGCTAGGTGCCAGCCGTGCAACACAGCCACAGAATAATTTGTGCAAGATGTGCAGAGAATAAAATGCCATTTCACAACCGAGCTTTTTAACGAGAACTGCATTTGAACATCAAAACCATAATGACACTTTCCCATGCAAAAGTCTTTGCACTTTAGACTGGAGTAGGGTGAATTGTGGATAGTTGTCATAACAGTCTGCTCAAAGCAGCTCAAAGAAGTTGGCATAATTTGACTTGAAGCCTAAAGCGGTGTAATATTAGTGTCGATTTCACAAATTGGTTCTGTAGTTCCCCGACGATTATTTTTTGCAGGCTGTCTGTTAAAACATGTGATTATCTTTTACCAGCTTCACTTTTCTCCCGGTGTGCTTCCTGTGAGTGTTTGCGCAGAGTGATCTGAACAATGTGTGTTTGAGGCCGAATGAACAGATGTGGAGGAGGTAAATGGTATCTTTGTCAAGTCAAGTTGAGTTTGTTGTCATGCGCATAGGTATGGTGAGGTACAGGTATCTTGAAAATCTTGCTTGCAGCAGCATCACGGGTACAGAAACTCAGACAAACACACAAAACATATATCATACATAAATTACACATGAAATGTCCAAAGGAAAGAAAACCGTGCAAAAAAAAAGACATTAGTGCAAAACTATAATTGAAAAAAAACAAGTTGGTGATTCTACAAGAGATGGTCCATAGTGTCCCGTTTTCAAGGTCTTCTTCTTACGTATGGCATGCACAGCCTAATGTTGTAAGACAACTTGTTCTATTTGATTGTGCACGCCGGGTTGATTGCTTTCGTCGAAACAGGGCGGACCACGTGAGGTTTGCAATCTTCCACTCCCGTTTTCAAGGTAGGATTAAGGGCTGTGCAGGTTGTTTCAACAAACTGATTGTTGTCAGAAATGAATTGTTCCCAAACCTGGTGGTGTGGGACTTCAGGCCTGATGGTAGCAATGAGAAGAGAGCATGGCCCGGATGATCACAGGGTTTGGGTGTGATAGTGGTTGAGGATCAGTTTGTACAAAGCCACACTAGCGCAGCAGGTAGTGCTGCTGCCTCACAGCTCCGGTGAGCCGGGTTCAACCCTGACCTCGGCTGCCATCTTTGTGATGTCTGCACCTTCTTCCTGCAGCTGCATCCCAAGGAGTTGCAGGTTGGTGGGCTAACTGGCCTCTGAAAAATACCCCTGGTGTAGGTGGGATAGGGGTTAGGCGAGTCATGGGGGAAGTTGGTGGTATGGGAGAGAGAACAGTTTACAGGGAAATAAGTGACAGGCTTGGGATTGAAGGGAAACTCTCTGAGAACCAGCATTGACTTAAGAGTGAACATTTTAAATGTTATAAGGAAATCTGAGAATGGTGACAAGATCCAGGTATGTCCAATAAGGTGATAAAAAAATTCAAAGTAACTCAAAACATCCTTTATTGTCATTCAGACCTTTTGGTCTGAACGAAATTTTGTTGCCTTGCAGTCATACATATAATAAAAATAACAAAAACACACAATAAACACAAATGTCACATCCACCACAGTGAGTTCACCAGGCACCTCCTCACTGTGATGGAGGCAAAAGTCTTAAAGTCTTTGTCTCTTCCCTCCTTGTCCTCCCTCTGCTCCGAGGCGATCCAGGCTTCCGATGTTGTGACCCCGCCGGGTGATGGCGAGTGAGTCCCGCGGCTCAACCGTGCCCCGCGAACGGGCCGGTTCAAACTCCGCGGCCCGGGGTGTTTTGCACAGACTATTGAGATGTTGAGACTTTAAGCTGATAGACTGAACATTCTACACTGTCTGCGAGATCACTACATTGCTTTAATGCAGCCACACAACATGATTTGGACCTTAGACTTGAGAGATACAGTATAGAAACAGGCCCTTTGGCCCACCGAGTCCACGCCAGCAAGTCAGTAATCACGCCATAGACTAACACTATCCAAAACACTGGGGATAATTTTACAATTTACCAAGCCAAAACTGTATGTCTTTAGAGTGTGGGAGGAAACCGGAGCTCCCGACGAAATCGGAGCTCAGAGGGTCGAGTAGCATCTGTGGAGGCTGAAGAAATGGTCGACGCTTTGGGCTGGGACCTGATGCTTCCTGATGCAGGGTCCCTCCACCCATTTGGTCTTTGCACCACATCGCTGGATGCGAGGTGTGTCAAGAGGTTCAAGAGAAATCCAAGATCATCAGATAAAATTAACAACATCAGACAGAGCTGGAGGACATGAAGGGAGGTAGATTTTAGAATTGTTGCTTTGTGTAGCAGCACGATCTATAGTTTGGAAGATTAGGTGACTGCATCAAGTTTTCAGTGGAACTTTGGCCTGCACACAAATGATCACAGAAGGTGGTTGAGGCCAGCTCATTGCTATATTGGACAAATTGGACACTTGGTTCAGAAAAAGAGAGAGATCTACAATAGTTATAGGCAGCATGGAGTAAATGAGGTGCTAGAGGAGTATGAAGAATGTAAAAAGAATCTTAAGAAAGAAATTAGAAAAGCTAAAAGAAGATATGAGGTTGCTTTGGCAAGTAAGGTGAAAGTAAATCCAACAGCTATATTAATAACAGCTATATTAAATCTAACAGCTATATTAAATTCTACAGCTATATTAATAGCAAAAGGATAACGAGGGATAAAATTGGTCCATTAGAGAGACAGAGTGGACAGCTATCTGCAGAA
Source organism: Leucoraja erinaceus (assembly GCF_028641065.1). Taxonomy (NCBI): domain Eukaryota; kingdom Metazoa; phylum Chordata; class Chondrichthyes; order Rajiformes; family Rajidae; genus Leucoraja; species Leucoraja erinaceus. The sequence continues at coordinate 84,883,222 of NC_073380.1, read as the reverse complement.
CCAAAAGAGATGGGGAAGATATTGAACAATTTATTTTCTTCGGTATTCACCAAGGAGAAGGATATTGAATTATGTGAGGTAAGGGAAACAAGTAGAGTAGCTATGGATACTATAAGATTCAAAGAAAAAGAAGTACTGACACATTTTAAAAATATAAAAGTGGATAGTCCCCGAGGATTGGCGTACTGCGCATGTTGTTCCATTGTTTAAAAAGGGTTCTAAGAGTAAACCTAACAATTATAGACCTGTTAGTTTTACTTCAGTGGTGGGCAAATTAATGGAAAAGATACTTAGAGATAATATATATAAGCATCTGAGTATAGAACATATGAGTATAGAAGTTGGGATGTAATGCTAAAATTGTACAAGGCATTGGTGAGGCCAATACTGGAGTATGGTGTACAATTTTGGTTGCCTAATTATAAGAAGGATGTCAACAAAATAGAGAGAGTACAGAGGAGATTTACTAGAATGTTGCCTGGGTTTCAGCAACTAAGTTACAGAGAAAGGTTGAACAAGTTAGGGCTTTATTCTTTGGAGCGCAGAAGGTTAAGGGGGGACTTGATAGAGGTCTTTGAAATGATGAGAGGGATAGACAGAGTTGACGTGGACAAGCTTTTCCCATTGAGAGTAGGGAAGATTCAAACAAGAGGACAAGACTTGAGAATTAAGGGACTGAAGTTTAGGGGTAACATGAGGGGGAACTTCTTTACTCAGAGAGTGGTAGCTGTGTGGAATGAGCTTCCAGTGGATGTGGTGGAGGCAGGTTCGTTTTTATCATTTAAAAATAAATTGGATAGGTATATGGATGGGAAGGGAATGGAGGGTTATGGTCTGAGTGCGGGTAGATGGGACTAGGGGAAAATAATTGTTCGGCACGGACTTGTAGGGCCGAGATGGCCTGTTTCCGTGCTGTAATTGTTATATGGTTATATGGTTATATTGAAGAGGGAGTTAGATGTGGCCCTTGTGGCTAAAGGGATCAGGGGGTACGGAGAGAAGGCAGGTACAGGATACTGAGTTGGATGATCAGTCATGATCAGATTGAATGGCGGTGCAGGCTCGAAGGGCCGAATGGCCTATTCCTGCACCTATTTCTATGTATCTATGTTTCTATGATCAGATCAGCAAGCACCACCTTGGTTCTAGATGGCAAGGAGTTAAGCTGCACCCCATCAGCTGCTGGCGGACTGTGTGAGCAATGTCCGCCTCATTGTTCTTTATCTCTCCACGTCATTGTCTAAATCTCTCGTTTCCCTTAACCTTAACCAGCCTGAAGAAGGGTCTCGACTCGAAACGTCACCCATTTGTTCTCCCCAGAGATGCTGCCTGTCCCGCTGATTTACTCCAGCTTTTTGTGTCTCTCTCCCATAACTTACCCTTTGCCACTCTTTGTTAATTCGATGGGTGTAAACTGCCAAGCTCAACCCAGCTGTGAAGACAAAGCCACTTGAGATGGGTTTAGCTGAATTCTCTCGGCACCAGAGTGGAACATTTATAATTCTTATTGGACTTAGTCCACTAAAGGGGCAATAAAATGTGTGCTGACTAACATACCCATTGCATCCGCAAAACAGATGTATAAGGACTCAGATCAGGGACAATCATTCTCACCATTTAGAGGAGAATGGGACAGTACGGTGGCTCAGTTGGTCAAATGGCTGCCTCACGGTGCCAAAGACCCAGGTTCAATCCCAATCTCTAGTATTGTACTGTACCATATTACAGCATGGTACGGCAGCTGCACCATGGCAGACAGGGAGAGGCTACAGAGGGTAACTAGGACAGCACAGAAGATCATTGGCTGCCCTCTCCCCTCCCTGATGGATATTTACACCTCCCGCTGCCTTAGCAGGGCAAAGAATATCATCAAGGACAGCTCCCATCCTGCGTTTGGACTGTTCGACCTGCTGCCCTCTGGAAGGCGCTATAGGTGCATCAAATAGACTCAGGAATAGTTGTTTTCCGAAAATTATAACTATTCTTAATTCACACATGTACTGACTTTACAGCCCAACACCCGGACTTCCACCTATTATATCCACGTAATGAAATTTGGAACTGTAATGTGTATTGTAACTGTAATTTTTAACATTTTTTTAAAAAACATTTTTAATATTTAATATAATCTTTAAACATCTCCTTCACCATTTTGCCTTTATAGATATGTATATAGCGCCGCAGAATTGTGCACCTATCCCCCCCCCCCCTTCTCCCTTTTGTTTTTGTTTTCTGTTTCTTGTTTATTGTGCTAAATTATATGTATGCACTGAGTACGAGCAGCTTTTAATTTCACTGTACATGTATAGTGACAATAAATGGCATATCTGTATATCTATATCTATTGCCCGTGTGGAGTTGTCCTCTCTGTGATTGTGTGGGTTTTCGCTGAGTGAGATTCATAGAGTTATATCGCAGTCCCTTAAGCCCAACTCATCCATGACGACCTAAATGCCTATCTAAGCCTTTAATTCTTGTCTTTGGCCTATATCCCCCTAAATCGTTCCTATCCAATACATGTCCAAATGTGTTTTAAATGCAGCTCTATAGGACTGTGGTTTGGCTCCTGCGATCCACAATCCTCTAGGGTAGAAAACCTCAGAGTCTCAGACCACGCTCTGAAAGAAATAATTTCAACAGAGCTCAGTTTTAAATAACTGTTCACTTTTCTGGATAAGTGGAGGAAGAAGAGGAGGTGTATATTTGGTTTTTACAAACAGTACTTGTTAAAATGCCACTTAAGAAGTTATAACATAAATTGAGGCGCCTGGATTGAGGATTGAATCAGAGGAAATAAAAACGTTGTGGTGTAACATGTTCCTCTGTTCTTCTGGTTTTCTTTTGGTTTTGATTTCCTGCCCCCAGGTGCTCAGCTTGGGGTTACCACAGAACAACCTACAACTGGAGCCCCCGGTGATGTTAGATTGCCTGCTGCCTCTGTGTTTTATACTTCAATCAACTTGCAAACTTGAGGGATACTTTTAGAAGTGAGGTTATCCTGCTTTTGAGTCTGGCATCGTACATCTGCAAACAAGGTCGTCTTGTCTTTGGTCTGGGCTTTTATCACAGGATTAGCTGTCTCATGTTTGTGGGATTTCCTGCTTCGGGGCTGCCTTTGTGACTCTGGGACCTTTCATCTCTGCAGAGCCTTCTCACACTACTGCTCTTTGTTCCGCCTCCACCTTGCCCTCGTCCTTTTCCGCACAGCTCGCGATTGATGCATGCTTTCATTCACTCATAACTCACTGCAGTTCATGACGTTCCTTCCCCATTCCCATTGAGGCCATCTGCTGCGTGTCAGGAGCTCTGGACGAGGATGGAAGGGTAGGCCTATCGAGAGAGGCTACACTGACTGGGACCGACTGAGGCTACACTGACTTGGGAGTTTAGACGAAAGCGGGTGATCTTATTGAAACATATAATATCCTAAGGGGGCTTGACAGTGTATATGTGAAAATGCTTTCACTAGTGGGAGAGTATAAAGCAAGGGGTATAGTTTTAAGATAAGTCATTTAAAACTGAGGTAAGACATTTCTCACAGAGGATTGTGTATCTCTAGAGTTCTCTGCTCCAGAGTTGTGGATGCTGGATCATTAGAAGAATTGAAGAGTCCTGGTGGCATAGATTGTCACACAGCAAAGAAACAAGCCCTTCACTCAACTCATCTGTGCCAACTGAATTCTTATCGGTATTGGTTTATTTACATGCCGTTGCCTACCTGAGTTAGTTGCTTGTGTCTATGGCCCATATTCCGCTAAATCATTCATATCTATAGTAAAATATGAACTAGTCTAGCTCCTGGTGACAGGATCATACCAGCACATAAACATAGAAACATAGACAATAGGTGCAGGAGTAGGCCATTCGGCCCTTTGAGCCTGCACCGCCATTCAATATGATCGTGGCTGATCATCCAACTCAGTATCCTGTACCTGCCTTCTCTCCATACCCCCTGATCCCTTTAGCCACAAGGGCCACATCTAATTCCCTCTTAAATATAGCCAATGAACTGGCTTCAACTATCTTCTGTGGCAGAGAGTTCCAGAGATTCACCACTCTCTGTGTGAAAATTTTTTTTCTCATCTCGGTCCTAAACGATTTCCCCCTTATCCTTAAACTGTGACACCTTGTTCTGGAGCACCATTCACAATTAGTTTAGTTTAGTTAAGTTTGGTTTATTGTCATGTGTATCAAAGTGAAAAGCTTTTATTTCGTGCTAACCCGTCAGTGGGAAGATTATACACGATTACCATATAACCATATAGTTATATGGACGGGAAAGGAATGGAGGGTTATGGTCTGAGCGCAGGTATATGGGACTAGGGGAGAATACGTGTTCGGCACGGACTAGAAGGGTCGAGATGGCCTGTTTCCGTGCTGTAAATTGTTATATGGTTATATATGGGTCAGTTGCCTGATAACAGCTGGGAAGTAACTGTCCCTGAATCTGGAGGTATGCATTTTCACACTTCTGTATCTCTTGTCTGATGGGAGAGGGGAGAAGAAGGGAGTGACCGGGGTGTGACTCATCCTTGATTATGGTGGTGGCCTTGCAGCGTGAATAAATGGAGTCCATGGAAGGGAGGTTGGTATGTGTGATCGTCTGGGCTGCATCTACAATTCTTTGCAATTTCTTGTGGTTTTGGATGGAGCTGTTCCCAAACCATGCTGTGGTGTATCCCGATGAGGTGGTACTTCATTGAGATGTTGAGGGGATGTGGGTAAGATGGTGGCTTTTTCTATTTCCACAAGGTCTGCAGCAACCTTATTAGCCCATTGTCATGAACATGGTTTGTGCCATGTAGGTCTGGAGAAGGATGCAAGGGTCCTTGCCAATATTCATCCCAAGCAGCTGCATAACAGAAGACCTTCTGGCTTACAGGCCGCTCCACGAGTACATTGAGATTAATGTCAATTCCTGCAGAAAGTTCATCAACTCTGCAAAAGATGCACATTGCTCTGCCTGAATCTTGCTGGTCTTCCAGTGCAACGAGATGTCTGTAAATGAATGCTTTTGACTGGTACATTCCTGACTGCAGGAGTACGTGCTGAGAGACGCACTGAAGCTCAGTGCAGCCATCACAAAGGCTTTCAGGGGAAGAACTGCACTCTAAGGTGTTCAAGAAGGAACTGCAGATGCTGGAAGATCGAAGGTACACAAAATTGCTGGAGAAACTCAGCGGGTGCAGCAGCATCTATGGAGCGAAGGAAATAGGCGACGTTTCGGGCCGAAACCCTTCTTCAGACTGATGGGGGGTGGGGGGGGAGAAGGAAGGGTTATCTAAGGTCCCTCTGCCACTCGTGTACAGCAGAGGCGAGGTCTGTTGTATGATTTTACCCAGTTTTATTCAAAATAAAGCATTTCACTGTACTCGGGTACATGTAACAAAAAGTATCACTGAATCATTGAATAATCATGTGAGCTTAATACTGGGGTGACGCTGCAGTCGCTGAAGGTTCAAGATCAATGAATGGGACTGTTGACTGAATTCAGTCTTGATGTAGACCACTGGGACCCTGTAGCTCAGGGTCCCCGAGAGCCATCTCCACCTCACCATTATCCCAACAAGCAGTGGCCTTGATGGGACCAGGCGGACCAGACATTCTTGGCCAACTTCCTTGTCAGTGGACAATGGCATAAACTCCTCACACCAGCAGCTTCTCAGTTGTTAAGCTTCAGATGCAGGAGGTGCAACTGGACCAGGAGATCCCAGTCTTCCTCATAGGATGGGGTTTCACTGTGCAAAGTGAATCCTAAGCAAGGTGGAGTGCATGTTCTTTCAAAGATGTTTCTTGTAAAAAACACAGATAATACCATGGTCCTGACTGGCATTAACATGTACATCTCACTGCTGATATTGAGCCTTGTCATTATGCCTCCTCTTCTATGGGAAAGAGGTTTTATGGTGCTTGGATGGAAGCGTAAATCAGCAAGCTCAAGGGCGATGACTGAACAGGGCCTCTTCAGATAAGACATAATGCGACATGGTACAACCCCATCAGTGCCACACACTGTGCTGGATTCTCTGCTCCCTGAAGCAAATCTTCAAACACTCAGCAAATTAATAGGCTGCAGGTCAACCTTCTACTTTTATCATCTCTGACCCACAAGTGACCTGAGAGTTAATTCTGCCTTGACCTTCACACCCATGCAAAAGGCAGAGGGGGCAGTGACCACGGTTTCAGGTCACTTTGAACCAGAGCAGAGCTCAGTCACTGCATTGTTACAAGCACCTAGCCTCTGGCAATCCCGGATGGGCCAGCCCTCTAACACAAACGTTGAGCCTTGACGAGTACTGGTTTGTAACTGGTGTGGTCTCTCACTCAATGAGCCTTTTTCCAATCCCTCCCTGAAGCTCTCTTCCTCTCTTTTCCTTTACATACACCTAAAAATACAAGCTTTTCTGCTCTAACATGTCCTGCCTTGTTCAATGACAGGTTTCATAGAGTCATGGAGAGATAACACATGCTCGTCGCCCACTGAGTCAGCACTGACCATCAGACATACAGTTACACTTATCCTACACTAACCTGTTCTAACCTGTACAGTTACACTTATCCTACACTGCAGTTCGCCTACAGAGCCAACCGATCCACAGAGGACGCAGTCTCAACAACACTGAACCTCGTATTGTCACATCTCGATCGGAAAAATACCTATGCCAGGATCCTCTTCATAGACTTCAGCTCTGCTTTCAATACAATCATTCCGCAGCAGCTGGTGGAGAAGTTGGAGCTATTGGGGGTTGATGCTGGCACATGCAACTGGGTCCTGAACTTTCTGTCACAACGGCAGCAGACAGTCAGGGTGGGCAGTAGGACATCAAAAACCATAGCCGTGAGCACTGGTTCACCCCAAGGCTGTGTCCTAAGCCCCCTGCTGTTTAGTCTGCTGACACACGACTGTACTGCCAGACTCAATAACAACTTCATCAACAAGTTCGCTGATGACACAACAGTGGTGGGTCTCATCAGTGACAATGATGAATCGGCGTACAGGATGGAGGTGGAGCTGCTCACAGGTTGGTGCAAATCCCACAACCTCATTCTTAACGTGGGAAAAACTAAGGAGATGGTGGTTGACTTCAGGAGGGCGGGGAAACAACACCATACACCTCTGCACATCGACGGAGCTGATGTGGAAAGGGTCAGCAGCATGAAGTTCTTAGGACTACATCTGTCTGATGACCTGACGTCCACGGCCAACACCACAGCTCTGGTCAAGAGAGCCCAGCAGCGACTTCACCCTCTCCGAAGACTACGTAAAGCAGGCCTCCCCACTACACACCTACGGACTTTTTATAGGGGGACTGTCGAGAGCACATTGACCTACGGCATCACTTCCTGGTTCGGGAGCTGCAAGGCGTACGAACGGCACCAACTAGACAGGATAGTGAAGACCGCCAGCAGGATTATTGGTGCTCCACTCCCCTTCCTGCTGGACATATACAGGAAGAGATGTATCAACAGAGCCATCTCCATCATCAAAGACCCTTACCACCCATCGCATGACATTTTCTCCATCCTCCCATCTGGGAAGAGGTACAGGAGCATTAGCTGCAAAACCAGCAGGATGCTCCTCAGCTTCTTCCCACAGGCTATAAGACTGTTAAATGGACTTTGCCCCCTGCCAAATATCGCGCACAAACCCCCACACTGCAGCAGAGCCACTGTTGTGCCGCCGCCGGTCGGAACGGCTGTTGAATGTTTAGTAGAGTGTTAAATTTGTTCGTGATGTATTTTTTATTTCTATTTATTTTTTCATGCACACTGAATGGACACTGGTTGAGCAACGTTTTTTTGTTTCCTCTGGGTATGCGAATACTCAGGAAATGACAATAAAGATATACAATACAATACAATACAATACCTCCCCACATTTTCCTCAACTCCCCCCAGACTCTGCCATTCACTCACACACTAAAGCAATTTACAATGGCCCACTAAACTAACAACCTGCCGATCTGCACGTTTTTGATATTGGAGCGTACTGGAATGCCCAGGGGTAACCCATATGGTTTAGTCCAGTTTAGAGATACAGCAATGGAAACAGGCCCTTCTGCTCACTGAGTCCATGCCGACCTTGGATCACCCATTCACACGCTACCCCTACACACAAGGGGGAGTTTGCAGAGGCCAATTAATCTACAACCCGCATGTCTTTGGGATGTGGGAGGAAATTGGAGCACCTGGAGGAAGTTCACACAGTCACATGGAGAACGTGCAAACTCCACACCGAGAGCACCCAAGGTCAGGATGAAACCTGTTTCTCTGACACTGCGAGACAGCAGCTTTAGCAGATGCGTCAGTGTGCCATGACTGGGTGAACATGCAAACACCACACATTCAGGATTAAACCTGAGTCTTTGGCACTGTGAGGCAGGGGCTTTATTAGTTGTGCCTTCCATTCACCTGATTACACAGATGTGAACCACTGTAGTATGTTTTGCCACCTTAAAGGTGCTAAATGAACCTGAGTTATCACCTTTTTTAATCACCTTCCGTTGATGTTAAATTAGACATTACTGAATAAAGTTACAGTGGCTTTATTCAGCGTGATACAGTGTGGAAACAGGCCATTCGGCCCAACTTGCCCACACCAGCCAACATGTCCCAGTACACTCGTCCAACCTGCCCGCGTTTGAAACTATACCTGAAGTACTGTGTACAGTTCTGATCTCCATGTTTAAAGAAGGACATGCTGCTTTGGAGACAGTGCAGAGAAGGTTCACTGGGCCGCCACCTGGGATGAAGGGGTTGACAAATGAAGACATGCTGAGCAGGTTGTACCTCAACTCATTGGAGTTTAGAGGACGAGCTCAGATAGGACGACCTCAGGTCGGCAACATGTTGGGCATGACATAGAAACATAGAAAATAGAAACATAGAAAATAGGTGCAGGAGTAGGCCATTGGGCCCTTCGAGCCTGCACCGCCATTCTATATGATCATGGCTGATCATCCAACTCAGTATCCTGTACCTGCCTTCTCTCCATACCACCTGATCTCTTTAGCCACAAGGGCCACAACCCTCTCCCTCTTAAATATAGCCAATGAACTGGCCTCAACTACCTTCTGTGGCAGAGAATTCCAGAGATTCACCACTCTCTGTGTGAAAAATGTTTTCCTCATCTCGGTCCTAAAAGATTTCCCCCTTATCCTTAAACTGTGACCCCTTGTTCTGGACTTCCCCAACATCGGGAACAATCTTCCTGCATCTAGCCTGTCCAACCCCTTAATACATGTTGGGCCAAAGGGCCTGCTCTGTGCTGTCTGGGACGACAGATGGCGCAATGGGCTAAGTGTTCGGCTGGCGACCGGAAGGTAGCCGGTTCGAATCCCGCTTGGAGTGCATACTGTCGTTGTGTCCTTGGGGCAAGACATTTCACCCACCTTTGCCTGTGTGTAAATGTAATGTAATTATGTGAAGCACTTTGGGGTCAATGCAAGTTGACTGAAAATGTGCTATATAAATAAGATTATATATATATATATAAATCTAAGACTTCATGAAATCTCAATGAAGCAAGGAGCACTCGGCTCCAGTATAATGACACTTGTCCACACACTGCATGACAGCCACAAATTTCCCCAGGGTCTACACTAGTGTGCTCCAAGACCAGCTGTGAACTTCCTGAATGGCGGGGGAGGCAAGGGAATCTGTTTTTGCTTCCGAGTTTTCCAGCAAGATTCTGCATAAACTTTATTGAGAGAATTATGCATCGACTTATTTTATTCCTCGAAAATCCCCACCAGCTTTAACAAGGAAAACAAAATTCGCGTTAGAATCGAGAATCTCCTCCTCTCTTACGTGGGTCCTGGATCCAAGTATCCCAATGTAATTTATAAAATGAACAAAAGATTTCCCAGAAAATACTTTGTTGGAAAAAGCAGTAATATGTGCCTGTACTGTGTCAGGCTGTGTCAATGGTGAGTTACAGAGGGATATAACCAAGGGTCTGACATCTTGCAGAGTGCCACAATACAGAGGATCGCTAATCAGTAGCCACTTAGAAATCAGCCTCTAGGTGAGCTCCATTTATAGGAACCAACACTTTAACTTATATTATAGTCACTGCACGACATCGAACATTATGTACTTTTGCTTCTTTAGCTTTTCCAAATTTGGGACTAATAGTCTCGCTGGACAAACATCTGACTTGAATTTTCCCCGCTGGTATTTTATTTGTACTTTGCTAACTCTACAATGTTGGCACCATGAAATATTACCATAATAAAGAAACTGAATCAAGCTACCTTCTTTATATCCCTTGCTCATTTATGCTGCAGCTGCCAAGAGAGGAATGAATCATCAAATCCCTTCAGGGTCTCAATACTCATTATTTCTGCAACCTCCTCCAGTTTGACAACCCTCCCTATCTTTGTGGTCTCCACTCGGCTTCTATATGCCTTGCTATCTCCGTAAACGCCTTCCGCACCAACACCCGCACCTCCTGCCCCATCACTGTAACCGTGGGGAACTTCATGGCCATCGTGGAGTTGTGTCTACACGTGCTTCAACCATTGAGGTCTCTGTAGTGTTCTAATTCTAATGCCTTGCATGTCCACAAACCTCTGATTCCATCTACAAATCTCTCCACCTCCCTCTCCCTTCCCCCAATCCCTTTGGCCAAACCTTGGTTCTCCCTCCCTTACACACGACTGATTTGGTGGGTCGATGTTCCTGCAGCGGTTTTTAAGCACGGTGTAAATGAAAGAAGTTTCCAATTGACTGTCCCCAATCGGTTCTTGGTCTGTGTGGATGAGCAGTTGACAATGATGGCAGGTTTGGAAAGTCTGAGGAAATCTGAGGAAAGACATACTTGCCATAGAGGGAGTACAGAGAAGGTTCACCAGACTTATTCCTGGGATGGCAGTACTTTCATATGAAGAAAGACTGGATAGACTCGGCTTATACTCGCTAGAAGTTAGGAGATTGAGGGGGGATCTTATAGAAACTTACAAAATTCTTAAGGGGTTGGACAGGCTCGATGCAGGAAGATTGTTCCCGATGTTGGGGAAGTCTTTACGGACCGAGATGAGAAAATCATTTTTTACACAGAGAGTGGTGAATCTGTGGAATTCTCTGCCACAGAAGGTAGTTGAGGCCAGTCATTGGCTATATAATAAGAGGGAGTTAGATGTGGCCCTCGTGGCTAAAGGGATCAAGGGGTATGGAGAGAAGGCAGGTATGGGATACTGAGTTGGATGATCAGCCATGATCATATTGAATGGCGGGGCAGGCTCGAAGGGCCGAATGGCCTACTCCTGCATCTATTTTCTATGTCTATGTTTCTAAGTACAACTCCCCTCATCTCCCACTGAGAAGTTACAAGCCGTTCGCTGGCTGGTCCGACTCTTGGGGAAGAACAAGCTTTGCCAGGGGTCAATGTGAAGAGATCTCTGTGCTAGTGGAGGAAGGTAGTATAAGGTCAGAACATCAGAACTTGAGACCATTGGTGCAAGACCCCAGTATGAAATCCTTGGCCAGAGCATGGTGAGCAAGTCAAACTCACTCATTCAACTAGATAAACTGATGAACTAGAAAGGAATGGAAGAATAGATATGTACAGGAAATGTGTAAGAAGAGACTGGTTTATACCGAATGTAGACACAAAATGCTGGAGTAACTCAGCGGGTCAGGCAGCGTCTCTGGAGAAAAGGAATAGGTGACGAGTTGGTTCAGAACCCTTCTTCAGACTGAAAGATGGAGAAGGCCAGAACAAAACAGGGCCAGCAACAGATTACCTCAGTAAGGGTGGGGTCCATAATGGCCCAAAGTTGGGTGGAGAAGTTGTGTTACAACAGGGATATTAGTATGCGAACAGTGGAACTAGTAGAACGACTAGGGTGGGGGTGGGGGATTATGTAGAGGGCCATGTTGGTACCTATGCACTAACATTGATCATGTGAGCTGAATGGCCTCTGTCAGTGCTCTAATCTCCCCATGAAATAAAGAGTGCAGACCCCCTAAATCCCCTCATGTGCAAGAGTTAAATCCCACCCCAGGGGGTTTTCAGCTCGAGATATTGGTTGGAACTCCAGGGCAGGGCTTGAGGGAAGTGCATCCACAAGCATTGTCCTGTTAGTGACAATGTAGGTAGACACAAAATGCTGGAGAAACTCAGCGGCTGAGGCAGCATCTAAGGAGAGAAGGAATTGGCGATGTTTCGGATCAAGGCCCTTCTTCGGGCAGTGTAGAAGTCATTTAGCAGAACCACTGTTGAGGGTTTGGGGAACTTAGCCTGACAGAAATCCAAATAAATCAGATGACCTATCTTTCACAGGTTTGCAAGTTATAGGAGTATAATTAGGCCATTTCGGCCCATCGAGTCCAATCAGGGCTAATCACTGCCTCCTAATGCCATTTACATGTATTTTTCCCATGACCATAACACCCGCTCTAATCAAGAATTAGTTTATCTCTGCCTTAAAAACATCCACTAACTTGGCCTCCAGTAGCTCATTCAGTTTCTCAGTAATTTACCGTCAAATATAGTGAGGAAGGTAAACCAGCATGTCCAAAAGCACTAACCTGAATGAGCGATGAAATATCCTGTGCCATTCCCCCTCCTTCTATCATCACTGTTTTTGGAATCCTTTCCCCCCCAGCAGAGGTGTCAGAAGCTAGTACAGTACAATGACTCAGGGTAATTGGGAAAATGTTTAGAGATGTTTGGAGGAAGATCTTTTTTCACACAGAGGCGGTTGCAATCTGGAGCACACTGCCTGAGGAAGTGGCAGAGGCAGAAGCAGAGACTCACAATATTTAAAACAGATTTGGAGAGTACTTAAATTAGCACAAGGGAAGTGCCAGAAAATGGGATTAGTGTAGATGGGTAATTGGTGGTGGTGCTGAAGGGTCTGTTTATGTGCTGTATGACTCTATAAAATACAAGCCAATTAACCTGTATGCCTTTGGAGTGTAGAAGGAACCCAACGATCTCGGAGAAAAGGCATGCAGTCATGGGGTGAACGTATAAACTCCATACCGACAGCACCTGTAGTCAGGATCGAACCCGGGTCTCTGGCGCTGTAACACTGTAAGGCAGCAACTCTACCACTGCGCCACCGTGCTGCCCTAGGTATTATTATAGGGCTTTTTTTCATATGCTTTCCTGAGGTGGTTACCTTTCAATTCCTGGGTCAGAATATTTGGGTTAGGGTGCTTGGAGGTAAGAGGGAGTGGGATCCGGGGCAGGGGTAGGTTGGAAGAGTAGGACCTGAACTAGCCTGAGCTGGTCCCAACCTGAAAGGTTGATTATTGTAGGAAGGAACTGCAGATGCTGGTTTAAACCGAAGATAGACACAAAATGCAGCATCGCTGGATAGAAGAAATGTTGCCGTTTTGGGTCGAGACCCTTCTTCAGACTAAAGTCAGGGGAGAGGAAGATACAGAGATAAGGAAGTGTAAGGTGTGAGAATGAGACAAAGGGGATGGAGATCGCGAAGAAGGTAACAACAAACCAAACCGTAGTTAAATGTAATCGGAGACAGTCAGACTGGTCGGAGAACTGGGAAGGGGGAGGGATGGAGAGAGAGGGAAAGCAGGGTTACTTGAAGTTAGAGAATGCAATTTTCATACCACTGGGGTGTAAGCTACCCAAGCGGTTCTCCCAATTTGCGCTGGGCCTCACTCTGATAATGGAGGAGGCCCAGATCAGGAAGGTCAATGTGGAAATGGGAGGGGGAGTTAAAATGTTTAGCAACCGGGAGCCCAGGTAGGTTTAGGTGGATGTTGATTGGTCAAGGTTGATTGTCTACTTCCCTCCACAAATGCTGCCTGACCTGCCGAGCAAGACTGCAGCATCTACAGTCACTTGTATCTGCCCCTGAGGAAATCTGGAGACTTCACAAATGATAATGTATCAACAGACAGCAGTTGACTAGGTTTTCTGCTGGGAACAAAGAAAGAGTTGAAATGGATCAAGAAAAAGATAATAATAATAATATGATGTGTAACATTTTAAATCAATTGTGAGTCTGAAATAACTACAAAAAAAAGATCAATGAAGAAGAATAAAATTATTAGGCTTGTGGGCTCTATATATATGTCTTATTGATACACAGGGGAAAATGTATAATTGTAAACTTTTGTCTCCAAGATAATGTCATTTAAAAAGCCAAATCGTCCAGGAACTGAAAGAGGGAAGTGATTTATAACCTAGGATGCAGCGCCGTCTAGTGGTACTTTCAGTGACCTGCCACACTGGAGAAGGAATAATGTGTTGACTTAGAGATAAAAGGAACTGCAGGTGCTCAAATCTTGAGCAGAATACAAAGTGCTGGAGTAATTCAACAGGTCAGTCAGCATCTGTGGAGGGAATAGACAAACAATGTTTCTGGTTGTGACCTATAAGGTGGGTTTTTAAATCAGTCCCGACTGAAATGTTGCCTATCCATTCTCTCCACAAATGCTCCCTGACCCACTGAGTTACTCTAAACACCTTGTGAATTTGTCTCAAGAAGGGTTTCCACCCGAAACGTTGCCTATTTCCTTCGCTCCATAGATGCTGCCTCACCCGCTGAGTTTCTCCAGCATTTTTGTCTACCTTCGATTTTCCAGCAGAATCTGCAGTTCCTTCTTAAAGACTTTGTTGACTTGTACTTGATAACATTTGATGAACTTGATTTGAGTGGGAGGGCTGGCCATCTCAGGTTTATCCAGGGGACTCAGCTTTGGGCTTGGAGTGGCAGCACTGGCTGGATTGACCTGGCAGCTCAGTCTTGGCTGAATCCCTCATTGTCCATGGACAGGATGAGGCAATGGCATCTCAGGCTTGACCCGGCCACTTAATCCGCGTCTCAGTAGAGACACTGGCTGTCTAGGACTTCTCCGCAGCAGTGCGGTCTTGACCACACGGTGGCGCTGGTGGTCTCGGGTTTGTCCCAGTGGCTCACTCTTCCTGGAACCTGCCACAGGGGAACACAGCTGGCGAGGAGGAATCCCACTTTATCTCCCTTTCTCCCCTCTGGCTAGAATGCCTGGGTGTTATAGGGAGTAGACAAGGTTTGAGCTGCCAACCAATATTAGTAATAACACAATAAATGCACAGTCTTTTGCCCAGTGTCAGGGAATCGAGAACCAGAGGACATAGAAACATAGAAACATAGAAAATAGGTGCAGGAGTAGGCCATTCGCCCCTTCGAGCCTGCACCGCCATTCAATATGATCATGGCTGATCATCCAACTCAGTATCCTGTACCTGCCTTCTATCCATACCCCCTGATCCCTTTAGCAACAAGGGCCACATCTAACTCCCTCTTAAATATAGCCAATGAACTGGCCTCAACTACCTTCTGTGGAAGAGAGTTCCACAGATTCACCACTCTCTGTGTAAAAAATGATTTTCTCATCTCGGTCCGAAAAGACTTCCCTCTTATCCTTAAACTGTGACCCCTTGTTCTGGACTTCCCCAACATCGGGAACAATCTTCCTGCATCTAGCCTGTCCAACCCCTTAAGAATGTTGTAAGTTAGGTTAAGGGACATAGGTTAAGGGTGATGGGGGAAACCACAGATTGGAACCTGATGGGTAACTTTTTTTACACAAAGGATGGTGGGTGTATGGAACAAGCTGCCAACGGGGATAGGCGCAGGTACAATCATAACGTTTAAGTGACATTTAGACAGGTACATGGATAGACAGGTTTAGAGGGATATGGGTCACAAGCAGGCAGATGGGACTAGTGTCACTGGGGGCATGTTGGTCAATATGGGCAAGTTGAGCCGACGGGCATGTTTCCATGCTGTATTACTCTGTGACTCTACAATTCTGACAGAGAGGGGAACAGAGGAAGCATGAGAGCTTATTTAGAAAGGAGTGAGGCATGGGCAGTGGCAGATGGGGTGTGGAACTCTGTCGGGTTGGAGCTGAAATTGTAAAGGGAATAACATAGATGTGATGTCAGCGCCCTCTCCCTTGGATTTCGCTCTGATCCCGATCATTGGATGACTGACCAGGAGAGGCCAATCCCCAGCATCCTTGCTAATAGCTAGGTCAAATTATGTAGCTCATATAGTGGTCATAGATTCATACAGTGTGGAAACAGGCCCTTTGGCCCAACTTACACACGCTGCCAACCAGCCTGTGTTTGGCCCATACCTCTCTAAACCTGTCCTACCTATGTACCAGTCTAATTGATTCTTAAATATCGCTATAGTCCTTACCTCAACTACCTCCTCTTACAGGTTATTCCATACTCCCGCCACCCTTTGTGTGTAAAAGGTACCCTCAGATTCCTATTAAATCATTTCCCCTTCACCTTAAACCTATGTCATCTGGTTCTCCATTTCCCCAGTCTGGGTAAGAGACTCAGTGCTGATCCATTCCTCTCATGATTTTATGCACCTCTGTACTTTAGGAAGGATTCTTTCACTATCCCACTTGATTTCCCAATTAATTTTGGCCCCCACTTCTGAGGAACCTTCCTTCTGGCTCCTTGATCCCCCACACTATCCTCTGCTGGTGAAGCAATCATCGGAGCTAGAGAGTCCTTTCCAGCTTTTTCCACTTTGGATTTGAATTTAGCGGGTGGAGTCGAAGACACCACTGACTCCTCCCGATGTCATCTGTTCCATTCCAAACTAAGAACATGAGTCTGGGTAAGAGACTCGGTGCTGTGTCTCTCATGATTTTATACACCTCTGTACTTTAGGAAGGATTCTTTCACTTTCCCACTTGGTTTCCTAATTAATTTTGGCCCCCACTTATGAGGAACCTTCCTTCTAACTCCTTGATCCCCCACACTATCCTCTACAGGTGAAGCTATCATCGGAGCTAGAGAGTCCTTTCCAGATTTTTCCACTTTGGATTTGAATTTAGCGGGTGGAGTCGAAGACACCACTGACTCCTCCCGAGCGCCCTGTTTGCAAGCTGCGCATGGTGTCTCCAAACTAAGAACATGAGAGTGCTGAGAGGAATGCTGTGTCTCTGTTCTGAAAATGTCTGCATATATTGGGCTTCTCTCCCTTTGAGGTCCACGCTAGCCGCAGCATTTACTATATTTAATAAGTTTGATTTTAGTCGGCACCTCCCCTTTAAGAGCCATCTCAGTCATTTCTCTTTTAAAAGCTGATGTTCTCTCCTGCTTCTGCACCTGCTGCTGGCTTCCACTATCTTCCTTCCCCTGTTCCGGAATATCTAGAGAAGGACCAGTTCTGTCTTGTTCCATTCTAATCCCTAACTTAAACGCTGCCATTCTTAAAGTAGAAAGCAGAACGACTAATTTATTTACTTTCCTTTCAGTGAAAAAGAACACTCTCCATATTTCAATAAGCTCATACCCATCTTCACTGTTTCCATATAGCCTAACAATTGTCTCTATGTAGGTTATTCCTACTATAGATTTTAGCCCACCTGTCGGCCAAAGTTCGTCCCTCAAAACTCTGTTTCATTTTCTCAATAATTTTCTTAATCTCTCTGCTTCATGTGGAATTTTCCAAATTATTCTTATTTATCATATCATATCATTATCATATCTTTCATGATTATTTGATAGGTTCTTCTCCAGTACATTCCCCATCCTCCTTCACAATAGACACAATACAGGTAACATTCAAAGCACACACATATTCAATACTCGCTCCTTCCTTTCAGACTCCAAGGCCACTGAAATTGCTCCCACACAATGACTAATGTCTAGCAGATTCACATCTTCTCACACAATTGTTCCTTCAATCTTTCCCAACCATTATTCAATCACTCCACTCAATCGATCCTATACAATTGTTCGACTCAATCGCTCTTATTCAATCGCTCTCTCAACTTTCTTATCAGCTCGATCAGTCGATCTCAATCACTTCATTCAACTCTCAGCCTTCAAACAAAGAATTACCCAAACTAAGGCTCCGTCTCTTTATATTTAAATTTTAGCAGCAATCCCTCCCACTCAAAACACTTTAAGTTAATATAAACTACAAGCATCCACTTATTATGACAATAAATCACACTCTAATAAATCCTCCTCCTAGCGTATTCTGTCAACGGAACGACTCCTCCCCCAACACAGCGATCGAATGAATACGAACCCTAATCAAACCTACACAAATCGGATTCTAACAATACTACAATCCCAATTTAAACAAATACAAAATTCAATTCAAAGGCACTTTTACTTAAATTATCTAACACCCAAAAATCCTTAAGCACTCACACAGACAATACAAGTAGCGGTCCGCGATCTTCACACACTCTAAATCTTTTTACATACACAAAGTATTTATACAATTCGGTTTCGATAAAGATGCTAAAAAAGACGATGCAGGATTTTTACAATTTACAATAATAATTTAACACGCTAGCGCACAGTTTACAAACACTCGATCTCAATGCCGTGTCACGCTGTTATCAATCAATGAGCCCCTCCCTCTGATACCGAAGATTTTCCCCTTCCTAGGGTACTCTTTGCTGAGGGGTACTACTTCTTAAATGGACTACTTTTTCTCCTAAATGTTACTTTCCCCTGCTAAGACTGGACTTCTATAGGGGGACCTCTATCCCTCCTCTCAAAGTTCTACAGAATTAGGGGTACCTCTCGTATCTGGGCACTTTTCACCAAGTAAAAGAGGTTCCCGTCTCTCAGTTCCTCTACGCTATCAGGTACTAATCAACAATCGATCAGGGGGTCACTATTCACTGTTGATCAGCCACTATTCGAAATCAATCTCAAACATGCACAAACTCCGTTGTTCTATTTACACAGAATTCAAGTTCTACCGTACGGGCAGAACTTCAATGTGAAATTCTGTATTTGAAATTTTGATTCTGGAACTCTAAACTCATTCTCGGACCAACTAGTTTTGGTGCGTATTCCTCCACATACGCGGGCTCTCTTATTCAAATTAAATTGCCCACTGAAATCTCGAATGGACTAGAGTATTCACAGCCAATCTATACTCTAGCCACCGAGCCCAGTGCATTTACGAGATTCCTCGTCCGTCACTTCAGGGAGGGATTCAGATATCTTCACACAGACGTGGCCTCTAACCAACCTAGATTTACCTCTTCAAAAGGATTTCCTTTACACCTGCTTGGCACCAGGTGTCAGCTCCTCGCCTCTTCGCGCTGGCAGTCGATGCCGATTTTCAGAATGCACCTTCCAATTAGCGCTCCCAGCAACGACAGGTCAAATGCTTCACCGTTTAGCTCCTTAACCAGACATATTTCAATACCCCACCAATTGGCCACTCCTCGCCCTTGTTTTATGGGCCCCTAACCCAAAGGAGTGCTATCCACCCCACCCCCCCTCCCCCTCCCCCTCGTGCTTGCTAGACTCTGTTCTACGATCTTGTTGGGACCCTTTCCCAGCCCCGCGAATTCCTGCTCCGACTAGCAAAGTGCCGAAAATCAATGCGAAAAAACCGCGTGGCCAGTCTAACCAACCGATTTCTGCACTCGTGATCGAGACAGCTATACACCCTTAATCGCAAACTTGTGTTTGGGGGCTCCATTGAGATCCCTGAACAGAATGCACCCCAATGTAAATAGCTCCCAGCTAAGCAGGTCAAATGCCCCCCCCCCCCCCACCCCCCCCTAGTTTCAGTCAAAAACCACTGGTGCCAAGCACTTGCGCATCTAAACGTTATTTTGGAAAAACACAATAACAGTTCCCACTACTATACCTAACCACCACAGGCTCATTCCTTGTATCTGCTTAGGGTTGTATCCAAGCCCTCCTAGCCTCGTGCAAGCAGTGATACTCCAAAAGGTCACGCAGTCCTAAGTGTTCTCCCAGAAGGTGAACAAAGTTCTTTGTGCAGTCCAATAACAGATATCGATTAACACAGTACATGATAGACATTTCCCTAACCCAATAATACAGTAACCAATACATTGTATTCAAACTGAGCTTCTGGAAGGAAGCAAACATAGCAACATTTGCCCAGATATTCAAGAAACCCAGACAAGGCTCAACACTTAACCTAATTAACATCTAGCAAAGTAAAGCTTTGCAACAATATTTACAATGTGTATGTCTGGTTTGCATTCACCCAATCCGTTTCATGCATTTTACACCTAATTGTAAGAATCTGCAGATGTCCCATTCTTTCCCTGTAACTCTTATCTAGGCCCTAGACAGGCTGGCACCACTCTGCAGCTTGTCCCATTTCTGCAGAAGGCACATTTAAATTGACCAAATGGCCTATCAGCCCAGAAGCCTTTAATCAATTTTAGTGTCCTTGCATCTCCATTTGGCCAAAATTAACAATTCCCTAGCTGTTCTGGATTCCCTAGCTCCATCCCAGCTCAGCTTGATCTCCATGTTCTCCAAGATCAATGCCCTCGTATACTCCCTCCATTGCTCCTTCTATGTAAATCCACGGCATATTTATCGCTCAATGCCCAACCTTGCCATCTGGCCCGGCTTTACTGTGTCCATCATCTCAAACATAACTTGGGCCGATTCAGATCACTTGTGTCTTTGATTTTGTCTCATTTTCCAGCATTTTGTGTCTACCTTCGATCCAGGATCTTTGTTCATTAAACACAAAATGGTAACCTGCAGATAGAAGAAGGCTAATGGAAGTTCTTCTTTGTGCAAGGTGTATGATTTAAGTTTTGGTTTATTATTGTCGCTTGTTCTGAGGTATAGCAGAAAGCTTTGTTTTGCATGCTATCCAAGCAGATTAGATATACCTTACATAGATACAATCAAGTCAGTCAAATATAATAGATAGAACAAAGGGGGAGATACAGAGTCCAGAATATGGTTCTCAACGTTGTAGCACATTGTATGGAGTATAAAAGTAAAGAAGACCTGATGCATCTTTACAGGGTGCGGGTCTTCTTCTTGCGTTTGAGGCAGCAGAGGTTATGTAACGGCCTCCAGACGCTGTAGCCAGTTCAATGTGCTGTTGTCGAGGGCCGTGAGATCTACCCCTCCACCAGGGGGCTGGAGGACAGCGCAGTCGAAAACGACGTGCTGCTGCACTGTTTGTTGGTCTGCTCCACACACGCAGGCTGCTGATGAACGCAGCCCCCAGCGATGCATGTTGGCGTTGAACCGGCCTGTACGGAGCGGGTTCAGGGCGACCCACTCTTTGTGGGGCAGGTCCGAGCTGGGTGGGGCTGTGGTGTTCGATGCAACAGTGAATTGAGGAGGTCGTGAAGTCTGTTCCCAGCTGGTTCTCCATGCTCCTAGTGTGTTGAAACCGGAGCCACAGAGGGTCGCTGCGTGACGGGAGAAGGGGCCTCAAGATGACAGGAGTACTGCTGATGAGACTACACCTGCAGTTTTGGTCTCCATATTTAAGGAAGGAGGTAGGACAGGATGCCATTTTAGCTACAAGGGAGTCAGGGAGGGAAATTATGATGTTGACGCCAAGATTGGATCAGCCATGATCTTACTCCTGAGAAGAAAGGTTTGATGTTGAAGAGGGATTGAGTTGGTTTGGACTCAACTTGTTGGAAATGATAAAAATGAGAGATGATTTTACTGAAATATGAGATTCTGAAGGGGACTGATGGAGTGAGTGTTGAGAGGTTCCTCGAGTGGGGTATCTAGATTGAAGAGACATAGTTTCAGATTAATGGGCCTGTCCCACTTATGCGACTTTAGTGGCAACTGCCGGCATCCGTCATAGGTTGTTACAGGTGACCGAAAATGTTCAACATGTTGAAAATCCAGCAGCGATCAGAACAAGGTACGACTCTTTGGGTGACTACTCATGACGATACGGGCCACCAGGGTGTCGCCTGTATGGTCGTGAGTAGTCTCCTCAGTCGCCCGAAGAGTTGTTTCATCTTTCTGGTTGCCGCTGAATTTTCAACATGTTGAAAATTTCGGCAACCTGCAACAACCTATGACGGGTGCCGGCAGTTGCCGGAAAAGTCGCGTAAGTGGAGACAGGCCAATAAGGGTTTGTTCATTTCAGATGGAGGTGAGGAGGAATTCGTTCTTTCAGACGTTTGCGATCTTTTAGCATGCTCTACCCCAGGGGTTGGTGGAGGAGAGGTTATTGAATGTATTCAAGGCAGAGATTGGTAGATATTTTAGCTACAAGGGAGTCAGGGAGGGAAATTATGATGTTGACGCCAAGATTGGATCAGCCATGATCTTACTGAATGGCTGAGCCGTCATGAATGTGGACAGTGGGTCAGCTCGCAGAGCCACTATTTCACGACATCATAGACCCAGGTTGGATCCTGCTCTCGGGCGCTGTTGATGTGAAGTTTGCACATTCTCTCTGTGGTTTTTCCCTGGGTTCACTAGTTTCCTCCCACATCCCAAAGATGTGAGGAATGGTAGTTTAGTTGGCCACTGTAAATTGTCCCCAGTTCAGATGAAGGATAGAATCTGGGGGTGTGGATGGGGATGTGGGATGAATAAAAAATGTAGGATTAGTGTAATTGGGTCCGCAGGACACAGTGGCTGATAGGCCTCTTTCCATAATGTGCTGGGCCAAGTTTCCACTCCTGCTGCTGTTCTTAGTGACAACTGGAGAGATAGGGTAAAGTTGGGTAGTCATCAAGTACCTGGGCTTGGACCTTAAACAGAAAAAGAGAGGGAGAAAGTTTTGGGGCAATGAAATTCAAGCACCAAGAACAAGCTGAGCAGAGATGGAGTGATAAAAATCGAGCATAGGATGACATCCTGAGCAAAGTCATAGAGAGAAAAGCAGTGAATATATCACAGTGGTGGGCAATGGAAAACAAGGATCATAAATGAGAGGAAAGAGGGTGGGAGAAAATTGGATTTGAGCTCCTTTTAGTCCAGGGGACACTTACCTCAACTTTTCTATGGTATTTTGATGGCAGCATTGGTGCTAATAATTGCACTCATATATAATTAAAACATATTGACCATTTCTGCTTTCCTGTCACCTTCATCTCAAGGTACATCTCTGTCTCTTCCCTTCCTTTCTAGATTTCTCTGTGTCTATCACAAGGGATAGGCTGGTGACTTACAAGCTTCCCACAGCTTTCCCCATTATACATCCTCCCACCTTTAGTTTAGTATAGTTTAGAGATAGGGTGCAGAAACATGCCCTTTTCCCACCAAGTCTGTGCCAACCAGCGATCCCCGTACACTAGTACCTTCCTGCACACTAGGGACAAATAACAATGGTACACAAAAATGCTGGAGAAACTCAGCGGTTGAAGCAGCATCTATGGAGCGAAGGAGATAGGCAGCGTTTCGGGCCGAAACCCTTCTTCTTTTGTGTACCTTCGATTTTCCAGCATCTGCAGTTCCTTCGTAAACACTTGGACAAATAACAATTTTTACCAAAGCCGATTAACCTACAGACCTGTATGTCTTTGGAATGTGGGAAGAAACCAAAGCACCCGGAGAAACCCCATGCCATGACAGGGAGAACGTACACACTCTGTGCAGACAGCACCCGTGGTCAGGATCGAACCCGGGTCTCTGGTGCTGTAAGGCAGCGACTCTACCACTGCACCATCATGCCAACCTGCCTTTTGTTTGGATTCGAATCCATTCTCTCAGTTTCTTACTCTCTGTATATTTGCTCTATTGACGAGATTTTTCATAGAGCATCGGCAAGAAAACTGCTCTCACCCCAACCATGGACTGTTTACCCTCCTACCATCCGGGAGGCGCTACAGGTCTCTCCGTTGCCGAACCAGCAGGTCGAGGAACAGCTTCTTTCCGGCGGCTGTCACTCTACTCAACAACGTACCTCGGTGCCTGCCAATCACCCCGCCCCCACCCCCCCCCCCCCCCCCCTACCCACCACTTGGAAGAAACCAAAGCACCCGGAGAAACCCCATGCCCATTATTTTTTAAATTCAAATCGTTTGCTATGTCGCTCTTCAAATGCATTTCGTTGTCTCTGTACTGTACACTGACAATGACAATTAAATTGAATCTGAATCTGAATCTGAATCTAGAGATGCCTGTGAGATGCCTTTCTACTTCTTGAGCTCTGGCATTTCCTCTAATTTGTGCCCTCAAGCCATATCTCATCTCATTATAATATATCTTCTCTCGCTCCTCGCCTCTTGGAGTTCTTCTGGTCCTCACCTTCCACACCACCAGACTTCACACTTAGTTATAGTCATATAACACGGAAACAGGCTCTTTGACCCAATTTGCCTCTGCCTGCCCCTTACCTTAAACCTATGTCCTCCAGTTCTCCATTTCCCTATGGGCAAAATACGTTGATGGACACTAAGTTAAAGATGGACAGATGAACTAAGTGTTTACCCGAACTATTCCTCTCATGACTTAGTACACCTCTATTAGATCGCCCCTCATACTAAGCTCCAAGGAATAAAGTCCTAGCCTGCTCAACCTCTCTTTATAGCCCAGGGCCTCGAGTCCTGGCAACATCATTGTAAATCTTCTCTGCACCCTTTCCAGCTTGACATCTTTCCATGAGAATGTACTATTTTTTGTATTGTATGCATACGTTGTTAGACAAGCAGGTTGGGAGTGAATATTGTATTAAACAGGTTATTACTAATTCGGAACAGTAGCAAAAGCTATAGCAGGAGACAAGTGAACGAGTGTGAAGGTCAGGCTGATGTGAGGAATGAACAAACAAAGGAGGCATAGATGGTACTTGGGACAGATGCCCACAATAACACTGGATGTACCAGAGAAACAAGGACGTGATAACAGGGATGTGAATTTGGAGGGAGTACATGTTTCACAATTCAGATGTTGATAGAGCTGCCTGAGAAATGTGCAGGAATACACACACACATTGGTAAAGATTGGCAATGATGGGTATGACCCTGTACGCGAGTGAACACACAGCTTGGCAGCAGTACTGAGCAAAGAACTCAGAAGACTAGAGACACATGAGTCTTGACATGAAGATTGTGCAAACAGAATAGCGGATCCTGCATTAGGGACTCGGGACAAGTCATCAGCTTAACTAATGCCAGTAATGGGTCACTTTTAAACCTCTCCATCGTGTTACCTGAAGCAGTAACCTCCTCCTGCCCAGCCCCCACAAGCTCACTGCATTTGTTTCCCTGTGACCGCATGGGTTCCAGGTATTCAAGTTTCCTCCCACTTCCCTGAGACCTGCAGGTTGGGAAGTTAATTGTCTCCTGGCGGATGGAAAGAGAATCCACCCATGATTGGATAATTAACCTCCCAACCCCGCATGTTCTTGGGATGTGAGAGTAAACTGGAGTGCCTGGAGGAACTCCTGTAGAAGGTGAATCAGGAGAGCTGATGGGGATTTGATAAAGAATATGATAAAGGGGGAATGTGTTTAATGGAAGTGATCTGAGAGTCAGCATTGCAGTCAAAGGGCTGAATGGCCACCTATATTGATATGACATATATGAAATATACATACGATATCAACGCCAATTAGGGAGCACGGTGGTGCATTGGCAGCAACGGTAGAATCATTGCATTACAGATTCAGATTCAGAATCATTATTGTCATTGTTGCAGTGTACAATACAGAGACAACAAAATGCAGTTAGCATCTCCCCAGAAGAGCGAAGATAGAATGATGAGCAATAAATATATATACGTACATACAGTAGTAGTGCAATTATTCTGGGGGAAGGAATGTCTCGGGGGGGGGGGGCAGTCCTTGACGATGCTGCGCGCCCTTCGCAGACAACGCTTGCTTTGGACAGACTCAATGGAGGGGAGCGAGGAACTGGTGATGCGTTGGGCAATTTTCACCACCCTCTGCAGTGCTTTCCGGTCGGAGACAGAGCAGTTGCCATACCATACTGTGATACAGTTGGTAAGGGTGCTCTCGATGGTGCAGCGGTAGAAGTGCACCAGAATTGAGGAGACAGATGGACCTTCTTTAGTCTCCTCAAGAAGAAGAGACGCTGGTGAGCCTTCTTGACCAGAGTTGAGGTATTGTGGGTCCAAGAGAGGTCATCGGAGATGTTGACCCCCAGAAACCCGAAGCTGGAAACACGTTCCACCTCCGTCCTGTTAATATGGATGGGGGTGTGCGTGCCACCCCTAGACCTTCTGAAGTCTACAATGAGCTCCTTGGTCTTCTTGGAGTTAAGGGCCAGGTTGTTGTCAGCGCACCATGCTGCTACGAGCTGGACCTCCTCCCTTTAGGCCAACTCATCGTTGTTGCTGATGAGCGCCAGAGACCCGGGTTCAATCCTGACTACGGGTGCGTGTCTGTACGGAGTTTGTACGTTCTCCCCGTGACCTGCGTGGGTTTTCTCCGGGATTTCTAATTTCCTTCCCACTCCAAAAACGTATTGGTTTGTAAGTAAATTGGCTTAGTGTAATTGTAACTTGTTCTCAGTGTGTGGAGGGTAATGTTAATGTGCAGGGATCGCTCGTAAGCACATACCCGGTGGGCTGAAGGGCCTGTT
This sequence comes from Leucoraja erinaceus, assembly GCF_028641065.1. Classification (NCBI taxonomy): domain Eukaryota; kingdom Metazoa; phylum Chordata; class Chondrichthyes; order Rajiformes; family Rajidae; genus Leucoraja; species Leucoraja erinaceus. The sequence goes on along the minus strand of NC_073380.1, from coordinate 84,856,939 downwards.
TCTGCGCTGTATCTCTAAACTGAACTAAACCAACATTTGTCTGGTAACTCTCCTGTGAATTAGCTGAGGTGTTTTATTGCACTGTGTAAAATCAAAGTATCTGTTTAAAAATAGAAAATGTTGGATAGATTGAGCAGTTTGGGCAGCATCTATAGAGAAAGAAACGGAGTTAACGTTTCAAGGCCAAATCCTTTCATTGGAGTGGGAAAGGGAAAAACATTTAACCTGAAACATAAGAGTGTTTCTCTATCGATCCAATTGTAGCATTTACGTTAGAAATATGGAATGTTATAGTGGAAAAATACAAATTAACAAGAGGGGTTCACACAATGAAGTGGTTCACATATGACTCAAAGTGTAAGCCAGGGGTGTATGATTCGAGATTCAAAGAATGGGCACAAAAAGGCATAACGGCGATGTATACAGTTTCAGAAAATAGCGAGTTTATGAGCTTCCAAGGTTTAAAGTCAAAGTATGGTCTCGAAAACAAAGATTTTTTTAGATACTTGCAATTAAGAGACTACTTTACAAAAGAGATAAGGCCAGAACTAGATGAAACTTCAAATAATGTGATCAAGGTGATTGTGGATGCATACAAACAGAAGGGGTCTCGGGTCATCTCTGCTTACTACCAAGCTCTGGTGGAAAGCGGGGGAGAATCAACGCTCTACATAAAAACAAAATGGGACGCAGAATTAAAAATTCAAATAACAGAAGAAGAATGGTATCAAATGTGTGAAACATAATGTTCATCCACAAGCTCACTAGTATGGAGAGAATTTTGCTGGAAGAATCTAACTCGCTTTTTTATCACCCAAAATAAAAAGCAGACAACTTGTTGTCCAACAACACTGTTGGAGGCTGTGTGGGAGTACGGAGGCAGACCACTTGCATATTTTCTGGAACTGTGTAAAGATAAGGCCATACTGGGAAAATGCTAACGCAGTTGTTAAAAATATCTTGGGTTATAAAATCCCAAATACCTGCCCTGTGATGTATCTAGGGCACATTAAAGAAATAGTAAAGATAGAAGATACATATTTGTTTAAAGTTTTGCTTGCAGCAAGTAAGAAGGCCATTACCTGGCTTAATGAAAAAAAGTCCAAAACAGGAACAGTGGTTAGAAATTGTGCGAGACATCTTTAATATGGAGAAACGGACATATTCCTTGAGAGTCAAGGGGAATTCATTTGAGAAGATCTGGGGAAAATGGACCGTTTATTTGAGCCATGGTACCAACTAGATAAATGCCGAGCTAGATATGGGAAGATTGTGTTATATAGAACTAGATGGTATGTTTGTGTGAATATTTAAATATCTCCAGATAACGAATCAATGTAACATTTTTTTTTAATTTGGTAAGTGAACCGCACGGTCTTATTCCAGGTTTTTCTTTCTTTCTTTCTTTCTTTCTTTTTTTTTCCCTTTCTATTTTTTTTTTTTTTTGATTGTTGTTTTTCTTATTTTGTTTTATTTATGGTGATGGTGTTGTACTGTTTAGTTTATATCTCTGTGAAAAATCAATAAAAATGTAACTGAAAAAAAAGAGTGTTTCTCTCTCCACAGATGCTGCCTCCACATGATCAGCTGAATTTTTGCTAACTTTTTCCCCTCCCTTTCCCTTTGAGATTCATTATTCTCTCCATGTTCCCCGGTCTCTTCCTTCACATGGACCTTTCCTGTGCAAATGCAGGAGATTCATTTGCACTTCGTCCGATCTAATGTCCTGCACCTAGTGATCACAATGTCGTCTCCACTACATTGGAGAAACCAAATGCAGATTAGATGATCACTTTCCAGACACCTTGTTCACTCTGTCATTCTGATTCTGCATTGAGACTGGCCTCTCACTCCTTCACTTTTCCAACAAGGAACAGTGCCCAATAACGTTCCGCTTGGTAGGCTGCTCTGGAAGATCCATGGGATCAAGGGAGAGCTAGCTGACCAGATAGAGAATTGGCTTGTTAGAAGGAAGCAAGGGGTAATGGTGGAAGGTAGACACAAACTGCTGGAGTAACTCAGTGGGACAGGCAGCATCTCTGGAGAGAAGGAATGGGTGATGTTTTGGGTGGAGACCCTTCTTCAGGATGGTGGAAGGTTGTTTTTCAGACTGATGGCCTGTGACTGGTGGTGTACCTCAGGGAGTTTAAGAAGGAACTGCAGATGCTGGAAAATCGAAGGTACACAAAAATGCTGGAGAAACTCAGCGGGTGCAGCAGCATCTATGGAGGGGAGGAAATAGGCAACGTTTTGGGACCAAACCCATCTTCAGACTAATGGGGGGGGGGGGGGGTAGAGAAAGGAAAAAAGGAGGAGGAGGCCCGAGGGCTGAGGGAGAGATGGGAGGGGGAGGAGACAGCAAGGGCTAACAGAATTGGGAGAATTCATGTTCATGCCCCCAGGATGCAGACTCCCCAAGCAGAATATATGGTGCTGTTCCTCCAATTTCCGGTGTTGTTCACTCTGGCCATGGAGGAGACCCAGGTCAGAGAGGTCGGATGGGGGATGGGGAATGGGAGGGGGAGTTGAAGTGCTGAGCCACCGGGAGGTCAGGTTGGTTATTGCGGACCGAGCGGAGGTGTTCGGCGAAACGATCGCCCAGCCTCCGCTTGGTCTCACCGATGTAGATCAGCTGACATCTAGAGCAGCGGATGCAATAGAGGAGGTTGGAGGAGATGCAGGTGAACCTCTGTCGCACCTGGAACGACTGCTTGGGTCCTTGAATGGAGTCGAGGGGGGAGGTAAAGTGACAAGTGTTGCATCTCTTGCGGTTGCAAGGGAAAGTACCCGGGGAGGGGGTGGTGCGGGAGGGAAGCGAAGAATTGACAAGGGAGTTACGGAGGGAGCGGTCTTTGCGGAAAGCAGACATGGGGGGAGATGGGAAGATGTGGCGAGTGGTGGGGTCACGTTGGAGGTGGCGAAACTGACGGAGGATTACTTATTGTATGTGACGGCTAGTGGGGTGAAATGTGAGGACTAGGGGGCTCTGCCCTTGTTGCGAGTGGGGGGATGGAGAGAGAGAGCAGTGTTACAGGGTATGGAAGAGACCCTGGTGCAAGCCTCATCTATGGTGGGGGAGGGGAATCCCCGTTCCCTGAAGAATTAGGACATTTCAGATGCCCTGTGTGGACCTCAGGGATCAGTGCTGGACCCATTGCTGTTTGTGGCTTATATCCACAATTTGGATGAGAAGGTAGAAAGCATGATTAGTACGTACGCAGATGACATTAAAGCGGGTGGTATCTTAGATAGCGAAGAAGATTATCAAAATATAGAGCAGGATCATGATCAGTTGGGCAAGTGGGCTGGGAATGGTTAATGGGGTTTAATGCCGATGGGTGTAAGGTGTTACATTTTGGGAAGTCAAAACAGGGCAGGACCTTCACAATGAATGGCAGTGCCCTGGAAAGTGATGAAGAGCAGAGGGATCTAGGAGTACTGGTACATGCATCCTTGACAGTGGTGTCACAGGTAGATAAGTTGGTCAAGAAGACTTTCAGTACATTGTCAGGGTTTTGAGTATAGAAGTCAAGATGCTATGTTACTGTTGTACAAGACGTGGTGAGGCCACATTTGGAGTTTTGTGTTTCGTCTTGGTAAAGTAAAGTAAAGTAAACTTTATTGTCAATTCAAATAATGCAACAAGTAGTTACACAGAGGATTGAAATTGCGTTTCCCCATACTCCAAATGTGCAAGTAATATTTATGACACAGACAGACTATATACCAATATAGATAGACAGGACATATACATTATATAAAATATTCACAGTGTGCCAGAGTGTAGTAAAATTTTGAGGTATGTTATTAAGGAGCAATAATAAAAGGTGCAATATAAAAAAGTGTAAATGGCATACTGCAAACATTGAAGTAAAGTTATTTTGACAGTCAATTGGTCTTAGTTTGTGTAATGTTCATGGAATTTTCTTGAGTGTGTTGAGTAGTCACACGGCTATAGGACTGATGTTGTTCAGCTGGAAAGTGGAAAGAAAATTTACAAGGATATTGCCAGGACCCGTGGACCTGAGTTGTAGGGAGAGGCTGATCAGGTTAGGGTTTTATTCCTTGGTATACAGGAGGAGGAAGAAGGATGCTCTTGTAGGTGTATATGATCATGATTTAATGCCCAAAATTGAACTTTTCCCACAGAAAGTGGTGGGTATATGGAACGAGCAGCCAGAGGATGTACAATAAGTGAGGCAGGTGCTATAACAATATTTAAAAGACATTTGGACAGTTACATGGATAGGACAGGTTTATAGTGATATGGGCCAAAGACAGGCAAGTGGAACTAGTGTAGATGAGATATCTTAGTCAGCAAGCTCGAAGATCCCGTTTCCTGTATGACTCTGCATCAATCTCTATCAGTGCACATGCAGGTGTCGGGACTCTATTAAATACAGCACTCTTTTTCTCTCTTCACTTATGTGGCTGTACCTTTCAATTGTTTCTTCTTCATCTGGCAGTTTGATAAAGGAATTGTTGCCTTCGCAGCTTGGGACTGCGCACCATCACACCCTGCCCTCTCTCTTGCTTGTTTTCTCAGATCCAGTGGACCCTCCTGTTCCTGAAGGAAGGAAGGACAGGTGGAACAACAGCCAAGACTGTGATTAGAGAGCAATTTTCTTTGGACTTTGTGCCCAGCTGGAGGTCTAGTGCTTGATTCACTAGAGACATAATCATGTTAAAAGCAAAATGATTACAGCCGGGGAGGAATACAAGTCTATGATCTAGTCCCTTCTAGTGGCATCGGGAATGAGGCTGGGTTCGGCAGTGACCATACTGAAACTCACCATATATACATACAGTACATATAAAATTTACATTGGTAACAAAGTCCAGGACCACATGGGGGCGCTGGCCCTCGTCATCAGGGCACCTGTACAGTAGCTCTGGGCTTCTCCCAGCAGAGTTTGTACGTTTTCCCCGTGACCTGCGTGGGTTTTTTTCCAAGATCTTCGGTTTCTTCCCATACTCCAAAGATGTACTGGTATGTAGGTTAATTGGGTTGGTAAATGTAAAAATTGCCCCCAGTGTGTGTGGGACAGTGTTAATATGCGGGGATCGCTGGTCGGGGCGGACTTGGAGGGCCAAAGGACCTGTTTCCACGCTGTGTCTCTAAACTAAACCAAAAACTGTTGACTTTTTCTGTTTCTATTCATTCACAGAATATGGGTGTGGTCTGCAGCATGGAATGTATGTCCTAAAAAATCAGCTGATCCATAATGTAACATTCATGTATGCATCAAACTGGATACTTGATAGCAAGACATAAACTATTCTAATGAAGGGAACTGAAGCTGAAACATTAAATCTATTTCCTCTATCTATCTATCTATCTATCTATCTATCTATCTATCTATCTATCTATTATATATTAAAACTGTGTGGCTGCCGCCTGCCACCTGGCGTCCGGCTGCCTTTCTGCCTTTTGATTTGCTGCTTCTTCCTATCAGCTTCCAACACACTTCAAAACAAAGTTGCAAGACAGGAACACTCTGAACTTTTCAGCTCAATGGGATATCACAGCAAGTGCTTCTACAGGAGGGGGAGGGCCAATTGGTATTGCAATTGGAACTGCTGCAGCAGGCAGGGGAGGTGCAATTGGAATTTTTTTTCAATCCACTGCTGAGGGAGGCAGGGGAGTGCTGGAATCTTACATTTGGGAACGGGTTCAGTTCCGTTGGAGGAGACGGGTGCATGGTGGAATATTGGGTTGGGGGATCACACCATTGGGGGAGCAGACCCAACGGGTCTGCACTTGGTCTAGTTAACTATTTCTCTCATTAACCTCTATTAACGAGGTAAATTCCCGACTCTCATATGTTAATAGAATGGAGCGGCTGGGCTTGTATACACTGGAATTTAGAAGGATGAGAGGTGATCTTATTGAAACATATAAGATTATTAAGGATTTGGACATGCTCAAAGCAGGAAAACCCGTTCCTGATGTTGGAGGAGTCCAGCACCAGGGGCCACAGTTTAAGAATAAGGGGTAAGCCATTTAGAACGGAGATGAGGAAAAACTTTTTCACACAGAGAGTGGTGAATCTGTGGAATTCTCTGCCTCAGAAGGCAGTGAAGACAAATTATCTGAAGGCTTTCAAGAGAGAGTTCGATGGATCTCTTAAAGAGAGAAGAGTGAAATGATATGGGGAGAAGGCAGGAACGGGGTACTGATTGTGGATGATCAGCCATGAACACAGTGAATGGCAGGGCTGGCTCGAAGGGCCGAATGGCCTACTCCTGCACTTAACTTCTACAGGTGCACAGTAGAGAGCATGTTGACCGGTTGCATCGTGGCTTGGTTCGGCAATTTGAGCGCCCTGGAGAGGAAAAGACTACAAAAACTAGTAAACACTGCCTAGCCCATCATCAGCTCTGACCTTCCTTCCATCGAGGGGATTTATCGCAGTCGCTGCCTCAAAAAGGCAGGCAGTATCACCAAAGACCCACACCATCCTGGCCACACACTCATCTCCCTGCTACCTTCAGGTAGAACGTACAGGAGCCTGAAGACTGCAACAACCAGGTTCAGGAATAGCTACTTCCCCACAGCCATCAGGCTATTAAATCTGGCTCGGACAAAACTCTGATTATTAATAACCACTTTCTGTTATTTGCACTTTACCAGTTTACTTATTCATGTATGTATATATTTATATCATGGTATATGGACACATTTATCTGTTTTGTAGTAAATGCCTACTATTTTCTGTGTGCTTAAGCAAAGCAAGAATTTAATAGTAAGATTAAACGAGTACTTACCAGTACGAAGTTTGATCTGTATTTTATGAGGAGTTACGATGAGGGATTACGTGAAGAACCCACCCAGCGCGCAGGCGCGGCATACTTCCAAGCAGCGGTGTGGAATCACAGATAGACACTAGTTGAAGTAAAGATAGTAAAGACCAACGAGACATTAGTCCGAATTTGATCTATATAATGAGGGTGGGAGCGGAGGGCACGTAATCCCTCATCGTAACTCCTCATAAAATACAGATCAAACTTCGTACTGGTAAGTACTCGTTTAATCTTACTATTTTACTTCGGAGTCACGTGAGTGACTACGTGAAGACTTCAAAGGTCTGTGATTTCAAACCGTGTAACAGTTATATCACTCACTGCCGAAAGATCATCGAGGGAGGAAGTGGTATCTAAAGACCAACAAGTTTGTTTAGTTATAAAAGAAATGTTTATTAACTATAACAAAAAATAGCTCCCCTGGGCTTTAAATCATAACTTTGCGGTTTCTAAAATGCTTTCCGCAAAGACGTCCGGTTCCATCAGCGGTTTTCTGTAGAATCTTTGGAATGTCGATTCCCTTGACCATCCCGCTGCTCTGAGGATGTGGTCTAGGGGAACCTGCATCCTATCCGCCGCTGAGGTGGACGCTGCCCTGGTTGAATGGGATTTAAAAACATCTGTGTTAATCCCTGCCATGTTGAGGACCTGTTTTAACCATCTGGATAAAGTCTGGCTGGTAACCCGTCCAAAAGGCTTTTTGTGGCTAACCCATAAGGCTTTCTCTCCCCCTCTAAGTGTTTGGGTAGTGTCTAGATAATGATGAAGGTGGGTCACCACACACAGCCTGGGTTCTGGAGGGTATGCCCGGAAGATCAACGGGGAGTTGGATGTACCTGGTCTACTTAGTTTTACCAACCCCGGCATGGTGAAAGTAATGGTATCTGGGGTGGTCACCATGTAGTTCAGATTTAGCTGGTGCAGCGACTGAACCCTCTGAGCCGAGACAAGCGCCATTAGCATAAGGGTCTTATAAGTGGCCTGTTCCAGGCTCAGGGATCCCACCGGAGGCCAACCTCGAAGGTGTGTAAGAATTACACTCACATCCCACATATGGGTGTATCTAGATGTAGGGGGTTTGGTGTTAAAGATCCCCTTAAGGAGTTTGATGACCAGAGGGTGGGATCCGACACTATGCTGTCCTATGGGCATGAGGTATGCGGACAGGGCGCTCCGAGCTGTATTGATGGCACTGTAGCTCATCTTGAGGTCATGGTGCAGGTGGGCCAGGAACTCCAGCACATCCGAGATCGAAGCCGTCTTGTAGGATGTCCCTGCTTCCAGACAGTACTGTTCCCATTTCCTGATGTAGGTCAGGTACTGCTTTTTGGTGGAAACTCGCAGGGATGCCGACATGGTGGTGATTGTTCTCTCTGATAACCCCAATCCCCGGTAAGGTCTGTTCAAAATCTGGAAACCAGGAGGTTCAATTTTTGGTGGCATGGATGGCTAATGCCAGTTACCGGGTGAGTCAATAATTGGGGGTGGCTATGAAGAACCATAGGTGTCTCTACCACCATGTCGTGGAACATTGGGAACCATGGTTGGGTAGGCCAGTCGGGTACGACCAGAATGCCAGAGGCTGAGTCTGCCTGAATTTTCTGGAGTACCCGACTGATGAGGCAGAAGGGAGGGAAAGCATAGAAAAAGAAATTTCCCCAATCCAGCGTGAAGGCATCTACCGCTGCTGCCTCTGGGTCTGGTTCCCAAGCCACATACATGGGTAGTTGGTGATTTAACCTAGATGCAAACAAATCTATATCTGGCGTACCATATTGCTTGACAATCTTAGCAAATAATTTTGGGTCCAACATCCATTCGATGTTGTCATTGAATTTTCGTGACCTGGTGTCCGCCACTAAATTTAGCTTGCCTGGTAAATAGGCAGCTGATAGCCAAATATGTCTCTCGACACACCATTGCCAGATAATAGCAGTTAATTTGTCGCATGATACTGATTTTATGCCACCCATGTGCTGGATATAAGATACCGCCGTAGTGTTGTCGATCATAATTCTAACATGCACGTGCCGCATATCAGATGCATATGCTTTTAGCCCATAAAAGGCCGCGAGCATTTCCAAAAAATTAATGCCCAGTGATTGTAGTAGCGATGCCTCTGAGTTAGTCCATCTGCCACCCGTGCTGTCTATGGAGTTAGTAGCTCCCCAGCCTAAAGCACTGGCATCCGTTGTAATGATTATGTTAGGATTGGTTACGGTGATAGGACTGTGACTGTGCCAGATATTATCAACCCACCACTGAAGTTCTGATTTGGCTTCAGTGGGTAATTCCATTTTGCGGTCATAATGTCCCCTATTAAGACGTAATGCATGAGTCCTTGCTCTTTGTAAATTTTGATAATGCAAGGGCCCATGTTGGGCAGCCGGGAATGCTGCTACTATAGAGCCAATAACTCTGGCTACATGCCGTATCCTAGGTTGCGGTGTAGCAATCAAATGGTTACAAGCTTCGATGAGTGAAACTTTTTTGTCTCTGGGCAGAGTGACAGTCATATGAATAGTGTCAATAGTGAAGCCTAGGTAGTCCATGTTAGTAGTAGGCTCCAATATTGATTTATCTGGGTGAAGGATGAATCCCAAAGCTTCAAGGAGTTGCTTAGTGGCTAAAACTCATGCGACAGCTTGTTCCCTTGTTCTTCCTAATATGAGAACATCGTCCAGATAGGCCACGACTAAATGTTTTAGTTCTCTCAATTTCCTCATGGCCACTTTAAGAATTTTCGTAAATAGTCTGGGAGCTGTCGTTAACCCATTGGGCAAGGCTCGGTACTGCCATAGCCGGCCCATCCAGATAAATTTCAGATATTTATAATAATCTTTATGAATGGGTACCAAATAGTAAGCATCTTTGATATCTATGCTTGCCATGTAGTATCCCTTGGAGATCAGTTGTCTGGCAGTGACAAATGTCTCCATTTTGAAATGTTGATACTCAACAGACTGATTAAGTGACGTCAGATCAATAATAATGCGACATCCACCATCTTTTTTGGATTTGAGAAAAATATTTGATACAAATTCTTGCGGCTCGTGTGTGGTCATTTCGATGATGCCTTTAGCCACGAGCCGATCAAGTTCAGCTTGTCCTTCTACCTTCTCAATTGCTGAGGGAAGGAATACCCTTTGGGGCATGTGCTGAACTGGCGGTTCTACGCCTGGTTTGAACTCAATTTTGTATCCACTAATACTGTTGAGTATAAACTTATTATTAGTAAGGGAGCACCAAACATGCTTGAAAAACCTCAAACGTCCTCCTGTTAATACTACACCCTTTGTCTGTGTATGTTGACAGGAACCAGACCCACCTACCTCCATGTTTACTTGTGGGGTCGTTTTCGGTGGGTTTGGCCCAAGGTTGTCCGTGTTGGTGCTGCGGTGGGGCGGCGCATCTTCCCACGGCTCCACCCTGGGCCCCGCTCTAAAAAAGAGCTCTGGGGGTAGTGGGAGGCGGTCACCAGGCTTTCACCAGCTCGGTACCTGCTGGTGGCTGCCGAGGCGTGCTGCCAACTGGGTGTCTTCACCCTGCTCGGTCCTGGCCCTGCCCTCATGAGGCCTACAGGTTTAGCCGCCTCTTCCAGCTCCTTCAGCCTTTTGGCCAGGTCTGCACCAAATAGCAGCGCCTCCCGTTCGGGCGCTGGAGCTTTGCAGAGGCCCGCATATGTTGGGTTGAGGGCAGGCCTGATGTTGTCGCGCCGTAGGTTGTTTAACTCGTAGGTGGTGCTGCACATCAGTGCGAGGGCATCCTGCTGGGGTATGGTCAGGTCTTCATTCCCAACGGACCGAGCAAAGGCGGTGACGGCTGCTGAATGGAGCTTCAGGACTCGCTGCATTTTGACTTCCTGAGCCCTGATCTGCTGCCCCAGGTGGTTCCAGTTCTGCCCATTGACCGTCTTGACCCTCAGCGCCTCACAATTTTCTGGCGCTGTGTATGTGTCAAGGGCCTGCTGGACGGCCTTGTCCTGCAGCGGGTTGTTGGACAGCCTGTTTATGCTGGCCGCCAGTCTGGGTGGCAACACCATCCCAGTTGTTGGGGGCGCTGCATATCGCCCCACTACACCCAGTAGCTCTTCTTCCACGCCCGGCATGCTGATGGTATCCTCCGCCTGCCCTTGAGATAGGCCAGCCCAGTCCTGGCCTCCCTTACTGCCCTCGAACATAGAGGGTACAGAAGGGTGTGGAGAGGAGGAGGCCAAAGCCCGTCCTCCTGGGAGATGCCTAGCCTGCATCTCCTCGTTGATCATTCGCTCAAGGAGCTGCCTCATGCAGCTTATCCGAGCGTCTCCCCTTTTCGGTGGGGGAGAGAGTTCCCGTTCCTCCGATTCATCGGAGGACACCGGCCGGTCGGTCTTATGAGTCGCCTTCCTCCCTGTGCGGGGCGTTGATATCTGCAGCACTGGGGGCGGCTCGGTGTCGGGAGAGCGGGAGCGTTGAAACGACTCCTCCGCTGCGAGAGGCTGCCGCCCAGCTATGGACCCCTCCTCGGGTGGAGTTGGGCAGGCAGTCCTCCTGGCTGGTCGCTTCCTAGAGGCCATAATTTCCCTGGAGCGACTCTGTAACAAAAAAGGCACTTACCTGAGGTCTTGTCTTTATGCTGCAGCTGGAGAGCCTGGCTCCAGCTGCTGCCGCTGTTGCACTGCTGACGTAATGCCGCGCCTGCGCGCTGGGTGGGTTCTTCACGTAGTCACTCACGTGACTCCGAAGTAAAATTATCCTATACAGGGACACATGACAATAAACTCACTTGAACTTGAACTTGAATTGTCTCATCATAGAGGTACCCTGACCTGCTGAGTATTTACAGTCTGTTTCTATTTTGGGTTTCCTGCAACCCATAGGAGGTGGGTTGGGCTGTGGTTTGTAAAGGTGAATAACCCATTGTTGTTGCTCAGGCACAAGACCTCTGACATTCAAAAACAATCCAAGGCACCATTGAAGGTGTATTAAAACAATAACATACTATTTAAGAAAATAAAATATAAACATAAAAGAAACAAAAGCTAGCTCGCTTTATGCACCAGAAAGCAATGTCAATTGTTTACTTAAAAAATTATCTTGATTATCAAATGTAAATTTCCTTATAGCGACCCTCTTCCCTCACAGCTCCACCTCCCTATTAACTGGTTCTCTCTCTCCCTCCCCTCCCTCTATTAGATACCAGACGCTGGAATCTGGAGAGAAAAAAATAACAAACTGCCGGAGGAACTAGGCAGGAGGACAAGCAGCCGTGTGGATGGAAATTGACATTTCAAGTCGAGACCGTTCTATTTTGACATTTCTATATTTATTGAAGATTTCCAGAGTCTGCATTTTTTCTTTTTTTTTTAATTTACAGAAGGGGGGGGGGGGACAGGGAGAGGGGACACTGGTAGGCAAACGGACCCCAGCCCCCCTCCTCCCCCTCCCCCTCCCTCCCTTCTCCTCCCTCCTCCCTCTTCCTCCTCTCTCAGTCCTAGCTCAGACCACTTGAGGTCGCCGTCTCCTGTGAGATATGCTGGCTGTGTCCCACCCGGAGCCCTACGCACGCCGCACCCCGGTTGCAGCGCGTCTCGTTAAACACCAGCTCGCTCCCCGGCCAACTCAGCAGACGGCCCCTGGTATACAGGAGACACTTGACAATCGGCCGATTGCCTTGTCCCACCCAATCTGTGTGATCATGAAGATCACATCGGCCCGTGTCAGGGCCGCTTTAATGCAAGTGCAACTAAACAGGAGTTAAATCTCTGCCTGCCGGGAACTTGAATCTTGACTTCTCAAAACTTTTCAAAAGTTAGCCATAACTTGTTTGCGTTTGGCGTTGCTTTAAGAGCCACCGTTCTGGAGGGCGGAGCATAGATGGGTCCATTCTATCCGTTGGGGGTAACTTTGATGAATTTTTCACTCCAAGATCTAGCCCCTACTCCGTTGAGCGATGGTGTTAATCGGGTCGTTAGAAGTTTGTCTCTAAGTTGTGTTCCAGCACCCTGCATGCTCTGACCCTGGCCCGCATTCAGGGGTGGGTGGAGATGAATCTGTGTTTGCTATTGCCTAATCGCTTTTAGCTCCACCTCAAACAGGACTTGGGCAGAGGAATTTGTTAGCACGGTGTGTGTGTGTTGTGTGTGCGCGCAAGAGAGAGAAGTGGCCTCGAAGAGTCAGTCCCTCTCTCCCCCCCGGGACATGGAATGAATACAATGCCACAGAGATGGCGTTAACAGCCAGGGTGCAGAGGAGTGGGTTACTGGAGGTCTTGGTGCGGGAGGTCTGGCACCGGGTGCTGGCCAGCTTGAACGAGGAGAGTCTGATCCTGTGCTGCGACCAGTCGGCTGAGCCCGCGGCTTGGAACGGAGTGGCCAACGGAGACCACTGCAGCCCCAGGGCAGCGGGCGTCCGCAATGCCCTCGCCGAGCTGCCCGACACCATCCCCGACACCATCAGTAACAGGAAGAGGAGCGTCAGGGTCATCAAGGTACGGGGTGAACGTCCCGGCCGGGGGAACCTTTTAGTCTGTTTACTCCCCCTCCCCCGCTGGGACTGAACTTCAGGTGACCAGGGAACCTTGGCCGCCAGTTTGAGAGGACTTTAGTCCCCCCGCAGTGAAAAATATACCAGAGGCGATCCCCGGAGGAGTGGGGGAAATCACTGGGATGGGGTCGGGGCGGCGGGGAAGAATGTTTGGTGGGGAATCTCAGGGGTCCCGGGACGTTTGATGGGGGATCTCAGGAGAAGGGGCGGGGGGTCCCAGGGGATTTAGTGGAAGAGGATGGGGGGTGGAGGTTACAGGAAAGGCGGGGTGGGGGGTCTCGGTAGGTTTGGATGGGGGGGGGGGGGGGGGGGGGGGGGGGGTCCCAGCAAAAAAATTTGGGGGACCCAGGAGGGTTTTTTTTTTTAAGATGAGGGGGATTGGCGTCCCAGTTCCCGTGCGGGGACGAGTTGCAGGAATAGCTGCAGCGTCTTTGGCTGGGAAGTTTGAGCATCTATCCCGGGAGCGCAGTGTGTTGCTCAGCTGTAACTTCTCTCCCTGTCTCTCCCTGACTTAATGTACACTCGCGCTCTTTCCAGCGGCGAGCGGCTCCTGCACGCCGTGCTCTTGGCTCAGTCCAACTTGGCCCCAGTCAGTTTCACCCCCTCCCGGCCTCACAGAGAAATCCCACCACCTCATTCCGAGGCGGGCCAGATCTGTCCCTGTGTCCGGGGTCTAGCGAACCCCAACACGAGATACCAGTCTCCGTGGATCCACAGCTCTGACATTCCCAGTCTCTCTGGATTCCCAGCTCTGACATTCCCAGTCCCAGTCTCTCTGGATGGATCACCAGCTCTGACATTCCCAGTCTCCCTGGATCACCAGCTCTGACATTCCCAGTCTCCCTAGATCCCCAGCTCTGACATTCCCAGACTCTGAATTACCAGCTCTGCCATTCCCAGTCTCCCTGGAACCCCAGCTCTGACATTTCAAGTCGCCCTGGTACTCCAGCCCCAGTTCTGACTTTCCTAGTCTCTGGATCCCCAGCTCTGACATTCTCGGTCACCCTGGTTCTGCTAATTCCCAATGTTAACATTCTGTCTCCCTGCATTCCAGCAGTGACATTCCCATCCCTCCTTGAATCCCAGCAGTGACATTCCCCTGACTCAGTCTGAAGAAGGTCCACGACCGAAACATCACCCATTCCTTCTATCTGGAGATGCTGCCTGCCCCGCGGAGTTACTCCAGCATTTTGTGTCTACCTTCAATGTAAACCTGCATCTGCAGTTCCTTCCTACACATTCCCATCCCTCCTGGAATCCCAGCAGTGACATTCCCATCCTAATATTGATATTCCTAGATTCCTAGCACTGCTACTTCTTGCAACAATATCCCAGTCTAGATTCCCAATGTTATTCTGACATTCCCAATCTTTTCCCAACCCCCATGTTCAGTAGTCTGTATTCCTAGGCTTTTGAAAATGGATGGGATTTCTAGTGGTCTGTTTGCACTGTTTCTGGCTTGAATTAGATATATCTGGTTATTTTTTATTCTTAAATATTTGTCACTATTTCCACACTTAACAGGATTTATTTTAAGATCGAGGGCAGGGCATTGGTTAATAGTTATTACCATCCTTCACTGGCCAGTGAAAGTCCTGCAGAAAGTGTTTGCAGATGGAAATACCACAGAATCTGTGGAGGCTGCAATTAACCCTTCGAGTGCTGAATGGTCCCCTTTGTATTTAAAATTCAATGGGACTTGGCAACAGGGCTGTAATTCAAGACAAAGTGGCATCATGATTGAGATTTTATTTTTATTTCTCAGAACATGCATTCTGCTCAACCTGATCTTAGTTAGTAATAACCTCACACTGTGCCAGTTCACGAGTTGCTCTCTTATCAAACAATTCATGACTGTTCCAGTACTAGTTTCCTTTCACAAACCACTCGTTGAGTGTGACTCAGTGAAATTAGTAAATATATTTATCACCAGGGAGTATTAGCTAATTTAATCCCTATGGGCATTTCTTTAATTTGACCAGAAAAATCAAACTGTTTCATTATTTTCTGTACAGTTTCATTATTCACATTGGAACAAAAGTGATTTGTTCGACTCTGGAAGAGGTAATGATTAGTTAAAACAGGGACATTGATTCTCACAATGCAGAGTCATACAGTGTGGAAACAGGCCCATCAGCCTTAATTGCCCACATCGAACAACATGTCCCATGTACACTAGTCCACTTGCCTGCATTTGGCCCTTCTAAGCCTATCCTATCCATGTACCTGTCTGAAATGTTTCTTAAACTTTGCGATCATACCTGCCTCGGGTAGCTCCTCCGGCAGCTCGTACACCCATCACCCTTTGTGTAAAAATGTTATCCCTTAGGTTCCTATTAAATCTTTCCCCATTCACCTTAAACCTATGTCCTCTGATTCTCAATTCCCCTACTCTGGGCAAGGGACTCTGTGTGTTTTACAAGCATGGATTGTATGGAATCTGCAGGTTGTTAATTTTTTTATCAAGGACCTGACCAGCATTGGCCTCGTGTTAAACCAGCCCTGGGGCCTATTTGTTTATAGGCAGAGAGGTCTTAATCTCTTGGGGAGGAGGGGTGTGTGGAATGGCTATGGGACATTTCAGAATGGTTGATGAATCCATCAAGGTCAGAAAGGTTTGCTGAGTTTACCAAAGTGGCCTCATCTTAATAAATTCCTGCAGAAGACGGCCTGCTTGGAGGCTGAACTACAGTTCTTTGTAACTGAGAAAGGAAGGGAAACTGGGATGTGGGGGAGTAAGTGTCTTGGATTCTTTTATCTTCCCCTCTGGCATAGTTCCACCAGGTGTAATTGGAGCCAGACTTTTATCACTTTGTATGTTGCAGATCAGAACTGATTCCTCAGTTGGAACAGGCTTGTAGTACCTATATGAACCAAGGGATTGAAATTAATTCATTGGGGCAGCAAGGTGTTAAGTAAGACACCCCATGTTCTGGTCATTGTAAAATACACTGTTTTCTATTCCCAATTCAGATGGAACATGGGAATTAGGAGTCATTAACTTTTGGATTTAGATCAGGGCTGAATTGTCTTTAATTGTCTCACAGTCTTGGTTCCACAACCATTAATTTGAGTGCTAACCTATGAAGCCTGGTTTTGGATACAAGTTAACCCGATACCTTCAGTGTGCTCTCTAAAATCATCCTTGCATACCAGGTTCCAATTTTAAGGTGTTCAAGAAGAAACTGCAGATGCTGGAGAATCGAAGGTAGATAAAATTGCTGGAGAAACTCAGCGGGTGCGGCAGCATCAATGGAGCGAAGGAAATAGGCAACGTTTTGGGCCGAAACCCATCTTCAGAATGAAAGATTCTTCTTCAGTCTGAAGAAGTGTTTCGGCCCGAGACGCTGCCTATTTCCTTCGCTCCATAGATGCTGCCGCACCCCCTGAGTTTTTCTAGCAATTTTGTCTACCTCCCACTTTAAGGTTCCCAACCACACCTTGTTCTACTCGCCAACGAAAGTGGGCGTTCGGCCGAAGGGCCTGTTTCCACACTGTATCACTCTATGACTCTAAATAGTTTCTTTCTAATTGCTCTATCAAACACTTTAAACACTTCAATTATACCCCTCCCAATATTCTAAAGTGAAGAGTTACGCCACCCAGTCTGTCCAAACTTCCCTCTTGATTTAACTTTTCCAGTTAGTCTTCCAGCTGAATCTTCCACGGACTCACTATTTTGGATTGAATCCTTTACAAACACTTTCATGTATTGTTGAAGCATTGGTAACTCCCATCAGTCCGGCACATCCAACAATTTGGGATTTAGAGGCTGTTGTTGTGGTTGCTTTTTTATTTATCATGGGGGTACATTTCAAGTTACTGGTGCTTGTAGGCAATCCTCCCCAACCGAGCTTCTGTGTCTGGGATTGCACTGTGGGTAGCAATAGATCCCAAGGCTCAAGCAGTTAGTTTGTTCTTGGGCATGAAAGCTTTGTGTTATCTGATGTTGGTGAACATCAGAGGAGGTCTCGATTACTGCTCTTCCTGTGTCTGCCTAACACAATAATGACATACTTCATTATTGGAGCTACCATTTCTGAGTGTATATTGCCTGTGAACTGATCTCCAGCTCAAACTGAATCATTTAGACTTTGTAACAGTACAGTGTGTTCTGAAGAAGGGTTTCGGCCCGAAACGTTGCCTATCTCCTTGGCTCCATAGATGCTGCTGCCCCCGCTGAGTTTCTCCAGCATTTTTGTGTACAGTGTGTTCAAATCTGGCTCTCTATCTTTTCCAAACCTACATCCCACTTTCTGCCAATTCCAACCGGTTGCAGGAATCGCTCTACTTTTGATTGTCACGTCTCCTGATCTCTCCCCCAATCCCCATCCATAAACTACTCCACACCCCTCCTGTTTCCCCCTGCTTGGAGCAAGGTTTCATGTCTATCTATACCAATCCCACTTCCCTGCATTAATCGTGTATTACCTTACACCTTGCTCAGGCAGCTGGCTGTCCAGGTGCCTCTTAAATATTATTTGTGTTCCTGCCCCCGCCACCCCATTGCAGATACTAATTACTTGAGGTGAAACATTTTACTCCTTGGATTCTTTTAAATCTTCTCCCTCTCACTTAAACCTGTGCCCTCTAGTTTTAGACACTCCTATCCTGGGAAACCGACTCTGACTATCCACAGTATCTCATAATTGTATATACCTCGCTCGTGCCACCTCTCATCATTCTTCACTCTAAGAAGCAGACCCCGTTTACCCAACCTCTCATAACGCAAGGCCTCCAATTATGAATGTTTTCACTATTCTCTCTAGCTTAATCACGTCAACCAGAACTACACACAGTTTTGTAAGTGTGGCCTAACCAATCTTTTGTACAGCTGTAACATGGCATCACAACGCTGTAGTCAATACCTTGTTGATGAGGGTAATCGTACGCCTTCTTCACCACCCCATGTACCCGTGCTGTCACTTTCAGGGGACTATCTACTTGTTACCCCTCAGTCTCTATTCAGAAGCATTGCCCAAAGCCCTGCCATTCCCGGTTTACATACTGCCCTGGGTAAACTTCTCAAAATGCATCACTTCATATTTGTCTCAATTAAATTCCGGCGGCTATTTCCTTGCCCATTTTTCCAGTTGATCTAGATCCTGATATAACCTCAGATACCTTCTTAACTCTCGTCTGTATCACCAATTTTGGCGAAATCCACCTACATTTGCATCCAAATATAATTAAAAGAAAACTCAACACCAATTCCTGTGGCGCACACTGTTCACAGGCCACCAACCTGAGTAACGACCCTTCGCGAGCATCAATCCAATTTTGTAATCAATTACTTAGCTCATCCTAGATCCTATGTGTTATAACCAACACAGTCCCAGTCTACCATGTGGGACCTTGTTGAAGGCAAAAGACCACGTACAACATCTACTGCTCTGCCCTCATTACTCTTGTCCATTCATCTTTATAATTTGACTACAGCAGAGAGCTGCAGAGACAGAGATGGTCTAGATAGGCAGTTGTTTAGACTCTAAAGGAGCCTTGAATTAGGGGGTAGACACAAAATGCTGGAGTAACTCTGCAGGACAGGTAGCATGTCTTGGAGAGAAGGAATGGGTGACGTTTCAGGTCAAGATCCTTCTTCAGACTTGAATTAGGGGGATTGGGTGGGAAAGTGAAGCAGGAGCTCCGATCTAATTGAATGGAGAGACAGGATGTTCAGGACAGTTTCCTCAGCCAATATATAGAGGGATCTACAAGAGAGAGGACAAATGTTGACCTACTGTTGGGAAATCGGGCAGGGCTAGTGACTGAAGTGGCAGTGGGTGAGCACTTTGGGACCAGCAATCACAATGTTATTAGCATCAAAATAGTTATGGATAAGGACCTGGTGGTCCACAAGTTAAAGTTCAAATTAGGACGAGGCCAACTTTGATATTAGACAAAAGTTTATTGGCCTATTTTGTATGTGGGCAAAGGGAAAGTGGGAGGCTTTAAAAGTGTGATAGTGAGAGTTGAAGGTATGTATGTTCAATGTATCCCTGCTGTAGAAAAGATGCCATTAAATTAGAAAAATGCCGAGGAGATTTAGGAGGATGTTGGCAGGACTTGGGAGTCTAATGCCCCTGCCCCACTTAGGAAATCTGAACGGAAACCTCTGGAGACTTTGCGCCCCACCCAAGGTTTCCGTGCGGTTCCCAGAGGTTTTTGTCAGTCTCCCTACCTGCTTCCACTACCTGCAACCTCCGGGAACCGCATGGAAACCTTGGGTGGGGCGCAAAGTGTCCAGAGGTTTCCGTTGATGTTTCCTAAGTGCGACAAGGGAATAAGTTATAGGGAGAGGTTGGACAGGCTAGGACTTTATCCCTCGAAGCGTAGAAGTGAGAGTGGTGATATTATAGTATATAAAAGGAATAACTGGGATTAATGCCCCATGTAGAGGAATCGAGAATTAGAGGGCATAGTTTTAAGGTGTGAGGAGAAAGGTTTATTAGGAACCTGCAGGACAACCATTATCACGCGGAGAATTGTGGGTGTAGGGAACGAGCTTCCTGATAAAGTACTTGAGGCAGATATAACAACAATATTTAAAAGAAATGTGTACAACTACATGGATAGGAGAGATTTAGAATGATCTGGGCCAGGTAAATGGGGTTAGCTTGGATGGGGCTTCTTGGTCGGCATGGATGGGTTGGGCTGAATGGCCGGTTTCCATGCTGAATGACTCAATGACTCTAAAGCATGGTTGCCGCCATTCAGTCGAGCCTGCACCGCCATTCGATCATGGCTGATGGGGTAGCCAGAAGGGCCACATCCAACTCCCTCTTAAATCTACGCTCTGTGGCCCAAAGGTAATGATTTCCCCCTTATCCTTAAGCTGTGACCCCTTGTCCTGGACTTCCCCAACATCGGGAACAATCTTCCTTTTTCTGGTTTTCAGCAGGGTTTGATTGGATCCCAAAGGTAATGCCTTTCTTTTTTCTTTTCAGCAGGAGGTTGGAGGCCTGGGGATCAGCATTAAGGGAGGCAAGGAAAACAAGATGCCAATCCTGATCTCGAAGATCTTCAAGGGTCTAGCAGCTGACCAGACGGAGGCTCTGTACGTGGGCGATGCCATCTTGTCTGTGAACTCTGTGGACCTGCGCGACGCAACACACGACGAAGCGGTCCAAGTGTTGAAGAGAGCTGGGAAAGAGGTACTCCTGGAGGGTGAGTGGCCTCTTGCACATTACAGCCACATCTGAGACACGAGCGCTGGCCGTTTTCATTGATTACAGTGCAGTAGTGGTTACCCATTTACTATATATCCACCTATATATCCTCGGATCTTACCATATGTATGTTTCAACCAGGGATGAGTTCTGTTCTCCACTGTTTCCCTAATTCTTCATAATATACAATATTTGAAGATTATTAAAGAAATGTTTTTTAAATGAGTGTCGTAGCGGGAGAATTGCTGCCTTACGGCACCAGGGACCAGGTTCGATTCTGACTACGGGTGCTGTCTGTACGGAGTTTCCTCCAGGTGCTCCGGTTTCCTTCCACATTCCAAAGATGTGTGGGGTTGTAGGTGAATTGGTTTCTGTAAATTGTCCCTAGTGTGTCGGGTGGAACTATTGTATGAGCTGATTGTTGTTCAGCATGGACTCAGTGGGCCTGTGGCCATGTTGTATCTCTAAACTAAACTAAACATGGAGTGCAAATCCTAACCCTTGATCTGTTTAAGGTAAATATGGATTGTGAGGAGAGTTGTATAATGAAATATTATTGGTGCAAAGTCTACAGTTCCTTTGGTGTCTGAATGTGCAGGAGATTGCTGTAAGATATTGAGTAAACTGTAATGTTATCATGGTATGTTCTGTTCTATGGACGCATTGCTTACAAATCTTGGAAATTTAGCCCTGTGGTGAAAGTCTGAGAATGAGGCATTTCTATAGCTCCTTGGATATATCCTTTACAGCCAGAGACGTGGCCACTGCTGCCAGATGCAATTTGTGCACAGGAAGCTCTGACAAACATAAATGAGAAAATCACTGAATAATGTTTTGCAATATTGGTTGAGGATTACTTTTGGTCACCAGCTTTAAACTTCAAATAAGGGATGTGAGATCAGAAGGGAAGGATTGGACTTTAAAGGATTGCATCAGAACTGCCCCCTCCATCGACTCCTTTAAGTCGAGACTTAAAACTCATCTCTACTTCCTCTGAGTGAAGGCTATATGTATGTAGTGATGTATGTATTTAACCTATGAACCACTGTTGTTTGTTATACTATTCTTATACCAATGTAAAGCACTTTGGCCAACGAGAGTTGTTTTTTAAATGTGCTATATAAATAAAAGTGACTTGACTTGACTTGACTTGAATTAGAGATACAGCATGGAAACAGTCCCTTCAGCCCACTGAATCTGCACTGACCAGTAATCACCCCATACTCTAGCATGATCCAACACACTAGGGATGATTTACAATTTACAGAAGCCAAATAACCAACAAATCTGTACGTCCTTGGAGTGTGGGAGGAAACTGGACCCCCTGGAGAAAACCCAAATGGCCACACTGAGAACATTAAAAGTGCATACAGACAGCACCCCCGGTCAGGATCGAACTGGCGCTGTAAGCCAACAACTCTATTGCTGTGCCACTGTGCCACCCCTTGGTTTAGCATCTCACCCAAGCACCACATTTTCCAACCTCGTGTTAATGCAATGGGACAAGTAGCTTGAGCTGAGGTTTAGGCTTGGGTATTGCATTTATTATTGTGATATTATCAAATATTATTGTCAGATACAGTGCAAAGCTAATAATTGAAGCTGGTCGGTTTGAAATTCAAGGTAATTAATCAGTAATTAGTCGAGAACTAAAGCATAAAATGTTCAGTGAAAGTGATCTTTGCCTCGAGGTGAAAACTATGAATCTTAAGTTAAAAATCTTGTGAAGGTTGGCATTTTTAAAGCTTTAATCGTGAATAACGTGTCAAATATAGGATGAAATCTTCATTGAGGCTTGTCTCTGCTAGCTGAGCCATTGTGATGTCATCAGTTGAATGGTGGTTTTAATTTCAAAGTCTTTTGACTTAATCAGTAATGAGTCAAGAATAAGTCGAGAAAAAAGCATGAAATGTTCAGATAAGGTGATCCCGACCTCGACTGGAAAAATGTCAACCGGAATATGTAAGAATGTAATCGTTACCGTGTAGTGTTTTCACGAAGATGTAAAGACAACCACATATACACACTAACAAGATCAGAGTTTTAATATAGTTATTTATTTATGGTAAAAATGAGCAAGAGCAATTACAGCTAAATAAATAAGCTCCATATCCAGAGTTTTATTGGCATAAACAATTCCTCAATGTTTTTGCAGAGAGCTAGATGACTATGTAAGTGAAGGGAGTGTCGCGTGAACTTCGAGAATGGCTTCGCATCATTAATTATTTTACAGATTGATCATAAAAGCAATGTTGACTATTTGACATTAGCAAGTGGTAGAGGAATGATGAGGTGAATGATGATGGGGCTGCACTGGACATTATCTAAATGGGGAATGATTGTTGATACATGGTTGGGCAGACATTCCATTCTCCTGGCCCATCGAGGGCTCTTCAAATCCACATTCAGGACACCCAGAAACTGAGCAGGAGAGGGGTAGGTGAAGAGAGAGAGAGAGAAAACACCTTACATGTCCCGTGAAATTACAATCCAATCATTCTCTTCACTTTTGACTAGTTTTTACAATCCTGGAGAGAAATCTTGCCGAGTTGCTAAGAAACTGAATCTAGCAGTTTTTGTAATGATTGAAAGCTCCTCTAGTGTTGGGGCTGTGAGAGATGTCCAGTTTGCTGCACACCACAGCCTTGGTGGAAGCAGTGTTGTTTAATGTTCCAGCCCCATACAGAGTTCTTGAACAGTAGGACCCCGGCTGATGCTGTAGTGCTGGACTGCTAAAGGTGCTCTATTTCAAGGAGATATTAATCCGAATCTCCGGTGAAGTCGCTCAGACCTATTTCCCAGGTGTATGAGTGTTCCTTCCAGGTAAAAAGACCACAGGTGCTGGAATCTCAAACAAAAACCAAACGCTGGAAGAGCTCAACAGGTCAGCCAGCATTTGTGGAGCCAAAAGGTGTGGGTGGATGTTGCAGGTCCTGATGTAGGGTCTTGACCCAAAATGTTGACTTGCATGTCTTGCCCGCATGGGTGCTGATTGGGCTGCTGAGTTTTTTCCAGTGTTCTGCATGTTTTTATTCAGTTAGGTGCCCACGGCCACAAAAATACCCGATGGAATGGCAACAGTTACCAAGGGGAAGATGAGTGGGAATCCATCACAGCACAATCTATAGCAGAGCAACAGGCAACACTCATGATACTGGGGCGGACGGGGATGGGCGATTAAACTCTCAGCAACGGTCCATATCATGAATAGTTCCATAAGGAGAAGCCACATTATCTGCACACGCATCATGAAATGTGAGTTGATAAAAACTAAAGGGCCTGTCCCACGAGCATGCGACTGCATGCGGCAAGCGCGACCTAACGTGGTCGCTTGAGTCGTACGGCCTCGCGGGGCCGGTCCCACTTCGATCGCTGGAGCCGTATGGAGTTGGGCGGAGCTGGTCCCGACATCGCGTGGGGCTCTGGAAGTCTGACAGTGTTCAAAAATTCCGTGCGGCAACGGCCTGCTGGCCCACAGCCGCATTGAGGCCGTATGCACCGCCAGGCATACGGAGCGTCTTGATGCTGTGGCGTACGTCACGCGCGATCTTCCCACGGACTTCGCTCGAACTTCACGTCACTCACTCGACCTCCGCACGGCCCTGGTTTGGTCGCGCTTGCCGCATGCAGTCGCATGCTGGTGGGACCGGCCCTGTACGGAGATCACTCGACCTCCACGCGGCCTCCGCTTCCGGTTTGGTCGCGCTTGGCGCCTGCAGTCGCATGCTCGTGGGACAGGCCCTTAAGTTTTGTACTTTTTTTTTCACACAAGTTTTGTAAGAGCAACTTTTATTCTTCATCTCAAATTTCTGGGTAGTGATTTGCAAATTCTGTAAGGACAAACTTCTGTACCTGAGCTGCCGTAACACAGGAGTCACTTGAGATTTGCTACAAAGACGCAGTTGTCCTTCATTATGATGGTTGAATGTTTTCTTGGGAGCTGGGTTCGTATTGAATGCCTTTTTTCTCCAGCCCAGTCCATTCATTCAGTTGTCTCTGATGATTCTATGATCAAAACACTTATGCTCCTAGTACAGCTTGCTGCTCTTATAATCCAATATTGCCACACCCTGCGCAAGAATAAACAGGCTTCATTGCATCATCCAAGTGCTCATAACCTCATGCTACATTGTTGATGCTAACAGTCGCTGTAAATTCATGTGTGCCAACTCTCATTTCATGAAATGTAAATCATTGTGTGCCAACTCTCATTTAAAGGAAATCAAATGATTTAAATCCACGGCTAGAATACAGCTTGTCCTCTGCTTTTCTGCGGGTGTTCCTACATTAGTCTCTTCCTGCCCCACTCCATCGACCCCTCCTTCTATCTTCCTCCATCTGTTTCCCTTTAAATTAATTACTGCTGCTCAATCTAACCCCTCCCCGAGGGCAAAAGTTTCACTTTTTTCAATCATCTTTCTCCTGAAACTCCCAACAAATTAGGGAAGGTCCTGTCCATTAGCAATTGGGTTTAGCTCCCCTTACCTTCTCTGGACCCACCTCATCAGGTTCATTCCCAAAAGTACTGCACTAATTGCAGTCGGCAAGGGCAATACTTGGATTAAGGAAGGGACTAGGTGTGGTGGGAAGAACAAAGATGAGATTGCTTAAGAGGGTTGTGCAGCGATACAGCTAGTGTCTTACAGCGCCAAAGTCCTGGGTTCGATCCTGACTACTGGTGCTGTATGTACAGAGTTTGGACATTCTTCCTGTGACTGCGTGGGTTTTCTCCGGGAGATCTGGTTTCCTCCTTTACTCCAAAGACATACAGGTTTGTAGGTTAATTGGCTTTGGTTAAAAAAAAATGTGAATTGTCACTAATGTCAAGGATAGTGTTACTGCACGGGGTGATCATGACGAAGGGTGTGTTTCCTCGCTGTATCTCAAAGTCTAAAAGTCTAAAAACTAGATATGAAATGAGGAGAGAGATTCAAGAGACTGCAGGTACAGGCATCTTGAGGAAAAAACAAATTGCTGGAGGAACTCAACAGATTAGGCATCATCTGTGGAGGGAAATGGACAGGTAATGTTTTGGCTCAAACAGATGTCCATTTGTTTGGGAGAGGTGTTGCATTCGTTAGCTGGGTTTGATGGACCTGAGTAACGGACTTGTGACCTTCGATGAAGCCCCAGCAATAAGAAGACAGTGCGTCCCATAGTGGGATGGTGTGAGATTATAGAGGCAAAGGATCAAGGCCATTAACCACACAAGAAATGTTTTACATCGCACTTTGTGTGTGTTGAGATATTATCCTGGAGCACATTTCAGCAGCGGTGATAGATAAAGGGCCTGTTCCACTTGGGCGTCATTTGCGAGTCATTTATACGACATCATTTACGTGTCACGACGCACGACGCTTGTGTGGTGACGCGCACGTGATGTGCGCATGGCGTGCATTACGCGCACATGGTCCTTGGTGAGGCGTGGTGGCGTATGCAGTGACGCGCAGTCGCGCTTGGCGCCACAGGATTTTGGGATTCACAAAATCTTCCCGACGCACAAATGACCCCAAGTGGGACACGCCCTTAATGGGTGAAAGGTGACTGAGAGGAGGACCATGAGAGAGAGGGGCAAATAGAGATGAGGTAGAATTTATTTAGCCAGAGGGTGGTGAATCTGTGGAATTCATTACCTCAGACGGCTGTGGAGGCAAAGTAATTGTACATACAGCACCAGTAGTCAGGATCGAACCCAGGACTTTGGCGCTCTAAGACATTAGCTGTATCGCTGCACTACCCTCTCAAGCAATTAATTTTTTTGTCTCATCTTTGTTCTTCCCACCAATTTATAAAGCAGAGATTGATAGGTTCTTGATAGGTAAGGGCATCAAACGTTACGGGGAGAAGGCTGGAGAATGGGGTTGAGAGGGAAAGATAGGTCGACCATGATCCAATGGCGGAGCAGACTCAATGGGCCGAATGTCCTAATTCTGCCCCTATATCTTATAATCCTATTGAGCAGCTCCTTCAACAAGCCGGCTCTGGAATGAAGGGCTGTCTGACCTCGACATGCTGTCCGATTCCATAATTTCTTCATGCCGTTTGGAAATCATGATAAATGAACAGTAAATTACTTTGCCCGATGGCCAAGTTTCAAAACTCCAACCCTAAATAAGTTCCTTATTTTTAAATCTTGTATCTCCAGGGCTAAAACAAAAGGTCACTTGTTCAGCTCTCCCCAATGAAGGACCATTGTAGCGAATGCCACATTAGCATCGATGCCCCGCTGAGGTTTATCACTGTTACTCGTAACCAACACTAGCTGGAAGCAATCGAAAATGTCATCCGTTCATAAGGTTCTAAGTGTCAGTGAATCTTGGAGCGCCCCACTGCACAGACTAAATTACCCTCTCAGTTGGCCCATCATGACCTTGCTAGTATCTGAAAGAGCTTTCCAATTAACCTCTGTGCCGCACACCCCACACTTTATTCTCACTTTCAGATATTTCTTCAATTTGCCTTCTGAAAGCACATGTTGCACATTATTTCATCATCCCTTCGGGCAACACATCTCGGACCACAACCGCTCACTACATTCATGAGACTAAACTCTCATCTTCTCTCTTGCTATCCATGCACAACCTTTGGTTCATGACCCTTCTATGGGGAAGCTGCTCCTCCTCCATCGAAACCCCTCTGGAAAGAAGAGATGGTGTGAAAAGCATTTCCAGTATGGATGTTGTAAATTTGGTCAGTGGTGTCAATATTGCTGGTGTGGACTCATATACATCGGCGAGACCAAGCACAGACTGGACAATCATTTTGTTGAACATCTAGGCCTACATGATCTCCCAGTTGGCAAACACTGACTCCCATTCCCATTCCCATACTGACCTTTCTGCCCTGGGCCTCCTCCACTGTCAGAGTGAGGCCAAATGCAAATTGGAGGAACAGCGCTTCATTTGGGCAGTATAAATATTGATTTCTCTAACTTCAAGTAACCCTTGCATCCCCTCTCTCTTCGTCCCTCCCCCACCTTAGTCATCGGACTAATTTCACAGTTGCCCTGCTTAGTTTCACTGTTTGTCTCACTCATTATCACCTTCTCCACAGCCGACAATCGGCCATTATGGGCCCCACCGTTCCTTGATCATTGCTGTTGCCTTTGATTTGTCTTTTTCACACCTTTCATTAATCTGTTGCTTTGTACCTTTTTATATATCTCGTTTCCCTCTTCAATGATTCTCAGTCTGAAAAAGGGCCATGACCCAAAACGTCACCAATTCCTTTTCTCCGGATATGTTTGCCTGACCCGCTGAGTTACTCCAACTTCTTGTGTCTATCCACCAAGATTGCATATCTTTTTGGATAAAACACTAAGGCGAACATGTGGCGACAACACATACCACAGATTTGGCCAGCATCAATAGGGTGGAACCAGTATATGTTCCATATGTCCCAGATTTGAGTATAGGCGCAGGGAGGTTCTACTGCAGTTGTACAGGGTCTTGGTGAGACCACACCTGGAGTATTGCGTACAGTTTTGGTCTCCTAATCTGAGGAAAGACATTCTTGCCATAGAGGGAGTACAGAGAAGGTTCACCAGACTGATTTCTGGGATGTCAGGACTTTCATGTGAAGAAAGACTGGATAGACTCGGTTTGTACTCGCTAGAATTTAGAAGATTGAGGGGGGATCTTATAGAAACTTCCAAAATTCTTAAGGGGTTGGACAGGCTAGATGCAGGAAGATTGTTCCCGATGTTGGGGAAGTCCAGAACAAGGGGTCATAGTTTAAGGATAAGGGGGAAATCTTTTAGGACCGAGATGAGGAAAACTTTTTTCACACAGAGAGTGGTGAATCTCTGGAATTCTCTGCAGCAGAAGGTAGTTGAGGCCAGTTCATTGGCTATATTTAAGAGGGAATTAGATGTGGCCCTTGTGGCTAAAGGGATCAGGTGGTATGGAGAGAAGGCAGGAACAGGATACTGAGTTGGATGATCAGGCACGATCATATTGAATGGCGGTGCAGGCTCGAAGGGCCGAATGGCCTACTCCTGCACCTATTTTCTATGTTTCTAACCAATGGTTTCTCCCTGTGTGTAAACTATTGAATGTTTTTGAGATGTAGCACCTGGTATGAGGAAATGTGTGCAGCCTCTGCATTTTGTGGGACCTGAATCGCCAGTAATCTGTAAAAGGGAGCAGATTTAGAATGGCATTTTGACAGAAAACTGGACCAACACACTTGGGGAAATGCAGGGATTTCTGGGCCAAATGGCTACTTCCCGTGATGTGAGACTCTACATGGAAATCGTGAGGTCCTCAGGCAATGGTTTGAGCAATAAGAATCTCTGCAGCTTCAGTCCAAGAACCATATAAGGAGGTAGAATCAATGGAATGTTGAACAGCAGTGTCTAAGTGAACATCTGTTGTAAAGATCACAAAAAGGACACAGTTAGGGCAGGATAGAGAAACACATGTGGAAACCTGTTAACATCCGTGTGTTGACTTTGAGGAAGAGAGAGAAGGGCTTCAAGCTTTAGGAATTTGTCTCACTAGCGTTCCTGTCATCGAGAACACTATTTGAGTCATAGTACAGTACAGAAACAAGTTGTTCAGTCCACGCTGACAGTAATGGCTATCTACACTAAATCCCATTTATCTGCATTAGTTCATACTCCTCAACATTGAGCCAAAGGTATTTCAAATTGGGTGGGGATCTCAGTGGGTGTGGAGCGAGGGCAGGAAAAGGGAGTACTGATTTCCCTCTCCCCTCCCCTCTAAAAAAATAACAATGGAAAGACGTAAACAAGAAAATGAGGGAACAGCTGCTTGAAAGATATAGGAAGCCCAGTGACAAGGATGCCAGGAGTTTCAAACTGTTGAGAGGGGTGGATAATACCACAAATGAATCATTGACTTGTTGGAACTAAAGGACAAGGAATCATAGAGTCAGAAAACATGGAAACAAGCCCTTCTGCCCAACTCGTTAATGTTGATGAAGATGCCCATCTATGCTAATACATCCGCATGTATTAGGTCCATATCACTCGACATTTTTCGTGCAAAGACCTGCCTTAAAGCTTTTATAATGTTACGAGACCAAGTGCAGACCCGTTGGGTCTGCTCCCCAAACGCATCCGTTCCCTACCCGTTACCCCCACGGGAGACGTGGTCCTCCAACTCAAGCCGTTCCCGAACATAAGATTCCAGCACTAAGCAGCGCGGCTGTTTTTAAATGGCGTCTTTGAGGCGAGAGGCGGGCGCCAGCAGCCGTTATGGTCGCTGGCCAACAGGAGGCGACAAAATGAGTGAGTGGGGGGGGAGAAGGATTTTATTAAAAATGTGTACATAAACACGGCAAAATTTAATCAGGAGGGGATAATTGGAATGAAAAGTGAAATCTCTACCGAAATGGAAAAAATCTCGGCGTTTCTGCTTCTGGTGTTGGCGTAGCAACGAATCAAAGGCTGGCACCCATAAGTCAGGCAGAAACACACACACACACACACAGTTTTAATATTATATAGATTATTGTGTCTGCCAGGACCATTTCCTCTAGCAGCTCATTGGATATACCTACCATCCTCTGTGTGAAAAGGTTTACTATCCTGTGGGCTCCGAGGACTGTCTGCTTGTAAAAACACCTTGACCATGAGGAGCCCGGCACTGACATGTTTGTTTATCTTGAGAAAGGCTAGTGTGAGTTGTGGGGAATCGACGGAATAATTCTCAATCCTCTTCGAATTGGCAATACTTTCCTTCCCTAATGTGCCAGTATGTGAGCATTAGTGGTGAGAACAAGGATTATCATTGAATTATTTTAACTAAGTTTGAACCCAAGCAGATATGGTGGTGGTTGTGAAATCGGACCATCAGATCATTGATTCGGTAACAAAGCAACTGATTCTGTGGGGGTTTATCTCGCCCATTTCAGATTCACAGAAATGTTTTAACATGGATGGGATCCCACTCGGTGTCAACATGCAGTGCATGCCACTGGCCCATGCGGGAAGATCGGACACTCTCTATTTCCCAGTGCCTAAATGTATTATTGTAGATGGATGGATTTAGATGGATTTATGCTTTAAGATGCATGTGGCCCCTGCAAGGGTCCGTGACATTTAACGCCTGTGTCAGAAAATCCTTTCAGGGTGACAGCCCACCAAGTCCATGCTGACCATCACTATTTCGATGTGATCCCACTTTCCCATCCACACACAATAGGGGCAATTTATTGAGGCCAATTAACCTACAATTCTGCACATTTTTGGGATGTGGGAGGGAACCGGAGCACGCAGAGGAAACGCACACAGTCGCAGGGAGAACGCCCAAAGTCCTCACAGCCAATACCGGAGGTCAGATCGAAACTGGTGTCTGCGCTGTGAGGCAGTAAACTCTACCAGATCAGCCAAAGTTTTTCTTAACCTATTACAAGTCTTCCTGCTGGGCACATCCCACCACCTGATCGTTAATAACTCAATATACAGACCAATAAACCTTTCATGCTAATAATTGGCCTCATCAAGCCATTTCAACTTTCCTTATCGTGGACATTCCCTTGTATATATATCACTCCCCTGCCTTCTCTCCTGCTGAAAACCAGCTTGTATTGCTCCTTCCCCAGCTGTGACAAAGGATCACAGACCCAAAACACTGGCTTATTTCCCATTCTACGAATGCTGCTTGAGCTGCTGAATTTAATGACTGTATTCTGATGTCTAACCTCCAGGGAATGTGACCCAACAAGAGTCACAGCCATACAGCATTGGAAACACACCCTTGAGTCCTCTCTGACCATCAACTATCTATTTATCCTAACTATCATAAGTCATAGGAGCAGAATTGGGCCATTTGGCCCATCGAGTCTACTCTGCCATTCAATCGTGGCAGATTTATCTTTCCCTCTCAACCCCAATCTTACACTAATCTTATTTTATTCTCTCTGCATACTTATCTACCCTCATAAGATTATACCAATTGCCTACATACTAGTGGCAATTTACATTGGACATTAACCTACTGACCCACATCTCTTTGGGATGGGGAAGGAGACTGGTGCACCTGGAGGAAACCCATGGGGCTATGGAAGACATACAAACTCCACCCTGACAGCATCTGAGGTTAAGATCAAAGCTAGTTTTTCTGGTGCTGAAAAGGAGAAGCTTTGCCAGCTGTGCCACTCTACCACCATGTGATAGAAAGACGTACCAATGGACGTGACACAGAACTTGATTAATGAGGTGAGTTTTTGAGTTGAGAGAGGGAGGGAAAAAGTTTAGGGAAGGAATCCCAAAACTCGGGTCCCAGGGAGCTGAAGGCCCAGTTGTCAGTTGGAATGGAACAAAAATGGTGGCGGGGAACATCAGTGGACGTGTCGACTATGTAACTGAAAGGTCTACGCCGCTTTATATCATGAGTATCGAACCAGTCTGACCTGACTAAGTGTTAAAGTATTAAGTTTTATTGTTACTCTCGAGTTGACTAACCGGTTCTTTATGATTTTTTTTTTTGCTTGTAAGATTTCTTAAGGAGATACAAATTGGAGTTTTATTACATTATTTTCAGTCCCGAGTCCCATTAACCGACTTGTTTTATCCTATCTTCATGGTGCTTTGAAGTGTAAGCATTATGTTGATCGTTCTCATTTTGATATATTAACTGGAAGTTGTTCAAATCAATTAAACCTCATTGTCACAGGCACAAGTGTGTTGAAGTATATGTATAATTAAAATCTTGCAGCAGCATCAGAAACGTGTAAACTTGGACAGCGTACCAAAACAAATTCCACATAAATTACACCAGTGAGTAAAAAGAAAAAGACTGCAATAAAAAAAAACAAGACTTTAATACAAAACACAATTGGAAAACAAGCCCATTGTTGTGCAGGAGGACTGCAGTGTTGCATTGCCGAGATAGGATTAGGTACTCGGGTGTTTTGTGGGGTTCTTGCATCTAACTTGAAACCTTATGTGGAGTTCTCTTGTGTCCCAAATACATACTATGCTTCTAATGCGGGTCTTCATTGCTCCTCTGTACGAGAGAGGAAGTCTATCATCACTTGGGAATAGCCAAATATGAGCAGTAACTGTCTGCGAAGGAGGCAGTGGTTATTACGGGCGGGTCCAATGTTGGCCTCATCAGTAATCTCCGCAATGA
The DNA here is from genome assembly GCF_028641065.1 of Leucoraja erinaceus. Classification (NCBI taxonomy): domain Eukaryota; kingdom Metazoa; phylum Chordata; class Chondrichthyes; order Rajiformes; family Rajidae; genus Leucoraja; species Leucoraja erinaceus. The sequence continues at coordinate 84,824,341 of NC_073380.1, read as the reverse complement.
AGTGGAAGCGAGTTGAAGCAAAGGACTGCCTTAAATGTTTAAGTTATCTTGTAAGTAGTGGGTGGAGGTGGAATTATTGGAGAGTAATCTTAAAAGGCTTATATGAAACAGTCATCACTCCCAACTCCATATGTTCAATTGATGGGGATGAGTCAGAGTATAGAAGAGAGATCGATATGGCACAATAACCTGGCCCTCAACACCAGCAAAACTAAGGAAGTGGTTGTGGACTTTGGAAGGAGTAGGATGGGGACCCACAGTCCCGTTTATATCAACGGGTCGATGGTGGAAAGAGACGAGCTTCAACTTCCTGGGCGTGCACATCTCTGAAGATCTTTCCTGGTCCGAGAACACTGATGCTATTAATAAGAAAGCACATCAGCGCCTCTACTTCCTGAGAAGATTATGGAGAGTCGGTTTGTCAAGGAGGACTCTCTCTAACTTCTCCAGGTGCACAGTAGAGAGCATGCTGACCGGTTGCATCGTGGCTTGGATCGGCAACTTGAGCGCCCTGGAGAGGAAAAGACTATAAAAAGTAGTAAACACTGCCCAGTCCATCATCAGCTCTGACCTCCCTACCATCGAGGGGATCTATCGCAGTTGCTGCCTCAAAAAGGCGGACAGCATCATTAAGGACCCACATCATCCTGGCCACACACTCTTTTCCCCACTACCTTCAGGTAGAAGGTACAGGAGCCCGAAGACTGCAACCACCAGGTTCAGGAATAGCTACTTCCCCAAAGCCATCAAGTTATTTAATTGGCTCGGACAAAACTCTGAACATTAATAGCCCATTATCTGTTATTTGCACTTTATCAGTTTATTTATTCATGTGTGTATATATTTATACAAGGGTATATGGACACACTGATCTGTTCTGTAGTCAATGCCTACTATGTTCTGTTGTGCTGAAGCAAAGCAAGAATTTCATTGTCCTATCAGGAACCCTCTGCCACAGAAGGTAGTTGAGGCCAGTTCATTGGCTATATTTAAGAGGGAGTTAGATGTGGCCCTTGTGGCTAAAGGGATCAGGGAGTATGGAGAGAAGGCAGGGATGGGATACTGAGTTAGATGATCAGCCTTGATCATATCGAATGGCGGTGCAGGCTCGAAGGGTTGAATGGCCAACTCCTGCACCTATTTTCTGTGTTTCTTTGTTTCTATGTTTCTATGAACACATGACGATAAACTCTCTTGAATCTTAAAACTTGCTAATTAGATATTCTTTCTCATAAAATAAGATTGAATCAATCATTCCTAGTTGGAAAATATTTTGCTGTTTATTTGTTGTTTCTGGGTAAAACGTTTAGAATCATGACGCAAGTCCATCTGCATGCCAATCATATCAGCTGCACCATCTTCTCAAGACCATGTAGGGGTGATATTGGTTATAGTGCCATACAGTGCAGAAGCAAGCCCTTCGGCCCACCATGTCCATGTTGATCATTTACCCACATTCAATGTGGAGCTACAGAGCCCAACAAAATAATTTGATTAAAACTAGGACATCAAAGGAAGAGTAAACTAACTTTGCAGAGTCCCACATATTTCATCCTTTAATTCTTGTGAAAAGAGCAACAAGATGGAAGATGAGGAAAATGTTTTCATGGAGTGAGTCATTGTGGGCAGGGTGTGCTGCTGAAAAGACGGTGGAAGCCAATTCAGCAGGATGTTCCAAGGGGGAGATGCATGTACCGAATAGGAAATAGTTTGCTGTGGGGAAAAGCAGATGAAGTGGGAAAATTGGAGAGCAGCTTCAAAGCAGCCGTGCCAGCAGGACGGACTGAATAGTGTCCTGTGTGCCAACTGAGATGTTGTTTAAAACTATCTGGAATAATTTTGGGAGGACTCTTGCCCCACCACTTGTCTGTAGCTGCATTAATCAAAACCTCTGGCAAATGTTCCATCATTTAACGGCCATTGGGCCATAATATAGAATAACTAGACCTGATAGGGCAAGATGGATGGGGGGGGGGGGGAGGAGGAGACTCATGTAGGTCATAAACTGTAGCACGGTGCCAATGAATAGATGGGCCTTATTAAAATGAATGTTACCAATACTAAAATGTGAACTGAAAACATGACAGCATAGAGGACTTTTAGCAGAGGGTGAAGTGGAGATGAGATGCAGAACCTGTAATTTTGAGCAGAGAAAAATCGTTGCAGCATCTGTGGAGGGTAATGAATAGACAACATTTTGCTTTAGGATCTTTTAGACAGGACATTCAGACTTGGACAGCTCAATCTGAAGAAAGGTTCAGACAACAAATCACGCCTGCTGGTTCCCTCCACAGATGCTGCCTGGCCTGCACTTTGATTTTTTGAGCCCTGGGGTGAAGGCTTGGTTGAAGCTAATGGATGCACTGCAGGTTTAGAGCTGGACGAGTATTCACAGAAACATAGAAATTAGGTGCAGGAGTAGGCCATTCGGCCCTTCGAGCCTGCACCGCCATTCAATATGATCATGGCTGATCATCCAACTCAGAATCCCGTACCTGCCTTCTCTCCATACCCCTTGATCCCCTTAGCCACAAGGGCCACATCTAACTCCCTCTTAAATATAGCCAATGAACTGGCCTCAACTACCCTCTGTGGCAGAGAGTTCCAGAGATTCACCACTCTCTGTGTGAAAAATATTCTTCTCATCTCGGTTTTAAAGGATTCCCCCTTATCCTTAAGCTGTGACCCCTTGTCCTGGACTTCCCTAACATCGGGAACAATCTTCCTGCATCTAGCCTGTCCAACCCCTTAAGAATTTTGTAAGTTTCTATAAGATCCCCTCTCAATCTTCTAAATTCTAGAGAGTATAAACCAAGTCTATCCAGTCTTTCTTCATAAGACAGTCCTGACATCCCAGGAATCAGTCTGGTGAACCGTCTCTGCACTCCCTCTATGGCAATAATGTCCTTCCTCAGATTTGGTGCAGGTTCACCCTGGGTTGGCCAGGCTGGCCGTTGCTGCCCTTTTGCAAATTCAGTGACCTGGTGGGACAGTTCATTATTTCTTAGTAAACTGTGTTTCCCCCTCTCTGCTGAAGGCTTCCAGCCCTGTGTTGCCCATACCTTCAGCGTGTGAGCTGGGCAACCAGCCTTCAGTAATAGCAGGTTAGCTAGTCCACATTGCTGTTTACTGGAGCCAGGGACGTATTTCCACCCTGGGATAAAGAATCTGACTGTTTAACCTATGTATGACTCTCATAAGTTCACAACACCTCCATTAGCTCATCTCTCGACTTCCAGTGCTATGGAGAAAACAAACCAAGTCTGTACAACCGTTCCTTATACAGTTATGTAACAGTCTCTAAACCAGGCAGTCTTCTATTAAAACTCTCCAGTACCTCTTCTGTTTCTCTTTAATTTCTTACCCATGTTTTTTATTTCCCTCTCAAGTCAAAGTGTCATCTCTATTGTTTCAAAATTTTGGAAATACTCAGCAATTCAAAGCAGCATCTTTGGGGACGGAGGGAGAGGGGGAGAAGGGGAGAGAGAGAGAGAGAGAGAGAGAGAGCGCAGTAGAATTTGGAGTAGCTGAGGGGAAAGCAAGTTTCTGGGGCATAAGAAAAGGAATGGGACAGTTTTAATTGCTCCGAGAACTGCCCAGACTCGATGGACAGTATGGTGTAATTCTACATTACGAGAAATATGATTCAAAGTTTCATCCCTGTTTCCCTCCCATGGCCGTCTGAAGGGGGGGGGGGTGCGATGGGTGCGGTCGCACCCCCCTTTTTTCCCAGCGTGAATAAAAATTGGGGCGCAATATTTTGTTATTCAAAGAAACTGTCCAAGCCCGAGCAGGCTCGGGAGAAGCAGCAGCTGAGATGAGATCCTTGGGGGAGGGGTGGGAGGTGACGCTCCTTGGGGCGGCCTGCTGCTGCTTCTCGGGGTGCTGTTGGCATGGTTACTTGTGCCCCCAGGGATGCAGCTGGCATGGTGACTGGCAGGGTGGGGAGAGGAGGGAGGCGGGGGAGAGGAGGTGGGGGGGGGAGGGAGATGGGGGGGGGCGAAAGGAGGGGAGAGGAGTGGGGGTAGTGGAGGGAGAGAGAGGAGGGGAGGAGGGGAGAGGGGGGGAGAGAGAGGGGGGGGGAGGCCCGAGCTGAGCCAAGGGGGGGTGAGAGAAGGGGGAGGGGGAGAGACCCGAGCCGAGGCGCAAGCGGGCGGGCGAGCTAGTGTCGACCAAAGGAGCGCCGGTTGGGCCGAAGCAGTCTTCAGCTATGGTCTTTGGTCTTCAGTCGACAGGGCGATCTTTGAGCAATGGGGGGGAGGAGGGAGGGGTGGGAGGTGACGTCAGTTGCAGAGCGAGCAGACGGCAGGCAGGCAGATCCATTGTCACGTCATCAGTGAAGAACAGGCATTTTGATTTCAAAGTTTGATCTGATTTGTGAAAATTTTTATTAATAACTCAAGAAATAAAGCACAACATTTCAGACTCCAGGGGGTGAATCTCTACCAGAATATGTAAAGATGTTGTTTTTTCCGGAAGATGTGAAAACACACAAACAAATAAATAAATATATTCACACACTTCCAATATCAGGATTTTATAGTTATATAAGGATATGATTGAATCAAAATCTGGAATTATAAATTCACATTTCAAAAATGGTTTCACAATTCAGTTGTACTGATTTTCAGTATTCCATACTGATATTTGAGAATACATGAGGTTCCATGCAAAATACTGATTTTCAAATATCCAGTTTCTGTGTAGTATATTCTATTGCATTTATGTGAGAAATACCGATTTCCCCAACAAAGTACTGATTTTCAGCCATCAAAATACGGTAATGCTTGGTGAAACTTGGCAGCTTTGCAATTATTAACAATTACATTGCGTTTGAGAATTCAAAATGTGATTTATGATCTTGTTTATGAGTCATCATATAACTAGAATTTGTTATAATAGTATGACAGTAAAATAGGTTAATTTGAAAGCAATCATAGTAATGTAAATGCACCATTTAGTTTGACTTGAATTTTCATGATGGAAATTGAAGTCGAAATGTTGTATTCACATCACTATTCCATGCTGAAATTGATGTGATGTGAAGATGTCAGGTCAGGAGGACCATTAAAGGTGCACTGCACACACTAACACGGTCGAACAGTAACAGGCAATCAAATCAACACACAAAACATTTTCTAAAAAAAAGGTTTCCTTTACTGCAAACACTTACAGTATTATATTTGCAGTTTTTGCAGGCTCTTTTATACCATTTTACATAACATTTTACAACAGTACAACTTGATTATTAAAACAAGGACAACTTCAATTCTTGATTCAAAAAAATGTATCATTTTTTTTGTAACCCCGTCATGCAACCACCCCCCCCCCCCCCCCTTTTGAAAAGATTCATATGGACCTGCCTCCCTTCATCTCAGCCTGCTGAGTATCCCCACAGCTGCCTGTTTTCATCTAAACTTCCCTATATTTTGCATAATATAATCTGAAAGACATTGTTTTAAGTTCCCCCTCGGTTTTCTCTTTTCTAAAGATCAATGTGTAATTCAGGCTATTGTGAGGTGGGAAGCCACCCATTAACTTATACAATCATTATACAATCTGATAAAGGCTCATCCGCCTAAAACATGGACTCTGCTTCTATCCCGGCAGATGCTGCCTGACCTTGTGAGCATTCCCCTTAGTGGCACAGCTGGTAGAGCTGCGGCACCAGAGACCCGGGTTCGATCCTGACCTCGGGTGCTGTCTGTGTGGCGTTTGCACATTCTCCCTGTGACCATACGGGTTTCCTCCGGTTCCTACGGTTTCCTCCCATTTTCCAAAGACGTGCGGGTTTCTGGGTTAATTGGCCTGTGTAAAATCGCCCCAAATATGTCAGTAGTCACATGTCCCTCCAAATCTGTCCTATCCATGTACCTATCCAAGTGTCTTTAAAACATTCTAATTGCGCCCACCTCTCTCACTTCCTCTGGCAATATGCTCTGTATGCTAAAGGTCGCCCCTCAGTTCCCCTTTAAATCATTCCCCACTCACCTTAAACCCATGCCCATTAGTTTTAGACTTCCCTACCCTGGGGGAAAGACCATGGCAGTTCACCTTCTCTACGCCTCTTAATATTTTATAATCCTCAATAAGGTCACCCCTTAGATCTCAAATCCTGGTAAATACTCATGAATCTTCTCTGCAGGGTTCTCCTTTAAAGGTGTTTTGGGCATTTTACGTAATGTTTAATATAAGTGTCCATCTAAACCAGATACAGATGCTCAAATCACTATACATTAAGCAGATTAGCATTTCAAATGATGAGAAATGGACTTTGGACGATACAACACTGCTGCTTGATAGTGAAATGGAGTTCTGCCCTTGGCAAGTTACACAGAGTTCACCGAACTGAGATAAAGGTTTGATTGTAGTCACGGAAGCCTTAACTTCCACAATGGAGTCTTTATTCCAATTTGCATTTCTAACCAGTGCACCAGATCCCATCGTTCTTGTAGTTCCACTGGCCACGGCTCTTGGAGACGGGTGAATCGTCGGGTTTCGTCTGGGGACAGCCGAGCCTTTGAGAAATTCAAGAGAAGAGGAAAAATCCTGGGGTGGGAAAGCCTGGCAGGTCATGTACTGTGCATATCACATGGCTGTACTGCCCTGTGAAATAAGTTTCCCTGCCCCGTCACTAGCTTGTGAGAAGGGAAACTAGATGAGAGAAGGCGCCGTGGGCAACCTGTACAAGTGCAAGCAACCCTGGCGATGCTCTCTTCTACCTCGCTGAGACTTTGTTGGTGGGGAGATCTTGTAATAGAGTTTCTTGCTGAACTTTGTCCTGACAGTCAGTTTCACTATTCACAATGCAGCTTTTTCATTCAGCGATCCCATCTTTTTTGGGGGGCAGCCCAAATAAAGGGTGGCGGATTTCCTTCCCTGATGGATGTCAGTGAGCCAGATTTTTTTTACAACATTCAGGTAGTTTTATGTTTAGGGTTGTTGAGACTAACTTTGTTTTGTTTACCGATACAGCGCAGAATCATGACCTTCGGCCCACCGAATCCACGCCGACCAGCAATCCCTGTACACTAGCATGATCCTACACACACACACACGGGACAATTTACAATCTTTTACCAAAGCCAATTAACCTACAAACCTGTACGTCTTTGGAGTGTGGGAGGTTGCCGGATCACCCGGGAAAAACACATGCTGTCATAGGGAACAAGTCAAGTCAAGTCAAGTCAAGTTTATTTGTCACATACACATACGAGATGTGCAGTGAAATGAAAGTGGCAATGCTCGCGGACTTTTGTGCAAAAGACAAACAACAAAACAACCAAACAAATTATAAACACAATCAAAACACATTCTTTTACAGAAGGAAAAACGCTGTCATAGGGAACAGGAAACAACCTCTCCGTTCTCATGCACAACGGACGTTTGCACCCTGGAACAGTCCGTTGCAGGATGGAAACCTGGGTTTCTCTGGAGGCGCTGTAAGGCAGCAGGAAATTTATCTTTGCGCCATCGTGCCGCCCCAAACATTTTTTTTTTCAATTAAAGATTTATTTAAAAATCTTAAGACAAATACCCAGATGCTGGAAATGTGAAACTTTGGCTCTGTATTTCTTTCTATGGAAGGTGCTTGACTTGGTGAATGTTAGTTGGTTAAATGCCGAAGCTGCCTTGGTGGGATTAGAATATGTTTCAAGATTTAATGATCATCTAACATATGATGAGTGTTTGATGGGACTGGGCCTCTACTTGCTGGAGTTTAGAAGAATAAGGGGCAACCTCATTGAAACTTACAGAATAGTGAATAGATTGGATGTGGAGAGGATATTTCCACCAATGGAAGAGTCTAGGATTAAAGGTCACAGCCTCAGAATTAATGGGCGTCTTTTTAGGAAGGAGATGAGGAGGAACTCGGAGGGTGGAGAAACTGTGGAATTCTTTGCTACAGAAGGCTATGGAGGCAAAGTCTGAAAACATTTAAAGCAGAGGTAGATAGATTCGTGATTAGTATGGATGCCAGAGGTTATGGGGAGAAGGCAGGAGAATGGGGTTAGGAGGGGGAGATAGATTGGCCACGATCGAATGGCGGAGTAGACTTGATGGGCCGAATGGCCTAAGTCTGCTCCTATTGTTAATGATCTTAATGACCACCCAACTCTGTCAGTCATTGGACTATATGAGACTCAATGCTCGTTCAGGGGCAAACGAGATGGACGACATGTAATGGCAGTGTCTGCAAAGGAACACAATAATATGGCAGCTCATTGAGCATTTTGGCAGCTTTGGGTTAGTCCCATTCTGAATGCTTAATTGTCACCCCATCCACGACGGGCCGCGGGGCAAGGCCACGGATGTGAACTGGCAATGTGTCCGGAGGCCTTTGTCAAGGCACCGTGGTCTCGATGCCTCACTGATCAGCCATGATCACAGTGAATGGCGGTGCTGGTTCAAAGGGCCGAATGGCCTACTCCTGCACCTATTGTCCATTGCCTATTGTGTGATCGCTGCGTAGAAGCCCGGGTCTGGGCCTGGCTCGGGCCTCGCGGGTCTGAGTCCGGGCCGGTGGAGCCCGCGGCTGGGGCCTGGGTCGGCACCACGGAGGCATGAATTGGGGGCGTTGATGGCGGTGAGGCCTCAGTGGCGCTGATGTGGTGGCAGCGGCGAAGCCTCGCGGTGATGGGGGTCTCGCGGCGGCGGTGATGCCTCACGGGTCAACCCGTGGTCAATGAGAGCGTGGAGGAACCGCCATGAGGGGGGAGGGGAAGAACAATGGAGGACCCGACATGGGGGAGGAGGTGGGGGGAGCCTGACACCATGGACAATAGGCTGGATGGGGGACCCGGCGCACACCGGGGGGAACCACTATGTGGGGGGGGGGACAACAGGCACCAACCACTGTGCTTTAATGGGGGAGGGACAACAGGGGAACCACTGTGAGGGGGAGGGGGGGACAACAGGGGGAACCACTGTGTGGGGGGGGGGGGGGGACAAACAGGGGGAACCACTGTGTGTGGGGGGGACAACAGGGGGAACCACTGTGTGGGGAGGAGGGACAACAGGGGGAAACCACTGTGGTGGGGGGGGGGGGACAACAGGGGAAACCACTGTGAGGGGGGGGGGGGGGGACAACAGGGGAACCCAGCATGCTTTGTAGCTTTGTCGGCACCGTCGGGAGCAGCTATTTCTATATATTGTGTATGCAAACAAAGAATCTCACTGTGCCCAGTCACACGTGCCAGTAAAGTATTCCAATTCCTTTCTTCATCAAATTCGTTTCTTTCAGCAACACTTTCAGATCAGACCAATTGGCTAATGATGATGGGAAATGTACTGAAAGCCTTTATGACCACCCTATCCACCTGTGACGCCACTTTCATGGAACAATGTACATGCACTCCTAGATCTTTCTGCCCTACAACACTCCCCAAAGCCCTACCATTCATTGTGTAGGTCCTGCTCTTAGATTTGCCTCGCCTCACATTTTTATGTATTAAATTCCATCACCCATTCCTCAACCCAACTGCCCAACTGATCAAGATCCTGCTGCCATTTTTGACAACCACCTTCACTATCAACGATACAACTCACTTTAGTGTTATCTAGCCATGCCTTTTATGTTCCCATCCAAATCATTGATATACATGATGACCCACCACTAGTCACAGGCCTCCAGTCCGCAAAACATTGTTCCAACATGTCCCAATTTGACATTCGGTTATAGCGGAAAATCGTCAATAATGGACAGCATTCCGCACCCCCCCATCCCCCCTCACCATAATCCATTATAACGAGGGTTTACTGTAATGTAGATATCCACAAGGTGCTGAAGTAACGCAGCGGGTCAGGCAGCATGTCGTGGAGAAAAAGATGGGTGACATTTCGGGTGGGGACCCTTCCTCAGACACTTCTTCGGAAGCAACCATAACGTGATGTTTCCGGTTGAAAGCACAACAGTCCCAGGGTATAAACGTCAATGCAGGCATCTGTGTATATTTTATCACGGTGCCTTATCCCAAAGGTTATGCCACAAAGATTCTTTGAGTGCCACTAAAGTTGTGCGAACTTCAATCTGCAGGACAAAGGTTGTGCAAATGTAGTTGTGTAACAGTGGGTACAGAGAACAATGTACTGATAATATAATCTTTTAGATAGCTTTTGGTGTGCTGGCCTTTATAAATCAGAGCATTGAGTATAGAAATTGGGATGTAATGTTAAAATTGTACAAGGCATTGGTTAGGCCAATTCTGGAGTATGGTGTACATTTTTGGTCGCCTAATTATAGGAAGGATGTCAACAAAATAGAGAGAGTACAGAGGAGATTTACTAGAATGTTGCCTGGGTTTCAGCAACTAAGTTACAGAGAAAGGTTGAACAAGTTAGGGCTTTATTCTTTGGAGCGCAGAAGGTTAAGGGGGGACTTGATAGAGGTTTTTAAAATGATGAGAGGGATAGACAGAGTTGACGTGGAAAAAGCTTTTCCCACTGAGAGTAGGGAAGATTTCAAACAAGGGGACATGACATGATCCAATTAAGGGACTGAAGTTTAGCTGGTAACATGAGGGGGAACTTCATTTACTCAGAGAGATGGGTAGCATTGTGTGGAATGAGCTTCCAGTGAAGGTCGGGTGGAGGCACGTGATGTTTTTATCGGTTTAAAAACAACAGTCCCAGGTTATAAACGTCAATGCAGGCATCTGTGGGAATTTTATCACGGGGTTATCCCAAAGGTTGGTCTGAAAGCATTCTATGAGGGCCACTAGGTTGTGCGAACTGTGTTCTGCACGGACTAGGAGGGTCAAAGATGACCTGTTTCCGTGGGTACAATTGTTACAATGTACTTATATATCTTTTAGATAGTCCTAACATTTGATGCATTAACAGCTGATGACAAATCTGATAAATGGCTTGTACCCACAGTAGGTAAACAATCAAGGTGTCATTGAACTGTTTGTATCTTGTCCAGCTGTATGCATATTTAACTGCTCCACTCTCATTGGGTGACAGTCCTCACTTTGTTCACAAACCATTGGACGAGAGTGGTGCCATGATGAAGCCCTGGTCACTGGACTGGGACTAAGCCTGACCAGGTCAGCCCTGGATTAATGACTGGGGACCAGCATGAACATAATGAGAGTCATTGGACTGTGATGCACAGTCCCAGACTAATGATCCAAGGACATGATTTACTCTACTTTTACTTTAGAGATACGGCATGGAAATAGTCCCTTCAGCCCACAGCGTAGTCACTGACCAACGTACCCCCCGTACACCAGCACTATCCGCACTAGGGACAATTTACAATTTACAGAAGCCAATGAACCTGTATATCTTTGGAGTGTGGGAGGAAACTGGAGCACCTGTAGAAAACCCACACAGTCCCAGGAGAATGTACAAACTTCACACAGTCAGCACCAATAATCAAGATCGAACAAGGGACTCTGGCGCTGTGAGGCAGCAAATATATCACTGTGCCACCATGCCACCCTATTTGATTCCCACCACAGCAACTGGACAATGTAATTCAATTATTTAATCTGGAATAAAAACCCACGTAATGCAGAGACAATTTGGTGCTGGCCAACACTGACCTCACTGATGCTTCCTGCATCCACGAATCAGCGTAAAACTGATCCCAGACTTGGGAAATGAGGAGGAGGTTTCCCTTTGCCAGCTGTCAGATTCCTGGTATTCCTTGATGTATTATTCCTTGATGATTGTTAATGGTCGATTTTTGAAGATATGCGGTATGCAATGACTTGGGGACAAACTATGTTTTCCACTGTGGTCAGTGAAAGAGCAGGCAACTGTAGAGGATGCAGTCAGCTCTGATTGAGGTCAGTACTTTTATCTCCAGTTGTGTAGCTGTGTGTTTTGTTGCCCTTCCGCAGAGGTTGTAGTTTAATTTTAGTTTGGTTTTATTTAGAAGCGCAGCATGGAAACGGGCCCTTCTTCCCACCAAGATCATTCTGACCATGGATCACACATTCACACTATTTCTGTTATCCCTCTTTCCCAACATACCCTACACTAGAGACAAGTTACAGAGGCCATTACTCATCAAGCCTGCATGTCTTTGGGATATGGGTGGAAATTGGAGCACCGGGGGAAATGCATGCAATCACAGGGAGAACATACAAACTACACGGACAGCATTCAATGTCATGATCAAACTGGGTCTTTAGCGCTGTGAGGCAGCAGCTCTATCAGCTGCATAGCTGTGCTGCACATAATGGCATGAATTGTGTTAGTTTGCTCAGGGCTCTCTGGTCCATATCCCTAACCTCCAAACTCATTTGTGTCTCCCTGCCATTCATGTCCTAGCTTTCTGCTGGCCTGTGTCATTTAGCTTTGCATTTTGAAATGTTACAGTCTGTTCTTGTAAATGCCACATAGTGAGAATCTCAATATTCAAGTGAAAGTCAGACACTATGAGTGTTAGGAGGCAGATTACACCTGGCTGGCAAGTTAACACCCGTCCACCGCCCCATTGTTTTACAAAGAATATGTACATCTTGTGGTGTCACAATATCCTGATTTACAAAGTACTGTATTGGATGCCAGTCCTGCGTGTAATATTGGAATGCAGCACGTTCCCTCAAACTACAATGCGAGAATGATCAAGTAATCCCCCTTTTATTCTGTGTCATTAATTAAAGAATAAATATCAGTCAGGACATCAGAGGAATCTCACCTCAAAGCAGCTGAATGGGCAGAGTGGGCCTTGCTTTATTGTTTGTATTGTGTTTTCTGAAAGTGCAACCTTCGAGCACAGTATTGTACTTTTGGTCATGACTCTTGTGCTCAAGTCTCTGGCCTGGGTTCAAATCCTGATCATGGGTGTGGATGGGTGTGCTCGCCACTGAAGCATGGCTGCCATTCTCTTCCACCGCCCTCAATTCCGATGAAGTTTAAAAGCAAGTTGAAAGAGCTTGACCTGAAATTAGTCAAACTAACTCTGCAGCACTTCACAGCCGTGTGGTCAGAAATGTGGAGCAGTTGGAAGCTCAGGATCACAGTTGAGATGTTGAATGCCCTCCTAAATTAGTCATCAGCTCGTGCAGTAACAACAGGAACCAAACAGGAACGGGTGGTTGGGTTATCAAGAGGACATTGTCACCACACTGTGAACCAAAGTTCCGCCATCCTTGCTGGCTCCTTGCAACCGAGGAATTTGTGTAACTTACTCCACGCTACAAAAGCTTTTCATTGTACCTCAGTACACGTGACTATAAACTGAACTGAACTCAACTTAAACTGAACTGACCTCCGTTTGCGGTCTGGGAGAAGGGAGAAACAATCCAGCCCTTCCAATCCCTGAGATTTGAGTTAAACACCAAGCCAAAGGAATCCGGTAGGCGGCGCGACTCTCGTCAGCAGCGGCCTCTGCAGCCCGTCTGCGTTTTTATTATTTTTTGTCTATGTTTTTATGTAGTTTTTGTTATTTTTTGTTGGGGTATGTGTGTGGGGGGGGTGGGGGTGACTTTTAAATCTCTCCCTGCACGGGAGACTTTTAAATCTCTCCCTGCACGGAGCGGGTGGAGGGGTGGTGGAGCGCTGCTGCTGCTGCGGCCCGACCTCCGGAGATTCGGAGGCTGCAACTGCGGGTCTGGCGGACGGCGGCACCGGGAGCCCATGGGTCCTTGGAGGGAGACCGCTTTTCAGGGCTCCCGCAACGGCAACTTCTCCAGCCCGAGTTGCGGGGCTGAAGAGCTCCTGGAGCGGGGCCTTACATCACCGCCCCGCGCGACTTGTAATGGCCGCGGGACTGCGAGCGCACGCCGGGGGTTCTAACATCAAGAACCCGGTGTGCGACCTTGCATCACCCGGCGTAGCTTTGATGGCCGCGGGACAATCGCCATCGCCAGCCGGGGGCTTTGACTTTCACTCTGACATCGGGGGGGGGGGGGGGGTGGGGGGGGGGGGGGGGGGGGGGGGGGGGGGGGGGGGGAGTGCAGTGAGAGATAAGTTTTTTGGCCTTCCATCACAGCAATGTGATGGATGTTTATGTAAATTATGTTGTGTCTTGGGTCTATTTGTTTGTAATGTATGGCTGCAGAAACGTCATTTCGTTTGGACCTCAAGGGGTCCAAATGACAAGTAAATTGAATCTTGATCTTGAATCTTGATCCTGCCGAGATATACAATCGAGGAGATGTTATTGTCTTCCGAACACACATACTACACGAACGTGGTGCGATACATATATCCAAGAGGTGAGGGTTAATTTCCAAGGCAGCCACTAACTAATTATAGGTTGGATCTGGACTCTTGGTATAAAACTGAACATCTGTGGAACTGCTAAATTGTTTGAGAAGCAAGCACAACACATAACTCTGGTGTCCAATGGGATTACAATATAAACACAAAGATTAGCGGAAAAGGCACATTATGTGCTTAAAGATATGTTACATTCTCCTCCCTTTTCTTTCAAAGCCCAGTGAAACACAAGTAACTGTCAATATTCACATTTAGCTAACGACAGCTATAAAATCTAACCTAACCAGTTTCAGAGGCTTTCCAGATCTTAGGTTTTGGTGTGTAAGAAGGAACTGCAGATGCTGGTTTAAACCGAAGCAGTGGCAGAAATCCCGGATGGGGGGTCCAGGGGGGACATGTACCCCCCCCCCCCCCCCCCCCCCCCCCCCATTTTTTGAGAGGTGGGGGACGACCCCCTTCCACATTTTTTGTAATACGGATTTTAAAACCCGGTGAAATCTCCGCTTTCCGCAAGACAGTGGGGGTGGGACTGCTGATCGAGGCCGCCGATTGGACGAGAGAGACGTCAGTCAGCTGGCAATGGGGGCGGGACATGATGATTCAGCGCGATCATTGGAGGAGGGAGACGTGCCAAAACAATCTCGCCACCAAAAATCCTATAGCAAATGCTATAGGATCTTCGCTCGGCACAGACCTGCGCCTCATCCACAGCCTGGCTCGATCCCGGCTCTCCGACACTGTCCTGTCCCTACCCGAGTGTCCCCGTCCTCCCCCCACGCCCGGGGGTGGCCAGAGGCGTCGGGAGTCAGATGGGAGCTGTGCCCACAGCCACGCAGAGAAGCAGCGCTAAACCCAGCTCAACTCTGCCTGTCCCACCAGGTTAACCTACAGCCCTGCCTGGACTTGCGGGAAATATGGGCCAGGTTAGCAGCTAGCGCGGAGAAGCAGCGCTAGTGTCCCATCAGTCCAGGCAGGGCAGTAGGTTAACCCGGCGAGACAGGCAGAGTTGAGTCTCCGAAGCCTCGAGTGTGTGTGGGAGTGTGCGCATGTGCGCACGGCCGCCAATAAATTGTGTCCCCCGGTCCCCTCCATGTTTTGATAGCGATTACCATGCCTGAACCGAAGATGGACACAAAAAGCTGGAGTAACTCAGCGGATCAGGCAGCATCCCTGGAGAGAAGGAATGGATGAGGAAAACAGCTCAGTATGAATATTGATTTATTTCACTTCAGGTAGCCTCGGCATTTCCTCTCTATCCCTCTCCCACCCAAGTTGCACTAGCTTCTCGTTTTCACTTCCAAACAGCTAACAATGGTCTGTTTCCTTTATCATCGTTACTTTTTTGCATTCATTGTTCTTTATCTCCCCACATCACCGTCTATATCTCTCATTTCCCTTTTCCCTAACCAGTCTGAAAAAGGGTCTCGACCCGAAACGTCACCCATTCCTTCTCGCCAGAGATGCTGCCTGTCCCGCTGAGTTACTCCAGCATTTTGTGTCTACCTTAGGTTTTACATTTTGAAGCTATAAACTTCTACAGACCCACCACACACAGCGTACAGTGGGGTTGCATCACTGCTTGGTTTGGGAACAGCTTTGCCCAAGAACATTGGAAATTGCAGTTGTAGATGTAGTGCAGTCCACCACACAGACCAGACCAGACCACCCACCACTGACTCCATTCATACCACACTGCCTGGGAAAAGTAAGCAACATAATTGTCCCATCCTGGTCATTCCTTCTTCTCCCTGCTCCTCTCCGGCAAAAGGTGCAGAAGCTTGAAAGCTCACAGCACCAGTCTCGGGAACAGCTTATTTCTCTGTGTCGTCAGGCTTCTGAATAGTCCTTCCATAAACTAGGGTACCGTCCAATTCACTACCCCATTGGACTTCATCAATGCAACTGATGTGTTATAATACAGAGAACTACATTCTGCACTCTATATCTTCACATTTGCTCAATCTATTGTACTTGAGTTTAACTTGATTGTATTCAAGTTTAGTTCATCTGATCTGTTTTGGACTGTACCTTGGTACATGTGACAATGATAAACCTAACCTGTTGGACTGTGTGGTTCTGGACTTGGAGCTGGTTCTGTTTCTTTGTCAGACCTGTTTGATCCTTCACTTCCAGTAGTCTGAATGGGATCCAACTCGAACACAACTCCGTGATCACTTGGTTCACCATCCAGACTTGGTTCATTGCAAGCTGAGATCATTTGATCAACTTCAATTCTCTCTTTGCAGTGGAATGAACAAGAAATGCTTCACTTGCGAAGCCTGCCTTACATTTGTCACGCGCACTCTGTCCTTTCCCCCAGCGCCCCTGAAATGATGTAGGTTGTGAGGGTTTGGTGTGGTGTGGGAGAGTTGTGGATGGAATTGCTGGGCTGTTTTTGAGTCAACATCAAGGCAGAGTATTCAGACTGCTGGGAAGAGTGAACGAGGCTTCCTGGCATCTCACTGTGATGACTCAGGGCCAGATGATTCCT
Source organism: Leucoraja erinaceus (assembly GCF_028641065.1). Classification (NCBI taxonomy): domain Eukaryota; kingdom Metazoa; phylum Chordata; class Chondrichthyes; order Rajiformes; family Rajidae; genus Leucoraja; species Leucoraja erinaceus. Next base: position 84,807,672 of record NC_073380.1, on the reverse strand, counting down.
GTCTCCCCAGCCTCCGGGAGGCTCACCATTGGGAAAAGTTCTGTTGGCTCCATGCCATTCAGTTCCAGAGATCTCAGCAGCAGGGGCTTTGCATGACATCTTGTTCTTTATGTTTAGCAACCATTCTAGTGGCAGGTCTCTGGGAAAATAAAGCATTTGTGGAAATGTGCAGTTTGAAGCAAGTCCCCAGTCCCGCGACTGTTCCAGCAACTGTATCTAATAATAGTGGAAATTGCGGGCCATAGAATTGCACAGCACAGGTACAGGCCCTTTGGCCTAACTCGACCATGCCAACCTAGTTACCAAATGGAGATTTTTGGCCCATATAATATAGTATAATATAGATAAATGTGCAGAATATGTAATATGCAGTATAATATAGATAAATGTGAGGTTATCCACTTTGGCGGCAAAAACAAGGGGGCAGATTATTATCTCAATGGGGGTTAGGTAAGGGGGAGATGCAGTGAGACCTGGGCATCCTTGTACACCAGTCACTGAAAGTTGGCTTACAGGTACAGCAGGCAGTGAAGAAAGCTGAAGGAATGTTGGCCTTCATAACAAGAGGATTTCAGTATAGGAGTTAAGAGGTTCTTCTGCAGTTGTATAGGGCTCTGGTGAGACCACATCTGGAGTATTGTGTACAGTTTTTGTCTCCTAATTTGAGGAAGGACATCCTTGTGATTGAGGCAGTGCAGCGTAGGTTCACGAGATTGATCCCTGGGATGGCGGGACTGTCACATGAGGAAAGATTAAAAAGACTAGGCTTGTATTCACAAGAGTTTAGAAGGATGAGGGCGGATCTTATATCTATCTATCTATCTATATATATAAAACTCAAATCAGTCCGCCTGCCGCCGTACGGCGTCCGCCGCGCGTTTCTTCCTTTGACGCTCCGCAACTCCGAAACCGGACGCAGGATCGCCGAGATCTTTTCCATTTCGGTAGAGATTTCGCTTTTCTTTCTAAGTATCCGCTCCTCATTTCATTTCGTCGTGTTGAAGTACATGTTTTTAATCAAATCCTTTCCCCCCCCCCCCCCCCAAGTATTTCAAAAATAAACAGGCTTCTCCATTTACATCAGCTTCCAACACACTTCGAAACAAAGTTGCAAGAGAGGAACACTGAACTTTTCACTGCTGCAGCAGGCAGGGGAGGGCTGCAATCTTACATTTGGGAACGGGCTCAGTTCCAATGGAGGAGACGGGTGCATGGTGGAATTTTGGGTTGGGGGATCACACCATTGGGGGAGCAGACCCAACGGGTCTGCACTTGGTCTAGTAAACATATAAAATTATAAAAGGACTGGACAAGCTAGATGCAGGAAAAATGTTCCCAATGTTGGGCGAGTCCAGAACCATGGGTCACAGTCTTAGAATAAAGGGGAGGTCATTTAAGACTGAGGTGAGAAAAAAACATTTTCACCCAGAGAGTTGTGAATTTATGAAATTCCCTGACGCAGAGGGCAGTGGAGGCCAAATCACTGGATGGATTTAAGAGAGAGTTAGATAGAGCTCTAGGGGCTAGTGGAGTCAAGGGATATGGGGAGAAGGCAGTCACGGGTTATTGATAGGGGACGATCAGCCATGATCACAATGAATGGCGGTGCTGGCTCGAAGGGCCGAATGGCCTCCTCCTGCACCTATTTTCAATGTTTCTATATCCCTCTAAAACTTTACTGTCCATGTACCTGTCTAAATGTCTTTCAAATATTATAATTGTCACCACCACTACAAAAGCCCTCAGTGTGGAAAAGATTGCTCCGAAGATTACCTTCGAAATTTCCCATCTCACCATAAAACCTATGCCCTATCCCAGGCCCTTCTCACCATAAAACCTATCCCCTATAACCTATCCCAGGGAAGAGATTGATTGTTCACATGATTTGTTTTACTTCTGTTCATTTCTGTCCTTTGCTCCAGGGAAAAAGGCGGTAGCCTATTCAGTCTTTCCTAATAACTCAAGCCCTTCAGTCCTGATAACATCATCATGAATCCCTTCTGCGCCCTTTTCAGTTTAATGACATCCTTCCTGTCGGTTGGATATGCTGTAGTACAACTTGTAGAGTTGTAACATGACGTCCCCACTCTTGTACTCAGTGTCCCGACTGATGAAGGCACGTGTGCCAAACCTGTCCGTCACCACCCTGACTACCTGTGTCACCACTTTCAGTGAACTATATATGTAGTGTACTCCTCAGTCTTTCTGTTCTACAAAACGATCTACGCCCATGACATTTACAGTGTACTTTTACCAAAATGCAACATTTCGCACTTATCAGAATTAACTTTCAACTGCTACTCCTTGGGTAATTTCCAGTCATTTTGGACCCTGTTGTATTGCTAGATAACCTTCTTCACTGTTCACTATATCACCAGTTTTGGTGTTATCCACTAAATTTATGCATGCACCACAATCAACAGGACATTATCCATGGACTTTAGCTGCAGTCAGCATTAGCACTTCCTGGATTATCCAAGTATCTTTAATTCCGCAGGAGGGAAACAGGACATTCAGCCCCCCTCACACATGCAGGTATTTCTGACCATCACAAGCCCCGTGCCAGCATTCTCCATCACCCTGCATCCATCGATTCCCCACTCCTGCGTGTGTTTCCTTTGAACCTGTCGATTTGACCATCTGACCGGCGCGGTGGTGTATCGGTGGATTTGCTGCCTTACAGCGCCGGAGATCCGGTTTCGACCCTGATTACGGGTGCTGTCTGTACGGAGATTGTACGTTCTCCCCATGACCGTGTGGGCTTTCCCCGGGCTCTCCAGTTTCCTCTCACACTCCAAAGACGTACAGGTTATTTGGCTTCGGTAAATATTGTAAATTGGTCTTAATGTGTAGGATAATGTTAGTGTACGAGGATCGCTGGTCGGCGCGGACTCGGTGGGCTGATGTGCATGTTCCTGCACTGTATCTCTAAACTAAGTTAAACCTTCCTTGTGGGATTAAGCTGCCCCTCCCCTCCATTTTCTGGGTGAAGTTTTTTCTTTGTTTCCTAATTTTTCTGTTCTATAAACTAGGTCTTATCACAACTGGAATCCACCTTGCTGTGATTTTCCTTTATATTATCGCTCTCAGCCGTCTCTTTCATTGCATCGGTCTTCCATTGGGGTACTATCTTTCTATTCTGGTATTTAATTTGTAGGCCTCTGGTAGTTGTTTAACCCTTATAAGGTTATGGATCTAATGTAAGAATTTTGTCACTTGCTTTGGCAGATTGTTTTTAAATACACTTGGTGAGACACCTTTGCAAAACTGAATACTCATGAGTTGAATCCTTATGCCCCTGTCCCACTTAGGAAACCTGAACGAAAACCTCTGGAGACTTTGCGCCCCACCCAAGGTTTCTGTGCGGTTCCCGGAGGTTTTTGTCAGTCTCCCTACCTGCTTCCACTACCTGCAACCTCCAGCAACCACCTGCAACCTCCGGCAACCACCTGCAACCTCCGGGAACCGCACAGAAACATTGGGTGGGGCACAAAGTCTCCAGAGGTTTCCGTTCAGGTTTCCTAAGTGGGACAGGGGCATAACAGTCTTTGAACAATTCCATATTTACAGAACAACTGGAAACTCTTGTTTGAGAGAGTAATGGCCCTGTCCCACTTGCGTGTCCTTGGCACGCAAATTACGCGACCTCGTCGTCACGTTGAGGCGCACGGGCATCGTGTGGCCGTGCGGGGCCAGTCCCACTGAGAAGCGCAGAGGGGTATGTAGTTGTATGCAAAATCGCGCGGTGCTCTGAAATTTTGTAGCGAGCGAAATCTTCGCTTGCCACCGGCCTGTCGCGCGCCACCGGCGTAACTGATGGCCAAAGTGGGACAGGCGCAAGACCCTGGCGCGATGCAACGTGGCGACCCAAAACATAAAACCAGTTCGGGTCAAGACCCTTCTTTTCAGACTGAAGAAAGGTGTCGACCCAAAACATAACCCATTGCTCCAACAGCAGCAGAAGCAGATCAAAACAATCGCCGAGCTCGGCCTGGGGCTCACGGCCGTTGCGGTCCGGATCCACCCCCACTTCTACTCCCAGAGCAGGGAGGGAGGGTGGGGAGAGGGTGGGGGAGGGGGGGGGGGGGGGGGTGGGGAGAGGGTGCTTTGCAGGGCGCCCAGGAAGTTTTGCCAGAAGAAAGGTCAGCATTAAGGAAGCGTCATTATCCTGGAGGGTGGTGTTACACAGGTAGATTGGCAGCTAAAAGGCCCAGCTAAATAGGTTTGTCATTGCTGAAGATGTTTTACTTCAGGTCCCAAACAACTGCTGCAAATTTGTAACATTGAACGGCTGAGAATAATGAAGTGACACGATGAAGGGCATGTGTATGCATGTCATTGATTGACCCAATCCACAGTCGCACTCTCTTCACTGCTCTGTTTATGTAAAAATAAATTGTGGTAATTTGGTAGATTAAGAATGATGGAGTTTTATTTGCAAGTTTTTCTAAACAGTCCTCCTTTTAACATTAAACAATCAGCAAGATGTTTGGGTAATTGGTTGGAAGCCAGATTAAAGTTTGTATTTTAAGTCTGACCATTGAAAGTCACTGGTAACATCAGAAGGAGGGATAGTTGCTATGGTTACAGATGGCAGATTACCTTCTTTCAAGTGATTTCCCGATTATAGACATAAATATTTGGAATATGATAAGACTTGGCCAAGAAAGTACATTTTTAAAGAGAAAATCTATCCCAAGGCAAGTTGTGATGGGAAGGAAAGTAGCAGAAAGGAATGCATTCCTTGCACAGCTGAAAGTGGCAGATTTTTGTTGGATAAGGTATTGTGGGTTAAAGAACAAAGGTGGGAGATAGAGTTACAGATCAGCCGTGATTTAGTTGAATAAGAAGGTAAGTATGTTAGGTATGGGAACAGGAGCCTTCAGTAAGATCACAGCAGATCAACTTCCTGCCCTGTCTGCAGCTCTCTCCATCGCTCCAGCCCGCCCCAGGGCAGCCGATTTGAGCCCAAGCCTGAGGGCTTATCTCCATACCCAGCCCAACCAGCACTGTAAATATACCCATCTCAAGCTTGCCGTTGATCTGTGATCGGGAACCAAAACAGGGGCAGTAATAGAGAACAAATCACCCCCAACCTGAATATTTTATCAGAACATGAGGCTGGCTCAACTTGAACTCCGACTCAGAGCCAGGTAGGTAATGGTGAGCTGGAGCCCGGAGCCAGAATATCGTGATAATACTCATGAACGTGGCACCGACTGTGATGATGCACGGTCCACAACTCCCTGGAGAATGAGAGAATAAAGAATATCTGCTCAAAGAGCTATCGCAGTTCTAAATGAGTACCAACCTGCAGGTGCAGCGAATAATCTGAAATAAAAAATAGAAAATATTGAACGCACTCAGCAGATCAAGCAACATCTGCTGGGAAAGAAATGGTTAACGTTTTGTGTCTGGGACTCTTCCTCAGAACGATAATGAGGTTTCCGGTCTCGCAGAGTACCTTTGCATTAGAGCAGCCTGCAAGCTCTGGGTGTGGACTTTCTCCCGATAGTTTACATTGTGGCAGTAACTTGAACATAATAAAATTCCCTTTTAAATATAGGGGCCTCTGTAGAGGAAAGTTTATTCACCAAAATGTCACATCGAGGCACATAAAGAAATAATTAGTTCAGAAGATATCAGAACAAATGAAGTAGGCCATTAAGCCCTGCCATTCGATACAATCGTGTCTAATCTGTGACCTGATGCCACTGGACTGACGACATACCTCTTGATTCCCATAGTATCATAAAAATCTAAAGTTGTTTTCAACTAAATACAGAAAAGATTGCAAGTCACACACACCTGAGAGGGAGGGCGGGAGGCAGTTTATGTTTCACATCACTGATCGCTCATTAGAATTGTGTTGCCACAAGGTTCACTGATCTGATATGCTAACTCTTTCTTGCTGAACATTGGCAGCGATTTTATTTCACTTGAGGGTGGCCCAGCGAATATTGCTGTTACCTCACAGCGCCGATGACCCAGGGTCAATCTTAATCTCTGGCGTTGGGGATTGCACAGTCTCTCTGGTTTCCTCCCACGTCCCAAAGACCTGCCTCTAGTTTGTAGCCTGAGTGTCAAATGGAATCAGAGGGTAATTAATGAACCAGCGTGGTGGCCGTGAATAGGTTGCAAGGGTACAGTTGTGCAGCGGCAGAGAGCTAGGGGCCCAGGTTCGATCCTGACTATGGGTGCTGTCTGTACGGAGTTTGTACGTTCTCCCTGTGGCCACGTGGGTTTTCTCCATGTGCTCTGGTTTCCTACCACATTCCAAGAAATGTGCAATGTTTGTAAGTTAATTGGTTTCTGTAAATTGTCCCTCGTGCATAGGATAGAATTAGTATGTGGGTGATCATTGGTCGGTGTGGACTCAGTGGACCGAATAACCTGTGTCCATGCTATATCCCTAGACTAGACTAAACTAAATTAAACTACAGGGGTCCGTGGAGGGGAGTGAGACATGGGATTGCTTCCAGTTGGGCTAGATGACTGCCTCTTGTATGGTTGTAAGATTTCAGATTTCACAACCTACATATGGTCTCCTCCCGCAGACCTGTTGCCTTTGAGCTTCCACTGATCTCAGCTGATGAAAAGACGGACATGATGTGAAATGGCTAAGCTGCCCTCAAACTGACACCGTAATGTTTGAAGTTACGCCATGTTCATTGGCCCCAATGAGGAATGCCTTCAAGGTAAAGCCCACAACTAGGCTTTCATTCAGATTCAGATTCAGATTCAATTTTAATTGTCATTGTCAGTGTACAGTACAGAGACAACAAAATGCATTTAGCATCTCCCTGGAAGAGCGAAATAGCAAACGATTTGAATAAATAATAATAAGTGTCGGGGGGGGGGGGGGGGGGGGGGGGTGGTGATTGGCAGTCACCGAGGTACGTTGTTGAGTAGAGTGACAGCCGCCCATTTTAAGAGGGCTAGAATATAAAAGCAAGGATGTAATGCTGAGATAGACACAAAAAGCTGGAGTGACTCAGCGGGACAGGCAACATCTCTGGAGAGCAGGAATGGGTGACGTTTCGGGTCGAGACCGTTCTTCAGCACAGGGATATGAATATTGACTTCTAACTCCAAGCAACCCCTGCATTCCCTCTCTCCATCCCTCCCTCCCCAACCCGTCGCACCAGCTTCCCTTTCTCACCCAACAACCAGCTAGCAATGGCCTGTTTCTTTTATTGTCATTACTCTTTTGCACACCTTTCATTCATAGTTCTATATTTCTCTACATCATCTCCGGGTCACCCGTTCCTTCTCTCTAGAGATGCTGCCTGTCCCGCTGAGTTACTCCAGCTTTTTGTTTCTATCTTCAGTGTAAACCAGCTTTTCCATTCCCTTCCTGTACACGGCGTAATGCTAAGACTTTATTAGATGCTGGTGAGGCTACGTTTGGAATATTATGATCAGTTTGGGGCCCATTATCTGAGGAAGAATGTGCTGGCTTTGGAGAGGGTCCAGAAGAGGTTTTCGAGAATGATTCTGAGGCGGATTGGAGCGCTTAATGTCACTGGGCCTGTACCTGCTGGAGGTTGGATGCATGAGAAGGGATCTCATTGAAATCTACCGAATTTTGAAAGGCCGAGACAGAGTGGATATGAAGAGGATGTTTCCAGTAATTGGACAGTCTAGGACTAGGATGCACAACCACAGAATAAAAGGATGTATCTTTCGAATGGAGATGAGTAGGAGGTTCTTTGGCCAGATGGTGGTGAATCTGTGGAATTCATTGCCACAGATGGCTGTGGAGTCCAAGTCATTGGGTATTTTAAAATCAGGGATTCATAGGTTCTTGATTAGTAAGGGTGTCAAAGGTTATGGGGAGAAGCCAGGAGAATGGTGTTGAGTGGGGAAAATAGATCAACCATCACCGAAATGCGGAGCAGAGTCAATTGGACAAAGGGCGTAATTCTGTTCCTCTGTCTTATGGTCTGAATATACATCCACCCTGGGTCTCTCGTGGAAAGTATTTGTTTGGCCTGAACACTCCATTGAAGATCAGAGACCTGCGCTTGGCATTGATAAATTGACACCAAGCCATGGAGAGAGATACTGGGTTGGTCAAGGAGCAGCAGAGGTGAGGAGCGTTAGGCGGGGAATTCCACAGCTTGGGATCCCGGCTGCTGAAGGAACAGCCACCAATGATGGAGAAGTAAAGCAACAACATAGAGATGAGTAAAAACGTGGGGAGGCTAGTTCACCTCTCTCCAAAGCCTAGCAACATTAAAGCTAGCTGGATGTCTGTCTTTCAGTAATCCAGCCTCTCTCTATCAAATCACTGTGTGACTATAACTGCAGCGTAAACCTAGGCAAAGGGGATACACCTAGATCAAGGGGATACACCAAGATCGGCACGGACTTGTAGGGCCGAGATGGCCTGTTTCCGTGCTGTAATTGTTATATGGTTATATATGGTTATATCATGACTACGGATAAACACACTGACTTTCATTTTGCCTTGAACTTCACTGAGGCTTTGGGTCGAGGGAGATGAGGACCCATTCCCAATACCTCTCCAGCAAAGCCTCGTCAATAGAATGAATTGGCGCACTCATGCGTGGCCTTTGCCAGCATTGTAACTTAATGCTCTTACGGTTGCTTAAGCAATTAATAATCGGTGAGGCATGTATGCACAGGTTCTGAGCAGACCTATTTTACAGTGTCTTGTTCTATCTGCTGACTCAACATCTGCTGTGTCAAGGCTCGGAAGTTATCTCTGCTTTTGTATAACTAGGAGCCCTGTATTAAAAATCGTCAATGTCTCCAGAGTGCACGATTTATTGAGATACTGTAGTTTCAGGGCTTTTGAGCATGATTTCTGCTTGTCAGCCCTCGAGTAGCTGCCACAACTCTGGCTTACTATCAATGTTCTTGGGCAACGGGTTGGTTTCCTTTCATTCCACTGAAGTCATTTACAGGCAGTCTGTGTCAGAATCAAGTCCTCTTGAGGCAGCCCCAGGATGGGCAAAAAATACGGGGACACCTCAACTAAGGAAGGGAATGCTGGAAACACATCAATCAATGCGTGCATGGCACGCTCCCACAAACAATATCACAACGACCAGATAATTGGTATCTGGTGACTCAAGAGAGAGCAGATGCTGGAATCTTGAGCAAAGAAAAACAAAGTGGTGGAGGAACTCAATGGGTCAGGCAAGATCTGTCTGGGAAATGGACAGGTGACGGGTTGCAATGGGGCCCATCTTCAGACGGGTGGAATAGAGGTGAGAAAGCAGATAAAGAAGTGAGGTGAAAAGGGTGGGGCAAGAACTGGCAAATTGATGTGTGGAGACAGATCAGGAGAGGCGGCAGCAGATGGGTGCAGATCGTAACAAAGGCAAGAGGGGGGAAGGAAATAGGAGGAGAGTGGGGGGGGGGGGGGGGGGGGGGGGGGGGGGGGGGGTGAGGTGTGAACAACAGGAGGAGTGAAAAATAACTGGGTGACGGAGTTGGTTAGAGAAAGTTTAATTTAGAGATACAGAGCGGAAAACGGGCCCTTCGGCCCATCATGTCCGTGCTGACCAGCGATCCCCGCACATCAACACTATCCTACATCCACTAGGGACAATTTTTACATTTACCAAGCCAATTAACCTACAAACCTGTACGTCTTTGGAGTGTGGGAGAAAACCAAAGATCTCGGAAAAACCCACGCAAGTCACGGGGAGAACGTACAAACTCCATACAGACAGCACCCGTAGTCGGGATCGAACCCGGGTCTCCGGCGCTGCATTCATGTGAAGATAAAACATGTTGGTTAAGAAGGGTTTCAGAGGGGCCCCCTGAAGTTGGAGAATGCCATGTTCATTCTGTTGGGTTGTAGGCTAACCAAGCAGAAGTTCAGGTGCTGTCCTTTGTACCTGGTGCCCGGTGGGGATACCTGTTAGCTGGGCTGCCCTGCTCTTTAACACTTGGCCAGCGATTCACTACCTGAAGGGTTGACAGAACTTGGGTTAAAGATCTGATCCGAGGTGCAGTCCCATGCTCGAAACCCCGGATCAGAGCATTAACCCAAATTCTGACAGCTCCTCAGGTAGTGTTTCCGTCTCTGAAGTGGGGAGCGGCAGGTGAGCTCGAGGCCTGCTGGGTCTCAGCCAACACCCAGATCTCAATGGTTCAATGGTTTCTTTATTGTCACATATAGCAGGTACAGTGAAATACATTTTTTGCACTCAGCTCAGCAAGACTATCCCGGCATTTAAGCTCAGTCTGTAGAGAATGTACAACACTGAGTCCATATGTAAGAGGCGCCCTTTTATAGTCCCAATGGCAGCTGGACACAAAGACCCGTTGCACCGTCGCCCCTTGAGCCGATGTCCAGCTCCAGACCTAAATGAGCGGTAACACAGGGCCCCTAGTTTGCCAGCAATCGGGACTTACCTGCTAAATTCGCACCGAGATGTTGGTTGGGGCAGATACAATCGGTGATCCTGTTGGGTTGGTGGGGCAGTGCCAAGGCAAATCCGGCCTGCATCCTGTCTACCTTGTTCCTAGTTCCGGGTTGGTGCAGGAAGTGAAGCAGTGGAGTGAAGTGATTTATCATCACTCTTTGAACAATAGCCTCCCCATGTTTTTCATGCATAATTCGGAACAAATGGACCCCGCGTCTGTATGTCTTCACTACACCACTGCAAAATACTCAAGGTGACCAATGATCATCGTTTCAGAAAAAAATGTCATATTCATTATCTTATTCATATCGGTCTAGACACTGCACTTATTTAGCTTGTTATTATGCAATTGATTGACAATATTGTCAGAAAGGGTTGTTATTAATAGGACTTTCGCAGTGCCTCATTTGGTGAAATGCATTTAGATTTGTTTACAGGTAACTTTTCAGTTTATTGAATTTATCATTGAATTTATTTCTAAGAATCAGTGTATTTCTCCAAATCTGCTCTTCATAGGTTATAGGTGCAGAATCAGGCCATTCAACCCATCAAGTCTATTCTGCCATTCAATCATGGCTGATCTATCTTTCCCTGTCAACCCCATTCTCCTGCCTTCTCCCCATAACCCTTGACATCCTTATTAATCAAGAATCTTTCAATTTCCGCCTTAAAAATATCTCTTGACGTCCTCCAAAGCCATATCTGGCAAAGAATTCCACAGATTCATCACCCTTTGACTAAAGAAATTCCTCCTCATCTTTCTAAAGATACATCGCTTTATTCTGAGGCTATGGCCTCTGGTTGTAGACTCTACCACTGTTCCACCCTTCCACACATCCTTTTCTTTGGTCCGTGACTGGAAACCATGTTGTGAGACTCAAAATCTCCGAGCTCCTAATGCACCACTCCTTAAATCACTCTGCTTTCCATAAACCCCTTGGACTCTCACCCCGTTTGGTCATTAAATGATAGCTTCCAACATGACAGTCAAGCCACATCCGCTTGAGATCAATGACATTACCATCATCAAGTCCCTATCATCAACAAGCTTCAGGTCATCACTGACCAGAAACTCAACCAGACTGACCACGTAAATACCGCAACACAATAGCAAGGTATGCCACAGTGAGTGATACCCTGAGGCCTCTCTACCATCTACACACCACAAGATAAAAGTGTGACTTTTGTCTGAATGAGCGGAACTCAAACATAGAATAATAGAAACATAGAAACATAGGTGCAGGAGTAGGCCATTCAGCCCTTCAAGCCTGCACCACCATTCAATATGATCATGGCTGATCATCCAACTCAGTATCCTGTACCTGCCTTCTCTCCATACCGCCTGATCCCTTTAGCCACAGGGGCCACATCTAACTCCCTCTTAAATATAGTCAATGAACTGGCCTCAACTACCTTCTGTGGCAGAGAATTCCACAGATTCACCAAAATTTTCTCATCTCGGTCCTAAAAGACTTCCCCCTTATCTGTAAACTGTGACCCCCTTGTTCTGGACTTTCCCACCATCTCTCAACAAGCCCAAGTTTTCAAGAGAGAGTTAGATTTAGCAGTTAGGGCTTAACGGAATCAAGGAATATGGGGAAAAAGCAGGAAAACGGTACTGATTTTGGATCATCAGCCATGATCATATTGAATAGCGGTGCAGGCTCGAAGGGCCATAATGGCCTACTCCTGCACCTATTTTCTATGTTTCTATGTTTTCTATGTAACATCATTCAGGAGAAACGAGCAGTTCGGTTGACACTCCATCCACTGCCACAACCAATCATATGCTCCACCACCGGTGAACCGTGCTGGGTTGGGGCAGGAAGTGAAGCTTCATCAGAGGAAACTGATGTACTGTCACTCTTTGAACAATAGCGTTTACCATTTATAAAAATATAGTGTGTGTATTGCCTATGAAAAAGCAGTTACTTGCTTTGGCCATAGCAACAGCACCTCTCAGACTCACAGTAGCCAATTCACACACAGAAAACTCCCACATATAGAAGATGATCATTTGTTGAGGTGTGGGCATTGCTTGAGATGATGGGGGAAAAGGCAGGTGCTGCCTTTGGAGTCAGGGCAGAGTCAGCGTCACAACTCAGGAACAAGAACAATGCCTTGTATTCCGTCTCAATGGTGCAACATTTAATTTTCCAACTTCAGGAACCCTTGCCTCTTATATTCCTCTCTTTTTTCATTGTCTCTCTCTGTCTCGCTGTCTCACTCCATCTTTGAGTCTTACAACATGATGTCCAGTCTTGCAGCAGCCAACTCCTTTTCATATCTGGCCTCAGTGAATTAAGCAGGTATAGTGTTCAACTAGAGGATGGACCGGGATTTTAGTGCCCACGTCTTCAGTGGGACTTGAACTCACAACTTTCCAGCTCTTAGAGGCGGTGAAGCCCACTGATATATCAAATATACAGCTCGCAAATAGACCATTCGACCACCAGTGTTTAGCCTCTACTCGAGCTACCTCCCTCCCTCCCTCTAGTACTTCTGATAGAGTTCAATGGACAAGATCTACATGGCCACAAGTGGCAATGGCCACAGGCAGTGACCAGTGGGGTGCCGCAAGGCTCAGTGCTGGGACCCCAGTTATTTACAATATACATTAACGATTTATATGAGGGAATTAAAAGTAACATCTCCACGTTTGCGGATGACACAAAGCTACGTGGCAGTGTGAGCTGCGAGGAGCATGCTATGAGGCTGCAGGATGGATGGGTTGGGCGAGTGGGCAGATGCATGGCAGATGCAGTATAATGTGGATAAATGTGAGGTTATCCACTTTGGTGGCAAGAACAGGAAGGCAAATTATTATCTGAATGGTGTCAAGTTAGGAAAAGGGGAGGTGCAGTGAGTCCTGCGTGTCCAATGTACATCAGTCACTGAAAGTAAGCATGCAGGTACAGCAGGTAGTGAAGAAAGCTGATGGCATGTTTGCCTTTATTGCGAGAGGATTTGAGTTTAGGAGCAAAGAGGTCTTACTGCAATTGTATAGGGCCCTGGTGAGACCGCACCTCGAGTTTTGGTCTCCTAATTTCAGGCAGGACATTCTTGCTTTTGTAGGTTCACCAGGTTAATTCCCGGGATGCCGGACTGAGATATGATGAAAGGGTTGACTGGGCATGTATTCACTGGAATTTAGAAGGATGAGAGGAGATCTTATAGAAACAATTTTTTTTAAGGGATAGGAATAAGGGGTAGGCCATTTAGGACTGAGATGAGGGAAAACTTTTTCACCCAGCGAGTTGTGAATTTGTGAAATTCTCTGCCACAGAAGGCAGTGGAGGCCAATTCACTGGATGTTTCCAAGAGAGAGTTAGACTTAGCTCTTAAGGCTAATGGAATCAAGGGATATGTGGGAGAAAAGCAGGAACAATGTATTGATTTTAGATGATCAGCCATGATCATATTGAATGGCGGTGCTGGCTCGAAGGGCCGAATGGCCTACTCCTGCACCTATTTTCTATGCTTTTCTTAGCGTTGCAGGAGTAGTAGTGCCGGAAACTCTTCCTGACCTCTGGGTGAGCCACAGCTCCGCCTCTGAGTGGGAACTGTGGTAGACTGGAACAGTGAGATCAGCATTGGCATTGGGTCAACTGAGCAGCTTCCTGCAGGGCAGGAGTGGAGGTCGACCATCAGCAATCCCTAAACCTGTCCTTGCCCATGTCCATCAGTTGGAAGCTGCTGCGGTGAAATGGAACTGAGCCCCAGTACCCGAGAGATGAGACTGTGGTGAGAGATGGGCAGTGTAACTCATCTCAGTTTTCCCAAAGACAGTCTAGTGTTGGTGGCCCAGTGGTGTAGCGGTAGAGTTGCTGCCTTATAGCGCCACAAACCCAAGTTCTATCCTGAGTACAGATGCTGTCTGTACGGAATTTGTACGCCAAAAGGCCTGTTTTCACGCTGTATTCCTAAACTAAACTAAGTTGGTCGTACTTTTCAAATTATAAGTGAGATCAATTTCCCCCTACACAGTTTCAATGGCTAGTTTTCCAGACACCACCTCCCTCAGTGGGGATCTCACTGAAAGACGTGTTGATTTGCACAGTGTAGGTATCTTTTTGTACCAGTTTAATGACGGGAAATTTAAAGGAGATGTACAGGGAAGTTTTTGTTTACACAGTTGTAGATGTCTGAAATGCACTGCCAGGGCTGGTGGTGGAGGCAGATACAACTATGGACATGAGAGGCACATGTATATGGAGGGATATGCATTCAACGCATCACCGGTTCCTCACTCCCCTCCATTGAGTCTGTCCAAAGCAAGCAATGTCTGCGAAGGGCATGCAGCATCGTCAAGGACTGCTCTCACCCCAGCCACAGTCTGTTTACCCTCTACAGGTCTACAGAGGCGCTACCCTCTAGAGGCGCTACAGGTCTCTCTGTCGCCGGACCAGCAGGTTCAGGAACAGCTTCTTCCCTGCGGCTGTTACATTACTTAACTCTGCACCTTGGTCATTGCCAGTCACCCCCCCCCCCCCGGACACTTCTTCGCCCAGAAAAATTACACTACTATGACTGTATGTACGTGTATATATTTATTGCTCATTATTCTATGTTCGCTCTTCTGGGTGAGATGCTAACTGCATTTTGTTGGCTCTGTACTGTACACTGCACAATGACAATAAAGTTTGAATCTGAATCTGAATCTGATTCAGGCAGAGGAGATTAATTTACCATTGCATCTTGTTCGGCACAGTTATTGTGGGCCGAAGGACTTGTTCCTGTGCTCTACTGTTTTATGGTCTATATTCTCAATTGGCTGTCCTCCAGAGCATTAGAGAGTGAAGCCAAGAGGATGCTGAGAATCAGAGTTCATGTACTGTTTGGGATCGTGCAAACTCAATGCACTTTGGTGGCTGGTGACGAAAAGTCGTTTTTTTTTTTCCATCTGCTCTTTCCTCCTGTGTTCATCCAGCTTGCCCTTAAAGAATAAATATTGAAGAGGCCCTGGTGAGAGCTGTTCTTCATTCTTCAGGGAACGGGGGTTCCCCTCCCCTACCATAGATGAGGCTCTCAACAGGGTCTCTTCAATACCCTGTAACACTGCTCTCTCTCCCTATCCCCCCACTCATAACAAGGGCAGAGTCCGCCTAGTCCTCACCTTTCACCCTACCAGCCGTCACATACAACTAATAATCCTCCGTCATTTTCACCACCTCCAACGTGACCCCACCGCTCGCCACATCTTCCCATCTCTCCCCCCCCCCCCGGTCTGCTTTCCGCAGAGACCGCTCCTTCCGTAACTCCCTGGTCAATTCTTCCCTTCCCTCCCGCACCACCCCCTCCCCGGGCACTTTCCCTTGCAACCGCAAGAGATGCAACACTTGTCGCTTTACCTCCCCCCTCGACTCCATTCAAGGACCCAAGCAGTCGTTCCAGG
The DNA here is from genome assembly GCF_028641065.1 of Leucoraja erinaceus. Taxonomy (NCBI): domain Eukaryota; kingdom Metazoa; phylum Chordata; class Chondrichthyes; order Rajiformes; family Rajidae; genus Leucoraja; species Leucoraja erinaceus. The sequence goes on along the minus strand of NC_073380.1, from coordinate 84,791,871 downwards.
TGCGACAGAGGTTCACCTGCATGTCCTCCAATCTCGTCTATTGCATCCGCTGCTCGAGGTGTCAGCTGATCTACATCGGTGAGACCAAGTGTAGGCTTGGTGATCGTTTCGCCAAACACCTCCACTCAGTTCGCAATAACCAACCTGATTTCCCTGTGGCTCAGCACTTCAACTCCTCCCATTCCGAATCTGATCTTTCTGTCCTGGGCCTCCTCCATGGCCAGAGTGAGGACCACCGTAAATTGGAGGAGCAGCACCTCATATTCTGCTTGGGCAGTTTACACCCCAGCGGCATAAACATTGACGTCTCCAATTTACGGTAGCCCTTGCTGTCTCCTCCCCTTCTCATCTCTCCCTCAGCCCTCGGGTTCCTCCTCTTCCTTTCTCCCCCCCCCCCCTCCCCCCCCCCACCCCCCCCCCCCCTCCCCTTCCATGGCTCTTCCCGTCTTTTCTCCAAGCTCACTTCTCCCTCCCGCGCCCACACACCCCCCTCCCCCACAAACCCCGCCCAAACCCCCCCGCCTAATCCCCCCTCCCCCTACCACCCTCCTGCCACCACAACCCCCGCAAAACACCCTACCCCCTGCCCCCACAACCCGACCCACTCCCCCCACAACCCCCCCTGCCTAATCCCCCACCACCCTCCTGCCCCCACAAACCCCCACACACACACCACACCCCCGCACAACCCCCCCCGTCCACACACCCCTCCTCCCCACACAACCCCCGCCCACACACTTCCCCTGTCCCCCTCCCACAACCCTCCTCCCCCCTCCAACACCCCTCCCAATCGCATACACACCTACCCCACACCCCACCGCCAGACACACCCCCCTCCCCCACAGCCACCCTCCCCCCACACATCCCTCCCCCCCTACACCTCCCCGTCCACACACAACCTTCCTCCCCTCTCACCCCACACCCTCCCCCCCCGCCATACACCCCACTATCCCACACATGAAAAGGAGGAGGAGGAGGGAATGCTCAGGGATATGGGGAAATGAGCCGCACCTGTGCAGTTAGGGCCTATGGGCGAGAGGTTGAATATTGCGTTGGGGGAACGGGTGAGTGGTGGAATATTGCATTGTGGTATGGGTTGCGTTGGGGGAACGGGTGAGTGGTGGAATATTGCGTTGGAGAATGAGTTGCGTCGGGGGACCAGGCCTCCCATGTGACTGGGACCCAGCGGGTTCCAAATAGCCTAGTTACATTTAAGCGGCTGTTGGATATTTAAATAGGCAAGGCATAGAAGGATAAGGATGAATGTGGACACTGAGATTAGGTGCGCTGAAGGGCCTATTTCTGTGGGGTATAACACTCCAGTTCTGGAGTTACTCATTAATTGCAATTGGTTCATAAAGTTTAACGTTTAGTTTGGTTTAGTTTATTATCAAGTGTACCAAGGTACAGAAAAAGGCTTTTGTGCGCTAAGTGAAAGAAAAGACAATGCATGATTACAATCAAGCAATTCATTCACAGTGTACAGATAAAGGATAAGGCGTCCGTTTAGTGCAAGATAAAGTTCGATTAAAGACAGTTCAAAGGTCCCCAGTGAGATAGACCATATTCTATCTGGTGAGAGGACAGTTCAGTTACCAGACAACAGCTGGGAAGAAACTTTCCTTAAATCTGGATGTGTGCATTTTCAAATATCTGTACCTTTTGCAGAAGGGAGAAGAAGGAATAAACGGGGTGACACTGGCCTTTGATTATGCTGGTGGCCTTGCCGAGGCAGCATGTGGTGTAGGAAGGAACAGCAGATGCTGGTTTAAACCGAAGATAGACACAAAAAGCCGGAGTAACTTAGCATAGTAACAGAGTAATGCCCCTGTCCCACTTAGGAAACCTGAACGGAAATCTCTGGAGATTTTTTTCCCACCCAAGGTTTCCGTGCAGTTCCCAGAGGTTTTTAACAGTCTCTCTACCTGCTTCCACTACCTGCAACCTCCGGCAACCACCTGCAACCTCCGGGAACCGCACGGAAACCTTGGGTGGGGCGCAAAGTCTCCAGGGGTTTCTGTTCGGGTTTCCTAAGTGGGAAAGGGGCATAAGGGAGTCTCTACAGTCCAACTGTTGTAGTGTGTTGTTGCTACGGTTACAAGGGAAATAATCAAACAATACACTAAATAACCTGGGATCCAGGTTATCTGATGAAGTTACCTGCCTGTTCATGCACCCAAACTTGCTGTGATGAGAGTTTTAGCTATTTTGTCCTTGGCTTTTTCCATCATCTTCACCTCTGGCAGCCTTAATTCTGCCTGGACTTATAATCTAAACAAATCTCGGCCCTGCTGGCTCTCAAAATGAGGTGGGTTTGAAGGCAGAAGGTGACCTGACCAAGAGGGCAAGGGAAGAGTTGTTCCCAACTTATTGGAAATCTTCAAGCCCATTAAGGTTCAGAGGAAGGATGGTTTAACTGAAAAATTAGGGGGAGAAACAAGACTGTTTCTTTTAGAATGTTCAGTGGTGGATTAAACCCGGCCGTCTGAAGGACCTCCTGAGCTGAAACTCGACAATTAATTGAAATGCAAACTCTGATCTCCAAAAATGTCACATGACACTATACAATCCACAGAAAAATATTCTCCAGAAGAAATGCAGGGCATTTGTATGGTATCAGCATGAAAATATCTGTAGATGCTACAGTTTTGGAACTAATGATTGATTAACTTCAAAGACCACGATTAAAGGAGATTTTCAGCGCGCTGCTTTTGAAGAATGATTACAGGGCAGCCTTTTAATTTTTGCTGATAATAGAATTATTGCCATCATTTGCAGATTGCAATTGTTGGATTTAGTTCAACAGTGAGGAAGGAGACGTGGCCTGGGTTGAATACTGGAGAGCTGTAGCTTACAATTACTGCAGGCGTTCCCACTTCTATGCATCCATGCAGAAAGGATCTGGCTATGAAACTGTACAAACCAGGAGACAGAACGGTTCAGCACTCTTGAAGAATTCCACTATAATGTTCATTTTCTTCTCCTTTGAAGTTTGCAAGGATGAATGCCCCTTTGCCTCGCAATCTTTTTTATTTTGTTATTTTACAGTACATGTACATTTACAGATACAGTATGGAAATGGGTCCTTTGGCCCCCATGTCCAGGCCATACGTTCACACTAGTGCCATGTTATCCCACATATACATCCACTCCCTGCACATTAGGGACATTTACAGGAGCCAATTAACCTACAAACCAACATGCCTTTTTTGTGATATGGAAGGAAACCAGAGCACCCGTAGGAAACCCATGCGTTCACAGGGAGAACGTGTAAACTCTACAGGGACAGCACCCGAGGTCAGGTTTGAACTTGGGTCACTGATGCTGTGAGACAGCAGTTTTACCAGTTGTGCCAATGAAAGCTTTTCTCCAAACATACAGCCAGCCTAAAGAGCTTGTACAAAAATTGACCAATCTTTGACCAATAAACCATTGGAGCTTCAAGGGAAGGAAGAAACTAATAACACTTCCTGTAACTTACATAATGTCAGCAAATGACAAATATGGAAACCCCTGAAGTATGTGGAGTTGGGGCGGTTACTGGGAGTCAAGGAATGTAAGTGTAAAAATGGGAGCTGGGGCGTGGAGGAGTCCTGAAAAGCAACTTGAAAATGAGGAGAAGGTTTGACGAGGTGCTTGTAGAGTCGAGGGCCAGAAGGTCAGTAGGAAAGATCTGTGGACTGAGTGGTGGGAAAAGCCATTCCTTTCCACCCTCTGGAAGGGATCAAGGAACGGGTTTGCTGGATAAATGCAAGGAACAGAATGAAGGGAAGGAGCAACAAGAGAGAGAGGAGGTTAGGGTGGGGAAGAAAGAAAGTATGGCCTTGTGATTTTCAACAAGTAAAACGACAGGGACAATTCATCATTTAGTCCCCCGTGTAGAGAGAGAGCCAGTGGCTCAGTCCTGTGGGATATGATTAGTACTATGGCGTGCAGTGCACAACTGTGAGATTCCTGCAGTGGGTACGGCTAAAGGGGCCCGTGTACTCAGCGACCCACAGCCGACTGCAGTGTTGCTGCTGTGTGACTCTTGCAGGATGTGGGAAATCAGGGACACTGCTGATGCCTCTGACAACTACACATGTGGAGATTTTGGCCAGGTGCAGCTCCTGAAGGACCGTGTTAGGAAACTGGAGCAGCAGCTGGGATGACTTCAGGATCACCCACGGAAACGAGAGCTTGCTGGACAGGACCTGCATTGACATTGTTACACCAAGAATACTAGAAGAGCGAACAAAGGTGGGTGACGATGAGGAAAGGAAACAAGTGCGGGGTGCAGGGGACCCCAGTGGCTGCACCTGTTGAAAAAACAGATACACGCTCTAGGAAGCTGTCGGGACAGACAACACTTCCAGTCCGAGCGGCCTTTCAATCAAATCCTGGTGCTGTGGCTCAACTGGAGAGACCTACGTCAGGTAATGTCGCAGTGGTAGGTGACTCAATAGTAAGAGGCACGGACAGGAGATTCTGTGGCAACAGGTGAGACATGTGTTGCCTCCCTGGTGCCAGGGTCCAAGACGTCTCAGACCGATTGCTGAGCATCCTCAAGGGGGAAGGGGAGCAGCCGGAAGTGGTTGTGCATGTCGGCACAAACAACGTCGGGATGAAGAGGAAGGAGGCTCTGCAACGTGAGTTTAGAGAGTTAGGAAGAAGGCTGAAAAGCAGGACCTCCAGGGTGGTTATCTCTGGTTTGCTTCCAGTACCTCGTTGTGGTGAGGGCAGGAACAAGGAGATAGGGGATTTGAATGTGTGGCGGAGGAACAGGCGGAGGAGGCAGGGATTTCGATTTCATTATTCAGTATTTACTTTAATGTCATTTTAACTGAGTACTTACATACACAAATGAAACAAAAACATTGTTTCTCAATCAGTTCCCATCAGTGCAGTTAATAAAAACAGAATAAATACATATAGCTTTAAAAATTAAAATGACCATATCTAAAATAGGCCTCTGGACCACTGGGATCATTTCTGGGGTATGGGGTGACCTGTACAAAAGGGACGGGTTATACCTTAACTGTAGGGGGACCGACATTCTGGCAGGCAGGTTTGCTAGTGCTACACGTGTGGGTTTAAACTAAATAGAGGGGGGGGGGTCGAGAAATTGGAAGTATGAGGTTGGAGTTAAAGGGAAAGAGAGTACAGGTAAAGTTAAGGAAGACACCCGAATTAATGAGATGGAAAGCTCAAGAAAGGATAAGAGAGTAAGGTCAGGTGAAATAGGAAAAGGGGAGGGGAGATGAATACCGAATTAAAAGTGTTATATATGAATGCACAAAATACAAGAAATAAAGTGGATGAGCTTGGGGCTCAGTTAGTGATTGGTAGGAATGTTGTGGGAATTACAGAGACATGGCTGCAAGAGGACCAGGGCTGGGAACTGAATATTCAGGGTTATACCTTGAGTATAAAAAGGTCTGAAGAAGGGTTTCGGCCTGAAACGTTGCTCCATAGATGCTGCTGCACCCGCTGAGTTTCTCCAGTACTTTTGTCTACATTCAGGGTTATAAGTCCTATCGAAAAGACAGGCAGGTGTGCAGAGGGGGTGGGTAGCTCTGTTGGTGAGGAATTAAATTCAGTCCTTTGGGAGGGGTGACATAGAGTCAGAAGATGTAGAGTCATTGTGGATGGAACTGAGAAATTGTTAGTGCAAAAAGACCCTAATGGGAGTTATCTACTGGCACTCAAACAGTAGCCTGGATATAGGGTGCAAGTTGCATCAGGAGTTAAAATTGGCATGCAACAAAGGTAATGCTATGGTGGTTATGGGAGATTTCAACATGCAGGTAGACTGGGAAAATCAGGTTGGTACTGGACTCCAAGAAAGGGAGTTTGTCGAGTGCCTCCGTGATGGATTCTTAGAGCAGTTTGTACTGGAGCCTACCAGGGAGAAGGCAATTCTGGATTTAGTGTAGTGCAATGAACCGGATTTGATAAGGGAACCATTAGGAGGTAGTGACTATAATATGATAAGTTTTAACCTGCAATTTGAGAGAGAGATGGTAAAATCAGAAGTGTCAGTATTGCAGTTGAACAAATGGGGGACTATGGAGCAATGAGGGAGGAGCTGGCCAAAGTTAACTGGAAAGGGACCCCAGCACGGATGACAGTGGAACAGCAATGGCAGGAATTTCTGGGAATAATCCAGGAGATGCGGGATCATTTCATTCCAAAGAGGAGGAAAGGTTCTAAGGGAGGAAGAGGCAACCGTGCCTGACAAGGGAAGTCAAGGACAGTATAAACGAAAAGAGAAGATGTATAACATAACAAAGAAGAGCGGGAAGACAGAGGATTGTGAAATGTTTAAAGAACAACAGAAGGCAAGTAAAAAGGCAATACGAGGAGAAAAGATGATGTTTGAAGGTAATCTAGCCAAGAATATAAAGGAGGATAGTAAAAGCTTCTTTAGGTATGTGAAAAGGGAAAGATTAGTAAAGATAAATGTGGGTCCCTTGAAGGCAGAAACAGGTGATTTTATTATGGGGAACAAGGAAATGGCAGACAAACAGGTACTTTGGTTCTGTCTTCACTAAGGAAGAAACAAACAATCTCCCAGATGTACTTGGGGACAGAGGATCAAGGGTGACGGAGGAACTGAAAGAAATTCACATTAGTCAGGAAATGGTGTTGGGTAGACTGATGGGACTGAAGGCTGATCAATCCCCAGGGCCTGATGGTCTGCATCCCAGGGTATTCAAGGAGGTGGGCTCTAGAAATCATGAACATTTTCCAATGTTATATAGATTCTGGATGTCCCTGTGGATTGGAGGGTAGCTAATGTTATCCCACTTTTTAAGAAAGGAGGGAGTGAGAAAGCAGGGAATTCTAGACCAGTTAGCCTGATGGTGCGGAAGATGCTGGAGTCAATTATTAAAGATGTAAAAGCAGCGCATTTGGATAGTAGTAACAGCATCGGTTCAAGTCAGCAAGGATTTACGAATGGAAAATCATGCTTGACTAATCTTCTGGAATTTTTTGAGGATGTAACAAGTGAAATGGACAAGGGAGAGCCACTGGATGTAGTGTATCTGGACTTTCAGAAAGCCTTTGATTAGGTCCCGCACAGGAGATCAGTGGGCAAAATTAGAGCACATGGTATTGGGAGGTAGGGTATTGACATGGATAGAAAATGTGTTGGCAGACAGGAAACAAAGAGTAGAAATTAACGGTTACTTTCAGAATGGCATGCAGTGATTAGTGGGGTGCCGCAAGGCTTAATGCTGGGACCGCAGCTATTCCCCAAATATATGAATGATTTAGATAAATAAATTAAAAGTAACATTAGCAAATTTGCAGATGACACAAAGCTGGATGGCAGTGTGACTGTGAAGAGGATGCTATGTGGATGCAGGGTGACTTGGACAGGTTGGGTGAGTGAGCAGATGCATGGCAGATGCATTATAATGTGGATAAATGTGAGGTTATCCACTTCGGTGGCAAGAACAAGAAGGCAGATTATTATCTGAATAGGAAAAGGGGACGTACAACGAGACCTGGATGTCCTTGTAAATCAGTCACTGAAAGTAAGCATGCAGGTACAGCAGACAGTGAAGAAAGCTAATGGCATGTTGGCCTTTATAATGAGAGGATTTGAGTATAGAAGCAAAGAGGTCCTTCTGCAGTTGTTCAGGGCTCTAGTGAGATCACGCCTGGAGTATTGTGTGCAGGTATGGTTCTAATTTGAGAAAGGTCATTCTTGCTATTGAGGGAGTGCAGCCTCGGTTCACAAGGTTAATTACTAGGATGGCGGGACTCATTTGATGGAAACAATGGAACAACTGGGCTTGTTTACAGTGGAATTTAGAAGGATGAGAGGGTTTCTTATAGAAACATATAAAATTATTAAGTGAGTGGACACGCTAGATGCAGGAAACATGACCCAGATGTTGGGGGAGTCCAGAACCAGGGGCCACAGTTTAGGAATAGGGGGTAGGCCATTTAGAACTGAGATGAGGAAAACTTTTTCACCCAGAGAGTTGTGAATTTGTGAAATTCTCTGCCTCAGAAGGCAGTGGAGGCTGATTCACTGGATGCATTCAAAAGAGAGTTGGATAGAGCTCTTAAGGCTAGCGGAATCAAGGGATATGGGGAGAAGGCAGGAACTGATTGTGGATGATCAGCCATGATCACATTGAATGGCGGTGCTGGCTCGAAGGGCCGAATGGTGGACTCCTGCTCCTATTTTCTATGTATCTATGACTCTGCGATGCCAGTACATTCTGGTGTGCACGTGTTCTGAAGACACAAAGCACCAAATTCCATAAGGCCTGGCAACACTTTCACTGCTCAGATAGTAAACTCGCAAGGCTTGCTTTATTCAGACTAAGACGGGCTTTGTTCTTCAACATGTTGACGCAAGCACAGATCCTGTTCAATCATTCCAGTCCGCACAGCACATTTCCCAAAGGCCACCATGCCTGCCAAGTGACACTGACGCTCGATTGCACTACAACCCGAGAGCAAACATTGCACAGAGAGTCTGCTCCAAGAATCCCGTGCAAGAGGAGGAGGCCATTCATCCCGTCCAGCCTATGGCAGCCCATCGCAAATCCTCCTGTCCCAGCTTCGTCTGTACAACCCTCTTCAGACCTCTTCGTCATCTGTTCCCCCTGATCCTCTGGGAAGAACTAGTTGATAATAGACAATAGATGCAGGAGAAGGCCATTTGGCCCTTCGAGCATGCACCGCCATTCGATGTGATCATGGCTGATCATCCCCAATCAGTACCCCGTTCCTGCCTTCTCCCCATATCCACTGACTCCGCTATTTTTAAGAGCCCTATACAGCTCTCTCCTGAAAGCATCCAGAGAACCCGCCTCCACCGCCCTCTGAGGCAGAGAATTCCACAGACTCACCACTCTCTGTGAGTAAAACTGTTTCCCCGTCTCCGTTCTAAATGGCTTACTCCTTATTCTTAAACTGTGTCCCCTGGTTCTGGACTCCCCCAACATCGGGAACATGTTTCCTGCCTCTAGCATGTCCAAGCCCTTAACAATCATATGTTTCAATGTTTGATGTTGCCTCCTCCGCTGCCTTTCCAGGCACGAAGGAGCATGAACCGTCCCCTCCTCTACTCTCCTCTTACTGAAGATCCATAGTGTATTTGCTCATCTAAAGCTGGAGCAGAGTTTGTTTACCAGTGATGCCTACCACCAAATTTCTATTGCTAATCTTAAGTCTCCATCTCCATCCAAAGTTAAAGCAAAAAACTAAACATTCTTCGGCTTTGAAACACTCACATTTTTATAAATTCTGTATACTGTGTGACAACATGAAGAAAAAGTGCCCTGTTCTGGACAGGCACAGATAGAAGCATCACCAGACTTATTTTAATTGATCTCTCCTTTCTAACAACATTGATCGCACAACTGGGTGGTGATTGATCAATTTCAGCAGCTAAATTTCAACTAAAATCCGGGTTGCACTCGCAAGTTTGAGTAAATGAGGTAAAGACCATCCATGCGGAGCCAGGAAAGTTGTTTTCACAGTTAGTGCCCTTCATGCAGGAGGAGAGGGGGAATACGAGGAAGGGAGGGAGGGAGGGAGGAGGGATGTGCCGGGTTTTATTCAGAAAACCCAGGGAAACAGAAGCAAGTGATTTTCTTTCAGTGGGGGAGAACGGAGGCAGTTCACGGACTGGCAGTAAATCCAGCAAGACAGAACGCCTTTGTTACTGCTCCAGGCTCCCATGTGTAACTGATTCCGATTGTTCTCGATGGGAAAGCTGTTCTTGCGCTCAGTGTTAATCTGTTTCACCGTCGTTTCCTTGTCCAACTTCACAAGAGCATAGAGACATCACTGTGAAGCTCACTGAGACTTCCAGGCCAACTCCGTGTCAAAAGTACTTTGGCTCTGGTGTGCAGGAGCCAGCGCAGACAGTCCCGCAAGTTTGCGATGGTTTTAAATATGTCTCTGCTCTGTCAGAGACACAAGAGACTGCTGAATCTGGAGCAAAAAATCCAAGTGTTGGAGGAACTCAATGAGTTAAGGCAGTATCTGCGGAGGGAAATGGACACTGTTTCAGATCGGGGCTCTTTTTTAGAAGGGGCATTTAAAAAGTTTTTAGACAGGCACGTGGCTATGCAAGGAGGGGAGGAATATGCCTGAGGAAGGGTTCCGACCTGTAACATCACCCATCATTTTTCTCCAGAGATGCTGCCTGACCCGCTGTGTTACTCCAGCTCTTTGCGTCCATTTTGGGGGGATCACATGTTGGCAGAGGGAATTCGTTTGATTTGGACATTGTATGCTAAATGGCCTGTTCCTGTGCTGTACTGTTCAATGGCAAGAAAGACATTCTTGCCATAGAGGGAGTACAGAGAAGGTTCACCAGACTGATTCCTGGGATGGCAGGACTTTCATATGAAGAAAGACTGGATAGACTCGATTGTACTCGCTAGAATTTAGAAGATTGAGGGGGGATCTTATAGAAACTTACAAAATTCTTAAGGGGTTGGACAGGCTAGATGCAGGAAGATTGTTCCCGATGTTGGGGAAGTCCAGAACAAATCACAGTTTAAGGATAAGGGGGAAGTCTTTTAGGACCGAGATGAGAAAATCATTTTTTACACAGAGAGTGGTGAATATCTGGAATTCTCTGCCACAGAAGGTAGTTGAGGCCAGTTAATTGGCTATATTTAAAAGAGAATTAGATGTGGCCCTTGTGGCTAAAGGGATCAGGGGATATGGAGAGAAGGCAGGTACAGGATACTGAGTTGGATGATCAGCCATGATCATATTGAATGGCGGTGCAAGCTCGAAGGGCCGAATGGCCTACTCCTGCACCTATTTTCTATGCTTCTATGTTCTAGAGGTAATAGCTGATAGAATAAGGTGAAGGAAAGGGTTGGGGAAACCACCTACACATAAAAGGTGGAGACGGAAGGAACAGCAGATGGTGGAATCTTAAGCAAAACAAAGTGTTGGGGGAACTCAGCAGATCAGGCAGCACCTTGGCAGGGAATGGGTAAGTGACGTTTTGCGTCGGGACGGACTGATAGTAATAGGTGGGTCCAGGTAAGGTGGGATTGACTGACAGAGAAGGGTGGCGATAGCAACCAAGGCTGGAGATGGAAAGTGAAGAAGACAAAAAGGGTGCAAATGGTGGAATCTGATAAAACTGGAAGGTGGGGAAGGAAACCTAGAACCAAAGGGAGGGATGATGGGCAGATGGGAACAAGGGGCGGTGGGCATATAGGACACGGAGTGGAAAAGAAAGGATGGTGAGCAGAGAGTGGAGCAGGAGAAGGGAACTGGGTGATGGGGCAGCGATGGAGAGGAAAGTGTGTGTAGGAGGAATCATGTGGATCAGAAAGAGATAAAAGAAGGGGGGGGGGGGTTAGGTGCAATTGGAGAATGTAATGTCCGTGTGGTTGGGTTGTAGGCTACCCGAGCAGAATATAAGATGCTGGTCTTTAGTGTTTGCTGCTCATCCCGGCAGTGCAGGAGGCCGAGGGCAGAGAGGTTGGCGTGACAGAGAAAGGGAATTGAAGTGGCAAGCGGCCGAGATTGGCCACAAATGGCGATGGGTCACTGGCGCCCGTGCCCTCCACTTCCATAGCCCCCCCCCCCCCCTATTCAAATCCTTTCTCCTACTATTTCCACCAGTGGATCCCGTGCTTTCCATTTCTCCCAGAGCCAGAGCTGGAAGGGGGAGAATTTGCTTTGAACAGCAATGGTAATGTTACAGCTCAAATAATAGAAAAGTTTGGAGTTGTCTTTAAAAATAGCATTAACAGTGCAAATTGCGCAACACCAGACATTCAGACCATTTAAAATGGTCTCGCTGTTACAGTGTGGCGCTGCAACGTACACAGGAGGCAACGTTAGATTCAACCATGTTATCCAATACTTTGTTTGCAGTGATCATCCGTAGTAGGCCCCCCTCGGTCATGACTGACCATGGGTGATGCATCCTAGTTTGCAGGTGATGTGTGGTCGGATGCAAGCCTGGGCGATGTCATATGGAGGACAGGCTGTTGCCCATGCAGCACGTCCCCCCCTCTCCACGTCGCTGATCGATCCAAAGGAACAGCAGGGCCATTACAGTTTGGCACCAGCACCGTCGCAGGAGCTGCCAGAGCGCGGTTGTAGACAACGCGAACTGTCTTAGGGGCTTCAACTCCAGATTTTATTGAGGTTTACTCCAGGAGCCTTTTCCATAACTGGTTATGGCCACAAGGCAGTGGAGGTTTTAAATCAGAGTTTTCCCTCTCGTAGATGGACCGCCTTCCCTGATTGACGAGCCCCATCTACTCGAGACTCATGGGGGCAGGAGCGTCTACCTTCCTGTGCAGGTCTATAGCACCTGCCCACTGCCGTCCCGATCATCCAGGATCATCCAGGACTCGGTAAATTCATAATTTCATAAATGACAGAAGCAGAATTAGGACTATCAATTATACTCTGCCATTCAAACATGTCTGATCTATCCCTCTCCCTCTCACCCCATTCTTCTGTCTTTCCCCTATAATTCATGACACCCGTACTAATCAAAAATGGTGTTAATCTCCGCCATAAATATACCCAATGACTTACCCTCCGCGGCCGCCTGTGGCAATAAATTCTACAGATCCACCACCATCTGACAAAAGAAATTCCTCCTTATCTATCTAAATGGACGTCCTTTTATTCTGAAGCTTTGACCTCTGGTCCTGAACTCTCCCATGAGTGGAAACATCCTCTCTGCATTTACTCTATCTGGGCCTCTCAGTATTCAGTATTCGATGAGGGGTCCCTTCATCCTTCTAAACTCCAGCAAGCATTGGCCCAGTGCCGTGAAATGCTCACCATTTGTTAACCCAATCATTCCCAGGATCATTCTCGCGAACCTCCTCTGGAAACCTCTCCAATGCCAGCACATCCTTCCCCAGCTTTGGGGCCCAAAACTGCTCATAATGGAAGAATGAAATAGTGCTGTGGGATCCTTCATGTCCAGCGGAGAAGGCACTTGGGTTGTTGGTTTAACATCTCATCTAGAATTTAGCACACTCAACAGCGCTGCAGGTGATGTAGTGTAAGCCCAAGTCTCCGACTGAGGTGAGAATGCTTGCACTGAGACAGTGGCTGCAGCCTGTGGCTGTTTGCACCACATCCCTGGCCCGTGGACTCTCTCCGTAAGGCAGTGTCGGCTTACTGTTTTTTTCCGGTAAGCTCTTTGGCTGGAGATGACTGCTGGGCTCGAATGGGGGAGCCCATGCTGAGGATGAGGACCCTCAGTTGCTCTGCGATGCCATCTTCTGGGACTCCCCCCCCATTCCCCCTCTCATTCTGAAACTTGGCTTCCCAAGATGGCTACAGTGAAATATGTGTTCTGCATGTAAATCAGTGTGATTATTGCCTTACATAAAGACAATCCTGAATAAGTACCACATGTACAGAAACAACCCACTGATTCCATATGCAATAGTCGTCAGATTTTGGCGCCATGTTATAGTCCAAGGTGCTGCTGGCCATAAAAGCACGTTGCAGTCATCACCTTATTCGATTCGCCAGCGAGCCATCCTTCTCCTCTCCGGGTCTGCAGCCTTCTAACCCCAGGAACCCCCCCTTGACCTTGAAAGCACGGGAGCTGTTTCTCCTACCGGCCCTTTGTCCAGCGTCCACTGGTTTCGCCGACTCTCTCCTCCTTCCATTTCCCGGTTTTGGGGACGTCTTCTTCCATCTGGGTATATTCTTGCTGAAACATCTTCTCTCGGTTTAACAGCTCACTGGGACAAGTCAAGTCAAGTCAAGGTTATTCGTCACATACACATACGAAATGTGCTGTGAAATGAAAAGTGGCAATGCTCGCAGACTTTGTGCAAAAAACAAACAAACAAACTACAAACAGAATGGAACAGAACCACATATTCTTTTACATATTACATATTGTGGGAGGAAGGAAAAAGGAAAAAAAAACAGCAATAAAAACAAAACAAAAAAAAAACAGTAGAATGGTACAGTAGATGATGCAAAGCAAAGATTATTAATTTAAGGAAAGTGCAGGCACACCCTATGCGAATTGCGATGGAAAGAATTTGCATTGGATTAAGCCAACGATATGGCAGTCTGCCTATGATAAAGCCAGATATAAATGTCACCCATGTCTGCATCCGTCAGAATGTGGACAGGAAAATCAGGTGCAGATGGTTCACAAGTGTTGTGGCCTCTCCTGCAGCAACCGTGGCAATTGGCACATATGACATTAATAGGCAAGGGAGGCCAAAACCTACATACAGTTACCTAAAGCCCACTGAGTGCTCCTGTCCTCAGCCTTCGCCAACAGCTCTCCCCAAACCTGCAACCTTTACCACCAAGAAGGACGGCAGTATTCAGGTGACGGCAGCTCGGTAACCTGACTTGGAAATATATCGCCGTTCTTCATTGTCACTGGGTCAGCATCTTGGAACTCCTCCTTCCTCAACCAGGAGGGCTGCTGCAGTTTGAAGAAGTCACTCACACCACCTTCTCCAGAGCAATGAAGGATGGGCAATAAACACAGTCTTTGCAACACCCGCCCTCATGAGTGAATAAAGCTAAAGTACCTCGCCTCCTTGACTTTAAGTGACTTTTCATGCTGGCCATGTCTTTGAAAGATCACATCAATCCAAGATTCAACTCTGTTGATCTGAATGGGATCTTTGAGATAATGGGACAGAAGTAGTGTTGTTGAGTGCGTAGGGCAATTGTTTTTCGTTTTTAGAGATACAGCGTGGAAACAGGCCCTCTGGCCCAGCGAGTCCATGCTAACCAAAGGTCATCCTCACACCAATCCTCAGTTTCACATCCGAGACACGGGGCAATTTACAGAAGCCAATTAACCTAGAAACACGCACGCCTTTGGAATGCGGGAGGAAACCGGAGCACCCGGAGAATGCATAAACTCCACACAGAATTGTGTCTTCAGAAGATGTTCTGATAACATGCTGAGCTGGCAAGTCTGATGAGAGTCTCAAGATGAGTTCTCGGTTTGTTTTACTGATAATGGAGAGAAGAACCTTTGGGGGGAGGACGTCTTCCAAACGCACATGTTGGTGCAGAGCTCCCTGAGTACCCTGTGGTGGGGCTGGGATAGAGGTACAAGCCCAATAATATTTTCTTCAAAGTTATCAATAGAGCCACAACTAACATTATAAGGTGCAGGCACAAGGAACTGCAGATGTTGATTTACAACAAAAAAAAAGACACAAAGTGCCGGAGTAACTCAGCAGGTCTGGCAGCATCTCTGGGGAATGTGGATAAGTGACGTTTTGGGTTGGGTCCCTTCTTCAGACTGATTGTGGTGGCGGGGAGATAATGTTAGAACAGCAAGATAGGGGTTGGGTAGTTAATTGTGAGGTCATTTGTAACCAGGGAGGTTAATTGTGAAAATGCAATTCTCACGAGTCATGCTACAATGTCAGAGTTGCCACCTTTGGATGAGAAACTGAACGTGGGAGTAAGTAAATCTCACTGCGATTGAATAGCACCTTGGTGCAATCACACCTGGAGCATTGGGCACAGTTTAAATCACCTTGCCTAAGACAAGATATACTTGGCGGAGAGAATGCAGAAAAGATTCACCTGACTTGTTCCTGAGATGGTGGATTGTTGCATGAGAGGAGGTTGAGTACACGGGGACTGAAATTTAGTTTAGTTTAGAGATAGTGATGAGAGTTCAGGAGAATGAGTGGATGTCTCATTGAAACACACACAGTTCATAAAGGCTTAGCAGGCTGGCTGGATGTACAGGGGATTAACCTACCTGGCTGAGGGTTCTGGGAGAATGAGGAACTGTCTCAGAATGAGGGTTCAACAGAAATGTATTCATACATAGACAATTATTCTTTGGGGTTTGCTTTCCTTAAGGGCTGTGGAAGCTCCATCATTGAGTTTGGTCAAAACCAATACCGACGGATTTCTGGACATTAAGGGATACAGGGAAAGTCCAGGAAAATGGCACTGAGGTAGATCTGCCAGGGTGGAGCTGGTGAAGAGGCCTGGTGGCCAACTCCTGCTCCCATTTCCTATGTAACTTGCTCTCTTTCATGTGAACATACAAGTAGAGTGGAGCTATTGAAAGAGGTGGCACAGCAACACAGCCAGTAGAGCCACTGCTGGTCACCCCAGTTCAATCCTGACCTCCGATGTTATCTGTGTGGAGTTTGCATGTTTTTCCCTGTGATCGCTCGCGTCCCAAAGAGCACAAAGATGGCTATTCCTGTATCCATGTCTTAACCAGCAGCAGCTGGCATCTGGAGCACCTCCAGTGGATTGTGACACGCAAGGCATCAACAGGAGTTCATGAGACAAAGCAATTTATTATAAATGGATGGTCCAGGGAGTTTCCAACTCTATGGGAGATTGCTGTGCTTGCTATACCAGGCAAGAGTATACTGTGGATGTGTGAAAACACACACCTCCAGATTCAGAGACAGTTTCTTCCTGCTGTTATCAGGCAACTGAACCATCCTACCAACAACTAGAGAGTAGTCCTGAGCTACTATCTACCTCATTGGAGACGCTCCGACTATCTTTTGATGTTTGGACTTTATCTTGCACTAAATATTATTCACGTTATTCCCTTTATCATGCATCTGTACACTGTGGATGGCGCGATTGTAATCTCGTATTGTCTTTTGGCTGACTGGTTAGCACGCAACAACAGCTTTTCACTGTACCTCGGTACACGTGACAATAAACTCAACGCAACTGTGCATGCTTGTTTGGTGTGTGTTTCTGCCTTAAAACAGCAAAGACACTTCATTGGCCAAGCATCCTTTTGGGGTGTCCTATGATTGCAAAAGGCATTGCAGAAAGACAAACCTGCCTTGCTGCCAGGTTAAGTCCACAGGAGAATACCACCAGCTCTGATAAAGGCTCAGACAACCATGTTGTTTCAGAAACGGAAATGGAGGTTGCATGAAAAAGCTCACCACGTCAGGCAGCATCTGTAGAGAGTGAAGCAGAGTCGAGCGTTGCGCTGACCCGCTGTGGATTTCCTGCACTTTCTGCTGTTAGTTAAGTTGTTTCTGCCTTTGGGTCTGTTTTCAGAGAATCCATTCCATGCGAGGGAGGGAGAGAATGGCTCGTCCATAGAGAACTTAATGAGTTGGTTTAGAAGCTGTAATGTTGCAGTTTCACACATGGCTTCAATGGAATTCCATGCTTTCTTTTTAAAAGAAAACAGGGAACTGGGAATTGTTTTACCCTGAGGGCCTGGTCTTAAAAATAGTTACAGTTTATGTCTAAAAGTAACTTCAGTACGTTGCATTTCACATTAAGCAGACACCCTCAGCAGGCAGCCAGGGCAAGATGTGAAGTGTGATGATGGTGTGTTGGGGATTGCAAACATACACAAAGCATTGTTTAATGGCTGGAAGTGAGTGCTGGCACCTCTTGGCATTGCCAAGTGAATTCACCACTGGCCAGAGCTCTGACCAACACTCAAAAAAATGCCCAACACTATGCCCGCCCCTCGTGCCATTGGATTGCAAGAATAGGAGATCTGGTAGATACGTACGGGTATGGAGAGGCACCCTAGACTCGATGGGTTGAATGGCCACCTTGCATATTGGGAGAAAATATAAATTAAGAAGCCACAATTTAATCATTGCAGGATTCAACTCATTGAATCTTCCTTCCATTCCATGCTGATGTGTAAAGCAGAATTTATAAAGTAGATTTTTTTTTTTTTAATGCTGGAAGAATTCAGCAGGTCGGGCAGCATCTGTGGAGGGAAATACGCTGCCTGTATGGGGTTTGCATGTCCTCCCTGTGACCATGTGGGTTTCATCAAGGCTTCCTCCCACATCCTGAAGACATGCAGGTTAAACGGTTAGTTGGCTGTTGGTAAATTTCCATAGTGGGGGGGGGGGGGGGGGGGGGGGGGGGGGGGGGGGGGGTAGATGAGAAAATGGGATAGCGTAGAATTTGTGTGAACGGGTAATCGATGGTGGACGTGAGCTGAAGGACCTGTTTCCATGCTGTATCTCTAACTGCCCCTGAATAGTTTATAGATATAGCAGTGGTATCTCTAACTGCCCCTCAATAGTTTATAGATGTAGCAGTGGACCTTCGGCCCACTAAGTCCATGCTGACCATCGCACACCCGTGCATACTAATTGTCTCACTTTCGCTTTCTGTACACCAGTGGCAATTTACAGGAGCCAATTAACCTACAAATCTGCACATCTTTGAAATGTGGGAGGAAACCAGAGCACCCGGACAAAGCCCACGCTGTCACAAGGAGAATGTACAAACTCCACTCACTGAGAGCACCCAAGGTCAGGATCAAGGTCAGATCTCTGGTGCTGTGAGGCAGCAGTTCTACCAGCTGTACTAGTGTACTTGCCTTGAACTGCTGCAGAGCCGCTTGTGAAGGTGCTTCAACGGTGCTGTTGGGGAGGGAGCTCCCGGTGAGGATGAAGGGATGGCCATATATTTCCATGTCAGGATGGAAGGTGATTTGGAAGTGAACCTACCCATAGTGGCGTTCCCATTAACTCCCCAATGACCGCCTTGACATTGGAAGAGGTCATGTGTGGGCGAGGCTAGGAGTAAGCTGGATGAGCTACTGCAGCGCATTTTACAGATTGTACCAATGGCTGGATTCTTGTTCTGCTCCCCAGTGTTATGGCCTCATTAGTCCTTCAAACATTCTCCTTTTTGAACAAATGGTCTGTTCGTTGTCAGTGAATTTGGGATCCTGTTGTGCACTTTTCCCAGGGTAAGTCGGGGACCATGGATCATCTCCGTGAATGGTGCGAGCTTAGAATGGAGATCAGGGGGAATTTCTTTAGCCGGAGGGTGGTGAATTTGTGGAATTCATTGCCACAGGTGGCGGTGGAGGCCAAGTCATTGGGTATTTTTAAAACATAGATTGATAAGTACTTGGTTAGTTCGGCCATCAAAGGTCATGTGGAGAAGACAGGAGATGGGTTTGAGAAGAGAAAATAGATTGAATGGAGGAGCAGACTCGATGGGCTGAATGGTCTATTCAGCTCCTATGTCTTGTGGTCTTATGGAAGGTGCTGTTGAAAAAGTGGCTCCCTCTGAATATAGGGTTTGCCCTGAGGTTTTAGCTCGAGGGTAAGAGCTCTCCAGAGGACAGGCAGCATCCTGCATGGGTTTATTGGGAATCCACTGCCGCCACTTGCTTCTCTGAGAGCAAGGAATTAAGTTCAAGTTCAAGTGAGTTTATTGTCATGTGTCCCTGCTAGGCCAATGAAATTCTTGCTTTACTTCAGCACACAGAACATAGTAGGCATTGACTACAAAACAGATCAGTGTGTCCATATACCATTATATAAATATATACACACATGAATAAATAAACTGATAAAGTGCAAATAATAGATAATGGGTTATTAATGTTCAGAGTTTTGGCCGAGCCAGGTTTAATAGCCTGATGGCTGTGGGGAAGTAGCTATTCCTGAACCTGGTTGTTGCAGTCTTCAGGCTCCTGTACCTTCTACCTGAAGGTAGCAGGGAGATGAGTGTGTGGCCAGGATGGTGTGGGTCTTTGATGATACTGCCAGCCTTTTTGAGGCAGCGACTGCGATAAATCCCCTCGATGGAAGGAAGGTCAGAGGAAAGAAGGAAGGTCTCCCCTACCCATTTATTCTTGGCTCCACTCACCCCGTTCTCTGGCCCTGGTTTGGGTGAAACATCTGAGCCTTGTTTCACTCATTGCTTCGAAACTGGATTATGCTTATATTTCATTGAGCCTTCCAATTCCTGTCAGGAGCGAAGGCACTTGATCACAGAATCTGATAACACGGCTTTAGGATGTGTTCACATTCCTGGGCTGGGAGCCCAAGCCTTGCCCCTTGGTCCTTGCTGTGACTACCTGCCTCATCACCCAGGCAGATGGTGAAGTGCTGCATCTTGTTTTGAGATAGATAGATATAGATATAGATATGCCATTTATTGTCACTATACATGTACAGTGAAACTGAAAGCTGCTCGTACTCAGTGCATACATACAATTTTACACAAAAAACAAGAAACAGAAAAACAAAACAGAAGGGAGATGGGGGGGGGAATAGGTGCACAAATTCTACGGCGCTACATACATATATACAGATGGAAGTCCTGTTGGGCGGTGTAGTCAGTGCATGTGTGGATTTGAATTTATGGTAGATATAATTCTCGGGAAGCAGCTATTCCTGAGTCTGTTTGTCCTGGATTTGATGCACCTATAGCGCCTTCCAGAGGGCAGCAGGTCGAACAGTCCAAACGCAGGATGGGAGCTGTCTTTGGTGATCTTCTTTGCCCTGCTAAGGCAGCGGGAGGTGTAGATGTCCATCAGGGAGGGGAGAGGGCAACCAATGATCCTCTGCGCTGTCCTGGTTACCCTCTGAAGCCTCTCCCTGTCTGTCATGGTGCAGCTGCCATACCATGCTGTAATGCAGTATGTCAGCAGGCTCTCGATGGACGAGCGGTAGAAGGTCAGCAGCAGGTTAGAGTCCAGGTTGTGCTTCCTGAGGACCCTCAGGAAGTGCAGCCGCTGCTGAGCCTTCTTGATGACCGCTGTCGTGTTGTCCGTCCAGGAGATGTCAGCCGCGATATGGACGCCGAGAAACCGGAAGGTGTTGACCCTCTCCACACACTCGCCGTTAATGTGTAGGGGGACTAAGTCGGTGCTGTGCCTCCTGAAGTCGACAATGAGCTCTTTTGTTTTCCTGGTGTTCAGAGCCAGATTGTTTTCTGAGCACCAGGTTGTCAACTTCAGGACTTCCTCTCTGTAGGCTGCCTCGTCTCCCTTTGAAATAAGTCCGACCACAGTAGTGTCGTCAGCAAATTTGACGATGCGGTTGTTGTTGTGGGCCGGACTACAGTCGTAGGTGTAGAGACAGTATAAGAGGGGGCTTAGCACACAGCCCTGTGGGGAACCGGTACTCAACCTGCGAGTGGAGGAGAGGTGGGGGCCAAGTCTCACAGTCTGGGGCCGGTTTGTGAGGAAATCCTTAATCCAGGCACATGTGACAGTGGGGAGGCCGAGAGTGACCAGTTTACCAATGAGGATGTCCGGGATGATTGTGTTAAAGGCTGAACTAAAATCCACAAAGAGCATCCGGACGTAGCTCTGCCCCTGCTCCAGATGGCTCAGCACAGAGTGGAGAGCTACGGTGATGGCGTCTTCTGTGGATCTGTTTTGGCGATAAGCGAATTGGTGGGGGTCGAAGTCTGGTGGTAGATAGTCCTTGATGTGCTGGAGGACCAATCTCTCGAAGCACTTCGTGATTACCGGAGTGAGGGCAACAGGACGGTAGTCATTAAGGCTGGTGATGGGAGACTTCTTCGGCACAGGGACGATTGTGGCTGATTTTAGGCAGGACGGAATAACTGCCTGGGCCAGGGAGAGATTGAAAATTCTGGTGAAGATGGCAGTGAGCTGGTGGGCGCACGCTTTGAGCACCTTACCAGGGACTCCATCTGGGCCGGTAGCCTTCTTGGGGTTCACTGCCAGGAGCACCCGTCTGACATCGTGTTCCCCGACAGTGAGTGGGGTAGTACAGGAGCCAGATGAGGGTGGGAACAGGGCTGTAGCAGGTGAGTGCTGCTGTTGTGATGTTTCAAAGCGGGAGAAGAAGCAATTTAGCTTTTCTGCCAGCGGCGCACTCAGGTCTTCTGACTTTGTGGCACAGCCTCTGTAGTTGGTAATGTCTTGTATGCCCCGCCATACCTCCCGTGTATTATTGCTGGACAAGTGGGACTCTATGCTCCTCTTGTGATCCGCCTTGGCCTTTTTAATACCACTTTTCAGGTCGGCTCGAGCAGCCCTGTACAGAGCTCTGTCACCTGACCTGAAGGCAGCATCGCGGGCTCTGAGGAGTGTGCGGACCTGACTGGACATCCAGGGTTTCTGGTTTGGGAAAACCCGTATGTTTTTGTCTACAGTCACATTTCCGATGCAGAACTTGATATAGTCCAGCACCGATTCTGTGAGAGTTTCCAGGTCCTGGTGTTCGAATATGTCCCAGTTTGTCTGGGTAAAGCAGTCCTGTAGATTGGAGAGTGCATTTTCAGGCCAGGTTGTAACAGATTTTATGGTGGGCCTGGCACTGCGTCTGGGGGGGGTGTAGGCTGGAGAGAGCAGGAGGGAGAGATGGTCTGACTGGCCGAGTTGGGGGAGGGGGATGGCTCTATACGCGTGCTTGATATTGGTGTAAACATGATCCAGCGTGTTCACCCCTCTAGTAGAACACTTGACATGTTGGTAGAATTTCGGCAGTACAGTCTTCAAGTTGGCCTTATTAAAGTCCCCTGCGATTATGTGAACACCTTCGGGGTGGTCCCGCTGCTGTTCGTTAATGGTGTTCAGCAGGAGAGAGAGCGCCTTGTTTACATTGGCGTCAGGTGGAATATACACAGCCGTGACAATCACGACTGTTAGTTCTCTCGGTAGAAAAAAAGGCCGGCATCTTACAGACATGTACTCGAGGTCAGGGGAACAATGATTGTCTATGATTGTCCCGTTGTTGCACCAATTCTCATGCACGTATATACAGAGACCCCCTCCCCTGCTCTTACCGGAGTCCATAGTCCTGTCCCCGCGGAGCAGAAAGCGACCTGCTAGCTGCATGCTAGCATCAGGTATCCCCGGGTGAAGCCAGGATTCGGTGATGATCATAACACAGCAGTCACGAATATACCGAGGAGCTGCTTCCTGAATTTTGCCCAACTGTTTCCGGCAGGTTCTCAGGGTTTTTAGTTCAGAGATACAGCGCAGAAACAGGTCCTTCGGCTCACCGAGTCCACACCGACCAGCGATCCCAGCACATTAACACTATCCGATACACACCAGGGACAATTGACGCTTATGCCAAGCCAATTAACCTACAAACCTGTACGCCTTTGGAACGTGTGAGGAAACAGGAGATCTTGCAGAAAACCCATGTGGTCACCGGGAGAACGTACAAAATCCGTGCAGACAGCACCGACCGGCATCGAACCCGGATCCCTGGCGCTGTAATGCAGCAACTTTAATGCACCACTGTGCCACCTTTTTATACATTAAGGGAATTTATTGTGGAGTTAGTGTTGCAAGTGGCCCTGAGGTGATAGGTCAGCCACGACTTTACTGCATGGCCCACAAGTGTTCTAATTAGTTCTATTGTTATCGTTCTTTTAATTGTGGGAGCTTGCTGTGCACTATCAATGACAGCAACAGTCATTCATGGAGTTATTTTATGAATGTGCTTTACTCTAAGAAAAACAGTCCCATCCTATCCATCTTTCGTTATAACTATCTATCTAACTATGTTTCTATGTTTCTAACTCAAACCCTGCAATTGCAGAAATGTTCTTGTGAATACTTTCTGCACCTTCTCTAACTTAATCATAGTTACCAAAATTGCACACACTAATCCCTGCCGTTTCATCAATGCTTTGTACCACCTTTTGTACTTTGATTTGAACCAAAATTGAAATCAACTCTGGCTACAACGGACCACAGGGATATGGAACAGAGGGGGGGAGGGATTTTAGCCTAAGGCCTGGATGGAAATCGGAGAAACATGCATCGGTCGGTGGTGGGGGGGGGGGGGGGTACAACGGGAGCCTCTGTCCACTATAACCAAAACCTGCCACACAGAGGTCCGTTATTGCGAGGGTTACGTTACCTCATTGGCAGTGACGTGGTTTGGAACGTGAAGTTGCAATAGATTCTGCCCCTCCATTGATTTGTCGATGGGAAGGGTAGACTCTATACAATTGCTTCAATTGCTTTTAACTCATTGTGTTGGGTTTTCTCACTGCAAATGTGTTTGCTCGAGTTACACTTGCAGGCCTCTTTCAGATCAATTGATTATTTCCAAAATTTTTGGATTTGGCCAAATCCCCTAACTCCTTATTAGTTCAGTGATAAACGTCACAGAAAGCCAGAAGTGAAATAGACAGTTCAAAACCAGCGCTCAAGCCAGATGCTCCTGGCATCATCACAATAAACCACTTATACCATGTAATAACATTTAATATGTTCTATATTTTTATCAAAATGAAGCTGGGAGACCATCTATTACTTTTATAGCAATACTCCATTGTGAAATTGAACACAGAATAGTACATAGAATAGAACAGGCCCACAATGTCTGTGCCCAGCATGATGCCAAGACCTGCCTCACACAATCCATATCCCCCCCCAGTTCTTGCATATTCATGTATTTATCCTAAAATCTCTTAACGAAACAGAAACGTTCAACAGGTCAGGCAGCATCTGTGGAGAGAAGGAATTAATATTCAAGATTTGTCAACAGAACCTGATCTCATGAAGGATTTCATTAACTGCATGCTGCACAGATGCTGCCTGGCTTGCTGAGCCTTTCCAGCAGTTTGTTCTTTCTTTCTCTCAGGTTTCCAGTAACTACAGGTTTTATTTTGATCGTTCCACTGTGTGTTCACGCATATTTGTTTGCATGATGCGTTTTTGCTTGCGTGTCTAAGAGCGTTTGGGCGTGTTTTAATTTGAGCAGTGTATTTGGGAATGGAGGACGTATACATAAAGGGGTGAATGTAAGGAGTGTGGATGTGTTTAGTTGTATTCAGCTGTGGGCTGCTGTGGAAGGTTGGGATGTGCGCACACAGAGACCTGCAGGCTTCCCAAACTGCAACAGGTTTGCAGGCAATCCCGTCCTCCGCTGGCTCACAAGTGCACTTTGAGATGTGCACCTGATTTAAGTAACTTGTGAAATCGCTCTCAATGAGCCTTCATAACCTTCACAAGTGGACACTGAGCTGAACTATGGCAGGGACTGGTGGAAAGGTGGGAGAGGAGCTGGGCGATCAATGGCAGAACCCTGTATTTTATCAGCATCTGTATCTGCTGTGGGAAAATTCACAGTGTACGCAAGAGGTTTGCTCGATTTGAAGAAAACATTGTTTTTCTTTGAAGGGCATTTCTGGGGGTGGATGCAGAGCAGATATGAAAGACAAGATACACTGGGCAGAACAAAGTGCAGTGGGACACTGTTTGGGTTGTTACTGCTTTGTAGCTCAACATGTAACCCACACACAAACTGTCATCACGGCACTGCAATGTGTGTGACAAGTCTAATCTTTCATTAGTTTGGCCGTTAGCCAAAAGTAATGAAGGGAGAGTTTTGAAGGTATCTGAAACATTAGAATGATCCAAGGTCACTCTGTAAGCTCTTTGCGGAGTTCAGTTCCAACGGAGCACCAAAGTTTAAAGGTTGTGCTATAAAAAAATAGAGTTTAAACGGTATTCTTCTCACTCTTGGCTTCAGTCACAGGATGTATGGCAGGTTGTGTGGCTATGCGGTGTGTGTGGTGATGTGCACATGTGTGTCACATGCATGCATATGTGCATGCGGCTCATGTGCAAACATGTTAGTGCAGGGAGCGCCCCTGGAAATGCACCTCCGCCTGAGTCCGCAACTGGGGAGGAAGAGAGGGTGGCTGAAACTCTGTCACAAAGTGTGATGCTGCAGCTTTGATCTGTCGCTGCCTGCCACAGGCTTGGCTTTGATGGGAAAGGATTTTCCACCTCCTCCTTTCCTGTACGCGGCAGCCCAAAGGCGAGCTTCAAAGGCAGGCACAACACGCAGGCCGACACTGATACAGTTCACCAGCAAATCGGAGATCTGCAGGCGATGAAAGGAGAGACTTCAATGCCTAACTGTGATGAAAATATAATGGCTGGAAACCAGCTCGGAATAACATGAAGAAATACTCAGATCTTTTTTCGTCTATTTAATGACACATCAGGGGAAGGTAGAGCAAATGTCTGTAATTCTCCTGCATCCCTACAACACCCCCTCCTCCCCACCCCGTCAGCCTTGCCAATATGTTAATAAATTGTCCCTGGATCCTCTGGAGAGCAATTGCACCCTTTCTACAGTGTGTCATAATCTTACAGCATGGAAACAGGCCCTTCATCCCAACTTGTCCATGCAGATCAAGATGCCCCATCTAAACTAGTTCCATTTATCCACATTTGGCTCATATCCCTTTAAACCTTGTGTGTGCCAGTGTGTGTGCAAGGGTGTGTGTTATGTTGTGCGTAAGAGTGTGTGTCAGTGAAGCGGTGACAACACCCGGAGTGAGCGGAGACTTGGCGATGTCCGGGGAGCATTTCCCGCCCCCCCTCCCCCCCTCCCCGGGAATGCGGGCCGGCCCAGGTGCTCTGTGTCCAGCTGGGGTCCGGGGGAGTGAGGGACAGTGACCCGGGGGTCGGGCATCGGAGCTACAGCCCGAGATTCATCTCCGCAGCTCCGGAGGCGGCATCAACGCCCCCACTCACCCGGTCCGCTCCTGGCTCCGGGCGGGGGTTAAAACTCCATGTGGTGTGGACAGAGTGGCCACCAGACATAGAGCCACCGGAGGAGAGGGTGGGAGGTGTGAGCGGTGCCTCAGAGGAGCGGGCGGTGCTGGGACCACCCCCCGTGTCTCACCTATCACACCATCTGCATGGGAATGTGAATGCGGGTGAGGCAGCATCTATGGAGCGCTGGACAAAAATGCTGTAGAAATGCTTCAGTCTGAAGAAGGGTCAAACCTAGACATAGGTGTTGCCTCACCCGCTGAGTTTCTCCAGCATTTCTGTCTACAATGCCATTATAAATAGTGTGCGATGGGCTTAAGCCAATTAAATTGTTCGTTCTATATGGGAAACCCGCCGACAGAAAACCTTTCGCATTGGTGAGTGTGGAGGAGTGTGACTGTGTTTATTTATTTATATATACATATTAAAACATTTTGAGCGTCATCAGCGTGAGAGCGTGAGCCTTTCGTCAAATGCGTGAGTCTCGCGCTCAATGCGTGAGAGTTGGCAGCCCTGCTGTCCAGGTCCTGAGCTCTGGAATTCCCTCCCAAGATGTCTCCTGCCCTCTCTCCGCCTCAGAGACAATCCTCAGTCCCTACTCGATAGAGCTTTGGACTGCCTCCTGATATCTGTTTGCGAACCAAAGTCCAGTCAAAGATGCGATTGTGAAGCACCATTGGTATTGGAATTGGTCTATTATTGTTACACGGGCTGAGATCAAGTGAAAAGCTTTTTTTGCGTCCAGGCAAATCACACCGTGTGTAAATCCTTCAAGGTATTGCAAAAAAAAAGATGCATAATATAGTGTAACAGCTCATTTAAAACACTGGTGTATAGGAACTCCTTGCAGAGGGTGGCAGAAGCTCGGGAATTCTCTACCCCGGAGGTTAATTAATTGAGGTAATCAAAGAAAATAGTTAAATGTTTGAAAGATTAGGAAAAGGTTATGGCAACCTGGTGCAGCAGAGAGGATGAGAAAGTTACAAATCGAACATGGTCATTTTGAATGGTGTGATATTTTAAAGGGACGGAGTGACCTACTCCTGCTCCCATTGCCTTATGTCCTTATATTACCCGTGTTTGCTGACCCAATGCTACCGGACCTCTATGCTCCTCCAATTCTGCTCTCTAGACCATATCCAACTTTAATCGTTCCACCTCTGACTGATGTGCTTTTTGTTACCTCGGCCTAAGCTTTACCGTACTCTCCCTAAACTTCGCTACCTCTCTCTCCTTCCATTGTATCTTCTGAAGTCTGATTTTAGAATCCTCTGGTCCACCAACATGCCAACCTTTCCGCTCATCGACACCCATATCATTTGCCTGCTTTAGGACCATGTCTTGGCTACTTAAGTGTTTGTCTAAATGTTTCTTCAACATAGTGACTGTATCTGATTCCACCACTTCTTCTGGCAGTGCTTTCAAGATATAAATAACTCGTTGTGTTGAAGAAAAAATAGCCCTCAAATTCTCTTTAAAACTCCTTCCTCTCACCTGAGACCTGTACCCTCTTGTTTTTGATTCCATCACCTAATCTCTGCCTCTTATAATGTGATATACCTTCAAGAGGTGTGTAAAGAGGAGACTCATGGCATCATCCCCAGTAACATATCTCACCTCATTCAATCCAATACCCAGAAGACAGGCCTCAGGTCACTTTATTTATACTAGAATTAGCGCAACAAAAATAGCTATCTACAGTCACTATATCCATGGACTATCCCAGAGTGGAACATCCTTCCTGACACCACCAGGTGTGCACCAACCTGGTCACTCTTCAAGTCACAGCTCGAAAACTTGGACATGGATCATGTCACCAAACTTGCCGACATAAAAATCTAAATAACCCTTTTGCAACCAGTGCCCATGCGAGCGTAAACCTGCACGAGGTAACCCAGCTGTTGGCGGGTGTGCAGTAAACAAGCAGAAGCAGAAGCAAAAGAGGCCATCCTCCTTCCCTCCATGGAAACCAAACCCTGACTTTCAATCTCTCCCTGTACTTAAAGTCCTCAAGTCAAGTCAAGTCAGGTTTATTTGTCACATACACATACGAGATGTTCAGTGAAATGAAAAGTGGCAATGCTCGTGGACTTTGTGCAAAAAGACAAACAAACAAACAACCAAACAAACTACAAACAGAATGGAACGGAATCACATATTATTTTACATATTAAATATTGTGGGCGGAAGGAAAAAGGGAAAATAACAGCAATTTTTTTTTAAAAAGCAGTACTGCAGAAGTTAGTCCCTGGAGAGATAGGAGTTTACAGTCCGAATTGCCTCTGGGAAGAAACTCCTTCTCAACCTCTCCGTTCTCACCGCATGGCAACGGAGGCGTTTGCCTGACCGTAGCAGCTGGAACAGTCCGTTGCAGGGGTGGAAGGGGTCTCCCATGATTTTATTAGCTCTGGAGTTGCACCTCCTGATGTATAGTTCCTGCAGGGGGGGCGAGTGAAGTTCCCATAGTAGGTTCGGCCGAACGCACTACTCTCTGCAGAGCCTTCTTGTCCTGGGCAGAGCAATTCCCAAACCAGATTGTAATATTTCCGGACAAGATGCTTTCCACAGCTGCTGAGTCCAATCTAAATAATATCCTGGTGAATCTTCCAGCGACCAGAACTGTACAGAATATTCTAAGTGCAAGCGAATCAGTGTCTGGTCAGGTGGCAACTTTTATATTCTATGCCCGACCTATATCATGTGCCTTCTTTATAATCCCATCAATCTGTTCTGCCACTTACATGGTACTGCCGGCTTGAACCGCAAGGTCCCTCTTTTCATCAATATTATTTAGCACCTTACCATTTAGTGTTGATATCCTGCCCCTATTTGACTTCTCAAAATGCTTCACCTTCCACTTGTTGGGATTATATTCCATCCAAATTTTCAGCTGATCTATATTCTGCTGTTGCCTTTGACAATCTACATCGCTATCCACAACACCTCCAACTTTCATGTTATCTGCAAATTCATTCAACTTTCTTCCTACAGTATATCGCAAACTACAAGGGACCCAGCACTGACCCCTGTGGAACACCATTGATTATAGGCTTTTGATCAGAAACGCATCATTCCATTGCTTCCCCTCTGCCTCCTATTAAAAAAAACAGCCTTGGATCTCATTAACCTGCTCACCTTGGATCTCATGTGCTGTAACCTTCTGGAGCAGCCTTATTGAAGTCCATACCGATTACATCTACCGCCCTGCCTTTATCAGTCTTTGCAGTTGCCTCCTCAAAAAGGTCAATTAGTGAGGCAGGATATCCCTGCACAAAGCCACACTGATTATTCCTGATCAGCCCTGCCTCTTCAAGTGTGCATAATCTAAAACTGTAAGACTATTTCCAGTAATTTCCCTACCACTGCTGTAAGGTTTGTCGGCCTGTAGTTACCTGGCTTATCCCTGTTGCTTTTAAATAGAGGGAATACATCAGCTGTCCTCCCATCTTCTCACTTGTGCCTAATGACGAAGCAAAAAAAATCTATTAGGGTTGCAGCTTTCTCCCTGTCATCTGGTGCTGGATATTTATCAATCTGTCTGTATCCCACGACATATAAAAGCTCTTTGTTCTCTCATTATCTCACAGCCTTTTGTCTCCTTTTCATCTCTGGTCTTTGTCCAAACATCGGCCAACCAAACCCCTCCCTCACCTCTATCAATCTATCATTTGTCTGACTTTGACCTCCCTCTCCTACTGCTCTACAATCAGTCTGATAAAGGGCCCTGAAACGTCACCTGGCCATGTCCTGCCTGTTCCATTCAGCTACTCCAGCACTTTGTGTCTTTTTTTGGAAACCAGCAACTGCAGCTCCTTGTGTCTCCGACCAGTGGCGGACTGGGTCTAAAAATATTGGTTGCCAGGAGACAACGGGGGCCCACTTCATCAAGGGCCCACTTGATATAGGAGGCCCACTTCATCAAGGGCCCACTTGATATAGGAGGCCCACTTCATCAAGGGCCCACTTGATATAGGAGGCCCACTTCATCAGGGGCCCACTTGCCATCAGGCAAGCTGACATCCTGGCAAGTCCGCCACTGTCTCCGTCTTAATACGGAGCTGATCCAGATGATCCGCTTGCCCTTCCCCATGGTGAATACAGATGACATTGTCCAGTAATGGTCCTGTGACATGCCTTGCGATGACTTGTTCACCCACTTCGAAGCTGTCGGGACAGAAGTAAAGGACCCGTTAAACATGCAAGTTGTTGTTGATGCTGCAGTTATTTACATTGTGAGAGATTAGTTCTTGGGCTACTCATTGAAGAGCAAAGCCAACGGTTGCTGTAACTTCAGTGACATTTTGCTTTGAGAGAGATTCTCTGAGATTTGAGTGTATTGGGCTTGGTCTGGGATTTGAGAACAGGGGCTCACCCAACGATTGTCTTTTTACCCTTCCAGTGAAGTACATGAGGGAGGCGACTCCATACATCAAGAAGACCTCTCCGGTTTCGGAAATTGGATGGGAAACCCTCCCGCCAGAGTCACCCAGGCTTGGCTGCACCGCCTCTGAGTCGCCCTCCACCCCTCCGTTCTCCCTGCGCATCGAGTCCAAGGACAAGAGGAGCATCCCGCTAAAGATGTGTTACGTCACCCGAGGCCTCACGGTCCCAGATCCAGAGAACAGGTAATCTCCATCATCCCGCTGTCTCATCATCTTTATACTTATGATTAAACTAATTCTAAACTAGTTGAGATGCGGCTTAAATTGTTCATGAGGAAATGTACTCATGCTCACAGGGACAGCACTGGGAATGTTCTTTAGTTAAGTATGTAGGTCATGTTAAAGGAGCAGAATTAGGGCATTTGGCCCATTAAGTCTACTCCGCCATTCAATCATGTCTGATCCATCATGCCCTCTCAACCCCATTTTCCTGCCTTCTCCCCATAACCCTTGACATCGTACTAATCAAGAATATGTCAATCTCCGCCGTAAAAATATCCATTGATGGCCTCCATAGCCCTCTGTGGCAATGAATTCCACACATTCACCATCTGACTAAATTCCTCATCTTCTCCTTTCTATTATCTAAATGGTGGCCGATTGGGAAAGGGGGAGATGCAGCGAGACCTGGGTGTCATGGTACACCGATCATTGAAGGTAGGCATGCAGGTGCAGCAGGCAGTAAAGAAAGTGAATGGTATGTTAGCTTTCATTGCAAAAGGATTTGAGTATAGGAGCAGAGAGGTTCTACTGCAGTTGTACAGGGTCTTGGTGAGACCACACCTGGAGTATTGCGTACAGTTTTGGTCTCCAAATCTGAGGAAGGACATTATTGCCATAGAGGGAGTGCAGAGACAGTTCACCAGACTGATTCCTGGGATGTCAGGACTGTCTTATGAAGAAAGACTGGATAGACTTGGTTTATACTCTCTAGAATTTAGAAGATTGAGAGGGGATCTTATAGAAACTTACAAAATTCTTAAGGGGTTGGACAGGCTAGATGCAGGAAGATTGTTCCCGATGTTAGGGAAGTCCAGGACAAGGGGTCACAGCTTAAGGATAAAGGGGAAATCTTTTAAAACCGAGATGAGAAGAACTTTTTTCACGCAGAGAGTGGTGAATCTCTGGAACTCTCTGCCACAGAGGGTAGTTGAGGCCAGTTCATTGGCTATATTTAAGAGGGAGTTAGATGTGGCTAAGGGGATCAGGGGGTATGGAGAGAAGGCAGGTACGGGATACTGAGTTGGATGATCAGCCATGATCATATTGAATGGCGGTGCAGGCTCGAAGGGCCGAATGGCCTACTCCTGCACCTAATTTCTATGTTTCTATGTTTCTAAAGGTACATCTTTTTATTGTGAGGCTGTGGCCTTTGGTCCAAGACTCTCCCACTAGTGGAAACATCCTCTCCACACTTCGCTATGTTTAAAAAGCTCTGGGTTATTGAGAATGACTGCATCAGAGTGAGGAGGAACAGAGGTTGAACTGAAAGCTCATCAACTCTCCACTACTGTAGAAAGATTAGACCAAAACCCTGTCTGCTCCGTCAAGTGGAAGTGAGTAATGCCAGATCACAATTTCAGGGACTTACCCTTTGGTGTTTGCTTAGTTCATCCCTCAAACAAGAAACAGCTAACAGGTCATTTATCTCATTGCTGTATTTGGGAGGATGCTTTTAGCAAACGTGGAGTATTTCTATGTTCCAGAGAAAAAAAGTCCCAGTCTACCCAGTCTCTCCTTATAACTCAAGCCCTCCAGTCCCACATAACATCTTTGTACATTTATTTCCGCCACCGTTCCTACATTGCAACAAGGACTAATCTTTGTTCATTTTGGGATGTTCTCAGGTTGTGTAAGATGCTCTATAAATACACATTCTTCTTTTCCTTGCCTTCTGACCCTCCTTCTCTCCAAACCAGTTCCCTCTGTTCTTCAGCATTCTGCTTCATGCTTGAGTTTTCTGACATCCCGTTCTCCTTTTTTCCACTCACGCTCTCCCTTGAATCTCTTTTCTATTATTTTCTCTTCCTTTTCTCCCCCGTCCCCTGCTTCTTCCCCCTACTTCCCATCCCCCCCTCCCCCCCCTCTCTACCCTGTCTGTTTCCTTCTACTGGGTTCCACGTTCTCCCTATCCTCCTGCTTACTTGCCCCCCTCTCCAGTGCCGTTCCCAAAGATTTATCCCCCCCGGACTTCCAGCACAGTGCTAATTCCCAGCGCTCACAAGTCTGAATACAGATCTTTAAATTGCATGAGATTGTAGCGGCACCAAACGTGGTCAGGATAAGGCCAGACGTCAGGCGCACCAATCAGCTGGGCGGGAGGCGGGCCGACGGGTGTTGCACAGCGTCGGGCGGTGACGTCATCGCGCAACGCCACTCGCTAGGCATACGCCGTCAAGACGCTGCGTATGGCGTCGAGATGCCGCGTACGCCTATCAAGGCGCTGCGTACGGCCTCAATGTGGCTGCGGGCCGACAGGCCGTTTCCGCGTGGAATTTTTGGACAGTGTCAGTTTTTCGGAGCCCCGCGCGATGTCGGGACCAGCTCCGCACAACTCCATACGGTTCCGGCGATCGAAGTAGGACCGGCCCCGCGAGGGCGTACGACTCAAGCAACCACGTTAGCACGCGCTAGCCGCATGCAGTCGCATGCTGGAGGGACAGGCCCTTAAGTAGCAGGACACCCCACCTAGCCCATGATGTCACGTGCCAGCCCTTGTAGCCACTGACGAGTGGTCTGTTTATCAGCTGACGCCACAAGATTCTCATTTCCTCTGATGGGAGTTAGAGTAATATAGCTACTTAAGGAAGTAGCTCCAGAAATAGTGGATGCATTAGTAATAATCTTTCAAAACTCTTTAGATTCTGGAGTAGTTCCTGAAGATTGGCGGGTAGCAAACGTAAACCCCACTTTTTAAGAAGGGAGGGAGAGAGAAAATGGGGAATTACAGACCAGTTAGTCTAACATCGGTAGTGGGGAAACTGCTAGAGTCAGTTATTAAAGATGGGATAGCAGCACATTTGGAAAGTGGTGAAATCATTGGACAAAGTCAGCATGGATTTACGAAAGGTAAATCATGTCTGACGAATCTTATAGAATTTTTCGAGGATGTAACTAGTAGCGTGGATAGGGTAGAACCAGTGGATGTGGTGTATCTGGACTTCCAGAAGGCTTTCGACAAGGTCCCACATAAGAAATTAGTATACAAACTTAAAGCACAAGGCATTGGGGGTTCAGTATTGATGTGGATAGAGAACTGGCTGGCAAACAGGAAGCAAAGAGTAGGAGTAAACGGGTCCTTTTCACAATGGCAGGCAGTGACTAGTGGAGTACCCCAAGGCTCAGTACTGGGACCCCAGCTATTTACAATATATATTAATGATCTGGATGAGGGAATTGAAGGCAATATCTCCAAGTTTGCGGATGACACTAAGCTGGGGGGCAGTGTTAGCTGTGAGGAGGATGCTGGGAGACTGCAGGGTGACTTGGATAGGCTGGGTGAGTGGGCAAATGTTTGGCAGATGCAGTATAATGTGGATAAATGTGAGATTATCCATTTTGGTGGCAAAAATAGGAAAGCAGACTATTATCTAAATGGTGGCCGATTGGGAAAGGGGGAGATGCAGCGAGACCTGGGTGTCATGGTACACCAGTCATTGAAGGTAGGCATGCAGGTGCAGCAGGCAGTAAAGAAAGCGAATGGTATGTTAGCTTTCATTGCAAAAGGATTTGAGTATAGGAGCAGAGAGGTTCTACTGCAGTTGTACAGGGTCTTGGTGAGACCACACCTGGAGTATTGCGTACAGTTTTGGTCTCCAAATCTGAGGAAGGACATTATTGCCATAGAGGGAGTGCAGAGACGGTTCACCAGACTGATTCCTGGGATGTCAGGACTGTCTTATGAAGAAAGACTGGATAGACTTGGTTTATACTCTCTAGAATTTAGAAGATTGAGAGGGGATCTTATAGAAACTTACAAAATTCTTAAGGGTTTGGACAGGCTAGATGCAGGAAGATTGTTCCCGATGTTAGGGAAGTCCAGGACAAGGGGTCACAGCTTAAGGATAAAGGGGAAATCCTTTAAAACCGAGATGAGAAGAACTTTTTTCACGCAGAGAGTGGTGAATCTCTGGAACTCTCTGCCACTGGGGGTAGTTGAGGCCAGTTCATTGGCTATATTTAAGAGGGAGTTAGATGTGGCCCTTGTGGCTAAGGGGATCAGGGGGTATGGAGAGAAGGCAGGTACGGGATACTGAGTTGGATGATCAGCCATGATCATATTGAATGGCGGTGCAGGCTCGAAGGGCCGAATGGCCTACTCCTGCACCTAATTTCTATGTTTCTATGTCGTTTGGCCCTGTAATGGCAGATCATTATATCGTTCAAGGAATCTTTCCTTTAGCCACTATGATTCAAAACAGGGGTAAGGACATAGTTTTGTTTCGCATCCACGCACTCTCCACAAGACATTCAATGCCGTCGAAAGATAAATCTTCAAAACACAGTCTCTTAATTAATAGTTTCTTTATTGTCGTAGTAAAAACAGAAAGATACTCATCCACATTTCTTCTTGTTTAAGTACATTTTAGTCAAACTCATGCATGGTGGAAAGCTGTGACCTCTCCCCCATGCTTCCTCCAAACTAAAACTAAGAACTACTAGCGCGTCTGCGTGAGAATCGCAGCCGCAAACACGCCACAAATTTAAAGGTAACTGTTTATAGTTATAACATACCGAGTTAAGCTAAATGTCTACTACAGGCCCTACTCATTCATAAACACCAAGATGCATCTAAACTTATCTTATTTGCCTTTGCTTGCTCTTGAGAAACTAAATTGTGGAGCTGGGCTGGTATATTCATGCCCAGGTTAGAATTTAGCCCATGGCCAACTTTAAAACTCTTTGCCCGATGTTGATGTTATATGGATCATTCATAAGGAGGGCACACAATGATGGCTTGTAAGTGCTGGCAGTATTTTGACCACAGGACTTTGAATGGAGTGGGTTGTTCTTACGTAGAGCTAGCAGGGGCTCAGTGGGCCAAATGGCCTCCAGAAGAGTAAGTACATTAC
Source organism: Leucoraja erinaceus (assembly GCF_028641065.1). Classification (NCBI taxonomy): domain Eukaryota; kingdom Metazoa; phylum Chordata; class Chondrichthyes; order Rajiformes; family Rajidae; genus Leucoraja; species Leucoraja erinaceus. Next base: position 84,756,112 of record NC_073380.1, on the reverse strand, counting down.
TCATCCTGACATTGTTACTTATTAATTTGCAGTGTGGCCCCTGGCATATGTACTGCTCATGTTGAATAGCCATCCTCAGGAAGCTGTGGTTTCCAGTATGTGTATAGCCAAGAGTTTGAAATTTCAGGAAGGCGTTCTGATGTCTGTGTATTTTAGTCTGGGCCTCTGGAAATACCACCAGTGCCACACAGGTGGAACTCACACACTCCCAGACCCAAAATAAGTATTCCCCGTTTACAATAAAACCAGAAGATGTTAGATCAGTCAGCAGGTCAGGGTCTCCAGTAATACCTATTCACGAGTGCCTAGCATCTGCACTTGAATGCTGCTCTTTGCCCATGTTTCAGCCCAAACTCAACAGTGAAATGAGTGACAGTGTTAGACTTCTTTTTTTAATTTATTTTTATTTTTTTATTTTAGCTTTAAAAAAGATAGAAATAAAAGAAGTAAGGAAAGTGAGCAAGAATCGTGAAGGTGCAGGAAAGTGTTGGGAAAAGAAAGCCCCTTAGGGAGGAAGTTAGAGAAGGAAGTAAAGAAAGGAAATAAGACCCTAGAAAGAAAAGAAAAAAAAGGAAAAACAATCGCTCTATTGTAACACAAAACTCGCAAAAAAGGATATACCAACCGTGTTTTAAAACAAAATTTATCTAAGGAAATAGAAGACACAATAAACTCACTTAAGAATGGAAAAACACCAGGACCAGACGGATTCAGTAATGAATTTTATAAATGTTTTTACGACATAGTTACACCACGCCTACAGAAAATGTATACATACGCTTTTAAAGAACAAATCTTACCGGAAACACTTGCAGAATCAACGATCACATTAATACTTTAAAAAGATAAAGATATAGAAGAACCAGGCTCATATAGAGCTATTGCTTTGTTAAATACGGACCAAAAAATATTAGCGAAAACACTAGCTAGAAGACTAAGTCAATATGTTAGTAAATTAATAAATGAGGATCAAACGGGATTTATACCTAAGAGACATTCATTTAATAACCTGAGACGTCTGATTAACATAAACCTCACAAACCTCAAGAACAAGAGTTAGCTATCATTTCATTGGACGTAGAAAAAGCGTTTGATCAAGTAGAATGGGATTATATGATTAAAGTATTGTAAAAATTTCAAATGGGAGAGAACTTCATCGCATGGATAAAATTATTATATAACAAACCCACAGCTAGAATATTAACTAATAATATACTATCTACGAAATTCCAATTAACAAGGGGCAATAGACAAGGATGTTCATTATCACCGCTGTTATTCGCTCTGGTAATTGAACCTTTAGCTGAAAAAATTAGAACACACCCGGATATTTACGGTTATAATACAAAATATTCAAATAACAAAATATCCTTATATGCAGACGATGTATTACTGTATATCACAAAACCCCAAATCAGTATACCAAACATATTAAATCTAATTGAGGACTTTGGATCTTTCTCAGGTATAGAATAAACTGGAACAAAAGTGAAATTATGTCAATAAAACCGAAAGACTCAACACATCTCTTGAAATTCCCCTTTAAAATAGCCACAGAAAAGTTTAAATATTTAGGAATTGAAATGACTAGAAACTATCACGCTATGTTTAACGCCAATTATAGCCCCTTACTTAAGAAACTAAATAATCTAATCAAATTCTGGAAAACGCTCCCGATGTCTTTCATAGATCGAATAAATGCTATAAAAATGATCTTTTTACCACAAATCCTATATTTATTTTAAATCAATTCCAATGTATCTTCCAAAAAACTTTTTCAAAAAACTAGACTCAGACATTACAAATTTTATATGGGATTATAAATCCCACAGAATACAAAGAGCACACCTTAGTAAACCAAAAGAGATGGGTGGTCTAGCGCTCCCTAATTTTATGTACTATAATTGGGCGGTAAATATTAAAAATATGATTCACCTGCTGGACAACTCAGCCCAGCAGGTGGACTGGATTGTAATGGAGAGAGAGGACTGCTCTCCGTGTAAAACAGGAGCGACTCTCCTCTCACCAACGAATCTGAATAACAAAAATTATAATAAAAATCCAATGATACATAGTACAATTAGAACTTGGAAACAAATAAAACAGAATCTAAAATTAAGAAATCTATCTCTTTTAATGCCAATAGTCAATAACCCGTCATTTAAACCTTCAATTATAGATAAATCATTTACACAATGGGAAAGAATGGGAATCAAAAAGCTCGGAGACTTGTATGAATTAGGGAAATTATTACCATTTCAACAATTACAACTGAAATATAATTTGAAAAATAATCAATATTTTAAATATCTTCAAATCCGTGACTATCTGAAAAAATACACAATAGACTATCATAACATGCCCCCAGACTTATTGGATGAAGCCATGAAGACAAAGGCTGAATCAGCAAATCTAATATCATACTTATACAACATTATTTTAAATATAGAAATACCTACAACTGATGGTATTAGAAGAGACTGGGAACAAGAACTAGCTATAAAAATTTCAAAAGAGAGCTGGGATAAACACTTACTACATGTGCATAAATGCTCGATCAACGTACGACATATTCTAATTCAATATAAAACATTACATAGACTATATTATTCAAAAACTAAAATAAATAAACTTTTCCCCAATGTCTCACCCATTTGTGATAAATGTCAGTCACAAGAAGCCACCATAGCGTACTCTTTTGTTTTTTGTATAAAAATCCAAAAATATTGGAACGAAATATTTGAAATCTTCACAAAATCATTTAAAATAAAACTTGTACCAAAAGCAGAATGGATCATTTTTGGAATATCAGAAGGTAACCCAGAACTAAACGTGTTTCAAAAGAACTTACTTAATTACGGGCTAATGATGGGAAAAAAGCTTATACTCAAATTTTGGAAAATTGCTCCAATACCAACAATAAAAATGTGGATTTCAAACATGTTCGAAACACTACACTTGGAAGAGACGAGACTCCTCCTAGCAGGCAAAGCAGACCACTTCCAAAAGACGTGGTCTGCATTTATGGAACTATTACAAGCATAAGGTGCAATAGTAATTTAAAATATAAATGGTACCAGGATCTAGTAACGGGGGGTATAAAATAAACAGTGTTAGACTTTGTTAGCATCGAGTGCAGGACAGGCTGCTGCTGCTCAGTTTGGACAACACTCTTGCCTCTATAGACGAGGCGCAGGTTCAAATCCTAGACTGGTGATTTCACCATTAAATCTTGGTCAATACCCCAGTGCAGTACTGACAATGAGGGGCTTGCAATTTCTTCCAAGGGCAGAGCTAAGATAGACAGGCAGGACCTTTTTCCCAGGGCATAGTTTTAAGGTCACAGATGGGGTGGGGTGTTTGGCATTCTATCAAATCAGATAATATTATACATTAATACAATCAGTCATACTCAAGTACAATAGATAGAGCAAAGGGCAAGAACAGGGTGCGGAATGGAGTTGTCAGCATTGGAGTGCATCAGTTCCACTAAGACCAATGTTTGCAATGTAGTAGAGGTGAATCAGACAGCCCTAGTTTATAGCTGGATCATTCTCAAGCCTGAGAACTGAAGGAAAGGAGTTGTTCCTGACCCTGGTGATGCATGCTTCCAGGTTTCTGTATCTTCTGTGGAAGGGAGCAGGAAAGCGAAGGAATGACTGTGGTAGGACATTTTGATTATGTTGTTTGCATGTTGGCAGAGGCAGTGTGAAGTGCAGATAAAGTCAATGATGTAAAGCCTGATATGCGATAGATCTACAATTCCCTGCAATTTCTTGCAGAGTTACATAGAAACATAGAAACATAGAAATTAGGTGCAGGAGTAGGCCATTCGGCCCTTCGAGCCTGCACCGCCATTCAATATGATCATGGCTGATCATCCAACTCAGTATCCCATACCTGCCTTCTCTCCATACCCCCTGATCCCCTTAGCCAGAAGGGCCACATCTAACTCCCTCTTAAATATAGCCAATGAACTGGCCTCAACTACCCTCTGTGGCAGAGAGTTCCTGAGATTCACCACTCTCTGTGTGAAAGCACTCTCTGTGTTGTTTCCAAACCAAGTTGTGATGCAACCTGACTATAGGCTTTCTATGGTGAAGTCTAGAGAAACAAGATGGAAGGCGAGGAGAATCCATCACAGAAACTAGAAATGCTGTACCTAGAATTCCTTCCTCCCTCGGGTCACGAGAGGTTGACTCACAAACCAATGTCTGTAAACGATGTCTCTAATTACCAATGTTTTAACTTGCCTCCTTTAGGCAGTTTGAATTACATTCCCCTGACTGCAAGCATACGGTGGTCCTGAGATGTAAGGATACCTCTACAGCTCACGCCTGGTTCAATACCATTCAGACCAATGTCAACAGCTTGACATCCAACGTCATATCAGAGGTCAAGGATCAACTAGACAGAACGGGGATAGCTGGGTGCCGAGAGATTTGTCACATGGGCTGGCTTGCGGAAAAGGTAAGGCCATGCACGGTTGTTGTTTCAACATTGGATGTTCTGCAGTGGGACTTGGGGAAATGGAGATCCTGTTCTGACAATGGGAATGGCGTGAAAAGGCCAGAGGTTACAGGAGGTTATAGTCTCTGCCCCATGAGCTATTTCCTCACCGGAATCTCTCTCTACGCACAGTTTGTTGGATTGGCTTACGAGCTGCACAAGCAATCGTAAGAAGCTGTTCCTCTGTCATTAACATCCAGGTTTTGACCATCATATTTTACAAATAACATGTAGGTTTAAAGGCAGTGTGCGATCCTATTTTTTGCATTTCACTACAACATAGAAGGAGGCCATTCAGCTCACCTAATCTGTGACTTGGAGAACTTGGAGCATTTCCATCAGCCCACTTATTCTCCTGCAAGCAAAACTCTCCCACATGCTTTAATACTGCCCCTAACCTCCATGTCCAGCAGTGTGATATTGGGGCCAATTAACCCACCAGGATGTGGGAGGAAACCAGAGCACCCAGGCAAATCTACGCAGTCACAGGGAGAACGTGCAAACTCCACACAGACAGCACCCGAGGCACAGGATGGACTGGGGTCGCTGGAGCAGTGAGGCAGCGACACTAACTGCAGAGCCACTGTGCTGCCTCGGGTGTTTCCAGCTCTTGCTAATCGGCCCATGGTAGCAGGGGTCAGCTGAAGGTCAGGGGGGGGGCAGCATCTTCTTGAATCAGGTTGTGAGTTCAAGCCCCATTCCAGGCTCTTCAGCATAAGACACAGGCTGGCGTGTGACGGGATTGCTTCACTGCCAGATGTGCCGTCTCCCGCATGTGGGACGCTCAACTGAAGCTCTCTTTCCCCTTCAGTTGTACGAGAGATCTCACAGATTATTGTAAGGAAGAGCAGGGACTGTGTTTCTAGTGTCCTGAGCAGCCCCATAGTTGAGTTGAGGTTCGTTTATTGTCACGTACCGGGGTACCGGGGTACAGTGAAAAGTTTTAGTTGCGTGCTAACAAGCAGCAGACAGACGATACATGTTACAATCGAGCCATCCACAGTGTACAGATGCCTGATAAAGGGAATAACATGAACATTGGTGCAAGGCAGTCCAGTAATATATGTTTTGATGACACTGTGGTGGTGGGCCTGATCTCAGACTGAGAAAGGATATCTAACGCCAGGCCTCCTGATCAAAAAAAACTAAGGAGCTGCTGAGGGACTCCGAGGACGTACCTCTAGGTTGGGGTTGGTAGGGGAATAGTTCAGTTGGAGCACATCTGATGACAGCTCTGCAGACTGCGGCTTCAGGAAATTCAGAGTGTCTGATCCTCCGCTTCTGCTGCGGTGGAAAGCCAGTTCGACATTAACGGATTGCTCGCCAAGGACCCTCTGCAGAGCGAGGGTTCGGCCCCGCACTCCACTTCGAGAAGTCCATGCTGCGCCCGCCGCTGAGAGACCCCTTCCACCCCCCGGGGCGCGTGCTACGGTCAGGCAAAAAGGCCACACGGTGAGATCCTCGTTGTTCTTCCCACGGGGGAGGCGACCAGGGACAAACTCTCTGAACGTTTTTCTCTCCCGTGGAGGAGGTGACCGAAGCGGTTTCCCCCTTACCCCCCCACACCACCCCCCACACAGGACACACAAAGGAACATTAAAACAAACTTTAAAACATACTAAAAATTGAAAGGACTAATGCGCTGCTGACAGGCGCAGCCGCTGCTGCGCCTGTCAGATTATTATCAGAATGGTGTCAAGTTAGCAAAAGTGGAAGTACAACGAGACCAGGGTGTCCTTGATCATGCCACTGAAAGTGTAAGTTGCTCGTTTCTAAGCTTCCCCCCCCCCCCGTTTAGTTTCAGTAAAAACACTGAATCAAGCACTTGATACAACTACATTTTATGTTAACTAAAGTGCATTACAGTTCAACTACTGTACCTATCCCACTGCGGGTTCGATCCTCGTATCTGCCTGTTACAGATATCGATTAACTCCATACATAACAGACATTTCCCTAACCCAATAATATAGCAGCTCAATACATTGTATTCAAACCGGAATTCGTAAGGAAGCCAACTTAGAAACATTTACCCTGATCTGCAAGAAACCCAGACAGGGCTCAACACCTCATCCAATCAACACTTGGCAAAGTTAAACTCTGCAACATTATTTACAATCATTTACAAGGTGTATTTCTGGTTTGCAGCCATCCAATCCATTCTATGCATTTTGCACCTAACTGACAGGGTCTGCAGATGTCCTTACTCTTTTCTTGCAAATTGTATCTAGGCTCTAGACACACTGGCACCACTCTGCAGTTTGTCCTTGCTCTGCAGAGAGCAATTCCAAATAGACCAAATCTCCCAGCAGCCCTGAAGCTTTTACCCCATTTTGAAGTCCTAGCCTCTCCAATTTAGCCTGGATTAACAAAAGTAAGCATGTAGGTACAGCAGGCAGTGAAGAAAGCTGATGGCACATTGGCCTTCATAAGAAGAGGAGTATCGGAGCAAAGAGTTTCTGAAAAGGATCCATTAATTCCTGCTCTTTGCTTCCTGTCTGCCAGTTCCCTATCCATGTCAATACCCTACCCACAATACAATGTGCTTTAATTTTGCACACTAATCTCTTGTGTGGGACCTTGTCAAAGTTTTTTTTAAAGTCCAGATACACCACATCCACTGGCTCTCCCTTATCCATTCTATTTGTTACATCCTCAAAAAATTCCAGAAGATTAGTCAAGCATGATTTTCCCTTCATAAACTCGTGCTGACTTTGACCGATCCGGTCACTGGTTTCCAAATACGTTGCTATTTCATCTTTAATAATTATCTCAAGCATCTTCCCCACTACCGATGTAAGGCTAACTGGTCTATAATTTCACATTTTCTCTCTCTGTCCTTTCTTAAAAAGTAAGGCCACCCTCCAGTCCACAGGAACTGATCCAGAGTCTATAGAACATTGGAAAATGATCACCATTAGGCATCCACGACCCTGGACTTCAACCCCTTGCCAGTGCCTCAAAGCCCCAATTCCAAGATTTTTACCTATTTTCTCTTCAAATATTTCCGGTCCACAACCCTCCATGGAAGGAATTCCAGAATGTGTTCTTAACATGCACAAGAAAGGTTTAGAAGGATATGGGCCAAATGTGGGCAGGTGGGACGAGCGTAGATGGGGCATGTTGATCGGCGTGGGCCAGTTGGGCCTAAAGGTTCTGTTTCCACACTGTATGACTCTGGGCCTGTTTCCGTGCTGTGACTCTATAGCGTCTGTTGTAGCCCCATTGATGAAGAGAATAGCTTACATGAAGCAGACATTGGATGGAAACCAATACGTGAGGGCAGTCATAACACTTCATGATTGATGGACAAAGGCTTTGTAAGGTCCAATAAAGCACTTAGACGGATTCTGAGTTTTAAAGTAAAAAACACTTCTGCTTTTGTAACTGGTTTTCAATAGAACCGTAGCAACAAGAGCAAGTTAATTCCTTGTTTTTTTTTTTCTGGGAGGTCAATGCCCTTGCAAAGCGTGACTGGAAACTGCTGAAGTACATGTTTTCCTGCAGCTCACGGTGGCTGATCGTTACTCTTGTTTACTTCTGATGTGGGTTCAATTGGGCTCTGGGGTCTGCTTTGTCAAAGCAGCAGAACAAACTCTTCTCAATACTGAATGTGATATTTGTGGAAGGGAGTCCAAAATAAAGGCCATAAACATACGAATGCCTTCATAGAAATGGCAATGAGCCAAATGGACTTGTGCTCTGTCTGATTGTATGATATCTCTTTATTTCTCAATAAAGATGTACAGATCAATACATCCAAAAATCACTTCCAGAGGCTGGTTTGCCCAGTCTCTGTAACTAACTTTTCTACATTTCAGGCAGTTACATTAAAAGCCCAACAGAAGCCTGGCTTCTAATTATGCCAACACCACTCTGACTTAGATAATTATAGGTGAGGCAAGTTAGCCTGGAAATTACACAATTGAGAGACGGGGGCTCGAGCACTGTTCAGTGAACCAAGCACAGAGTTCATTGAGAACTAATTTCCTCATACTGCAAATAGCTAGCTTTGCACTGTAAAATATGGAATGCAACAATTTTGTTTTGTGCTGACTTCGCCAATGTGACTTCCTTTCAAATCAGACTCTTCCCCAGGAGTGAGAACCTTTCATTCAGGGCTTCACAGGCTATTCATTTGTTCTCCTCTGCTTTTTGTCGAATTGTCCTTTAATCTTAAAACGGGTCATTTAATCTAGCGGAGCCTTGATGAGTTAGTGCTCACTGATGTCTAGCGACTGTTGTCTCGATGCTCTGTAGTTGTGGGTTGGCTACAGAGGTATCCCGCTGACAGGCATAGCCTGAAATCAGTGTGCTTGCCCAGCTGGTATTATATTATGGCCACAAATAACTGCTTGCCTGTTGAGATATTAGTAGTTGGCTCTTGGTCATCTACACCAGTGGTTCCCAACTTTTTTAGTTCATGGCCCCCTTGGGCTCTTTAATTTTTCTGTAGCCCCCCCTGATATTATTAGTGGGGAAAAAAGTGGCCCCCTTCATTGAACCTGTGCCCCTTAAATCCCCAATTTTTTCTGTGGCCCCCCTGAAATTTGCCATGGCACCTTTGGGCACATATGGCCCCAGGCTGGGAATCACTGATCTACACCACCATGGTCCCTTTCCAGAAGGGCAAGAGGAGGGAGACTGGAAACTTCCCTGGATATGCTACATCCCAAGTTCCAGACATTTGGTGGAAGTGAGAAGGGGGTGAGGAATGGAGAGAGGGATGGTGCAAACAGAAAGCACAGACTATGGGGAAAACATTTCAATAAAAGAATATAGGAAGGAACTGTAGATGCTGGTTTACACTGCAGGTGGACAAAACATACTGGATAATTCAGTGAATCAGGCAGCATCTCTCTTATAAGGAATAAGTGGCGTTTCGGGTCGAGACCCTTCTTCAGACAAGGTCTGAAAAAGTGTTTAAGAGGGAACTGCAGATGCTTTCGAAGGTCGAGAAACTCAGCCTTCTATGGAGCGAAGGAAATAGGCAACGTTTCAGAAGGGTTTCGGCCCGAAAGTTGTCTGAAGTTTCTCCAAACCGTCTGAAAAAGTGTGTTTTGACCCGAAACATCATCTATTCCTTTTCTTCAGAGATGCTGTCTGACCCGCTGAGTTACTCCAGCATTTTGTGTAAATAAACGTGCTTTTTTTATTGGGCAGACAAAATAAATTAACATGGAGATTACAGGAGATGGGTAGAAGAACCTTCTAAACTGCACAGACAATTCCCAACAGTATCAACTCCAAGGATATGCTCACAAATCACCAAGTCCCAGTGTCATATTATTAGTTTGATAGATTGAGAAGATAAATTGAGACAAAGTGAACCATCCTATCAACAACTAGAGAGCGGCCCTGAGCTACCATGTACCTCATTGGAGGCCCACATGACTATTTATAATCAAACGTTACTGGACTTTATCTTGCACTATTATTCCCTTTATTCTATATCTGTACATAGAAACATAGAAAATAGGTGCAAGAGTAGGCCATTCGGCCCTTCGAGCCTGCACCGCCATTCAATATGATCATGGCCGATCATCCAACTCAGTATCCTGTACCTGCCTTCTCTCCATACCCCCTGATCCCTTTAGCCACAAGGGCCACATCTAACTCCCTCTTAAATTTAGCCAATGAACTGGCCCCAACTACCTTCTGTGGCAGAGAATTCCTGAGATTCACCACTCTCTGTGTGAAAAATGTTTTTCTCATCTCGGTCCTAAAAGATTTCCCCCTTATCCTTAAACTGTGACCCCTTGTTCTGGACTTCCCCAACATCGGGAACAATCTTCCTGCATCTAGCCTGTCCAACCCCTTAATGGGTGGTACATATGTTATATGGTTATTATTATATGGTTACATGATGTGCGGCTCAATTGTAATCATGTATAGTCTTTCTGCCAACTGGATAGTTCGTAATGAAAATGCTTTTCACTCTACACATGAAAATAAACCAAACTACATGAAGGATGTTTTTCACTTTGCTGTCCTTTAACCCAAGTCACACTTGCAAAATTCCTACTGTCCATTCATCTGATGAGACTTCAACCCAATGCATGGATCAATTTACATATCTCTCAAGTCATGGTAAATGGGCTGATTCAAGATGCCAGGCCAGAATGCAGTGGCCACACCCACCACATTGCTCCGTTGACAAACATTTCAAACAAATGCAAGCTGATGCTATTTTTAAGCAAGGTTGGGACAGCATTGAACAGCATAGGAACAGGTGGCCCTTCAGCCCACAATGTCTTTGCTAACAATGATGCCAGTGGTTTGGTCTGAATCTTTTCCCTCTCTCTGCAGGCAATGACGGAGGCTGACAAGAAGCCCTGGAAGCCAGTGTTGGTGGTGCTCACCGAGAAGGACATGCTCCTCTATCCCAGCATGCCTCGCTTGAAGGAGGCCTGGCTCAGTCCAGCTCGCACTTACCCACTGCTCGCCACCAGGTAAGAGGGTGGATTCTTTGGAGGTGATTACGGAAACGTTGCTATCCCTTCACAAAACCGATAACTTCAACTTTAACTCTCAACTGAGTAGGGCTTGATTGCAGTTCATAATCAGAGAATATGGAAACAAGCCCAACTCATCCATGCCAATCACGATACCCCATCCAAGCTAGTCTCATTTGTCTACTTTTGGCCCATCTATCATGTCTATCCTTATAACTATGCAACTCCGATCTTGGATGTGTGCGTGTGTTTGTGTGTGTGTATTTGTTTGTTTGTGTGCGATCACATCTACTCAAAGAAACGACGTGCTAACGGGACCATTTTTACATGTTCCGGTTATATTCGAGATTTATCCCGTGAAATCAAAAATTGCCTTCTGAAAATTTCATGCAATATTTCTCGAGTTATTTATGAAAATGTTCACAAATCTCAAATAACTTAATAAATTAACGAGATGACCTCACTGATGACATCACTGATGATGTCACAATGGATCTGACAGCCTGCCTCTGTTCGCTTTTTTAAACTGCTGCTCAGGTCGTGCTGGGCTCTAGAACATGGCGGCGGCGGCGGCCATTACCGCTGCGTGGGTGCGGGTGAGGGTGTGGGGAAGCGTAATAGGAGGGTGACCATGGCGGGCATTACTGCCTCTGGGATAAGCCATCTATGGAGACCTGCGATTCCTCCGTCGATCGCAGGGACTTGGGGAATCGTGACGCCTTTTGTGTTCCTGATCCCACCTGCCGATCTCTGGCCGTCACGGGGGACGACCTCCTCTCTGTCTCCCACGCCCGATTGTCTGTCACGGGGGTGGGTGGGGTTCCCCTCGCGGAAGCCACGATCGGCCGGCTCTCCGCTGCTTTTGACCGTCCTCAGATCGCTCCAGGCCTCGCTCGGGCCCATGCCAACCGCAACCTCACTCGGGCCTGGAGCCTGATGGGGAGGCTGCTGCTGTACCATGTGTGTAGACGCTGCCTCTACCCCCTCCCCCTCTACCCCCTCCCCCTCTACCCCCTCCCTCTCTAGAGAAATAGAGAGAGGGAGATCCCCCTCTAGAGAGGGAGATGGGGGGGAGAGGGGGGGGGGGGGGGGAAGTAGAGAGGAGTGGGAGATGGGGTGGAGAGAGGGAGAAGGGAGGGGGGGAGGAGAGGGGTTGGAGAGAGGGGGGAGGGGAGGAGGGGGAGGAGAGGGGAGGGGAGGGGGGGGGGGGCCTCGCTCGGGCCTGGCGCCTGGTGAGGAAGCTGCTGCTCTACGACCTGGGTAGGTGCTGCCTCTACCTCCTCCCGCCCTGTGTCCCCTTCATTTTTTTCCCCTTCCCCCCCCCCTCTGCCCTGCCCCTCCCTCTCTACCCCCCCCATCCCTCGCTAGGTCGTTTGGTCGACACACTCTCTCTGTCTCTTCTCTCTCCCTGTCTCTCTCTCTCTACACTCCTCCCTCTCCCTCTCTGGACACGCTCTGGGAGCTATGCTTCCTCCCTCTCCCTGAGGGACAGGCCTGCGAGTTGGGATAATATGCATATGAGTCAAGGATATGGCAGGGTGTGTGTGGGGATGAAAGGCGTGTGTGAATAATATTAATGTGATGTGTGTGGGGGGATGGTTAGTGTGTGTGTGTGGGGGGGGTGGTGGTGTGGTGTGTGGGGGGTGGTTAGTGTGTGTGTGTGGGGGGGTGGTTAGTGTGTGTGTGTGGGGGGGGGGGGTGTTAGTGTGGGGGGGGTGTGACCACACCCCCCCACCTCCCCCCCCCCCCAACCGCACGTTGAGGGGACGGGACCCAATGGGTCGCATTGGTCTAGTATCTATTAAAACTCTGATCTTGGATGTATGCGTGTGTGTGTGTTTGTGTGTAATCACATCTGCTCGAACAAAAAAAACGGGCTAATGGTAAATTTTTTACATATTCCGGTAGAAATTTTTTACGTGGTCAAAAATCAGCTTATCTCAAAATTTCATGCTTCATTTCTCATTATTAATGAAAATATTCAAAAATCTCAATAAACCTGGAAAAAAACAACTGTCTTTCGCTTATAATACCCGTGCTTACAGCTGTCTCTCAACATGGTTGATTCCAAGTACACTTGAGTCCTGCTAGCCCTACGAAGTGCAAATGCAATTTTTTTAAAGTCACAATACACTGGGTTCTGTGAACTAGCAACTGCAATTGCATTTTTTTTTAGTTTAAAAATGAAGGAAGGTGAATAAGGCGAAATGAACAGCCCCTGCGCAGTTGTCGGCTATGGGTGAGTGGTGGAATATTGCGTTGGGGGAACGGGTTGTGTTGGAGAAACGGGTGAGTGGTGGAATATTGCCTTGGGGAACGTGTGGAATATTGCTTTGGGGAACAGGTTGCAATGGGGGACCAGGCCTCCCATGTGACAGGGCTCACTTGGTCTAGTATATTACTAAAACTCTCATCTTGTCAGTGTGTGCATGCGTGCGTTTCATGCCCTGAATTACGCCCAAACCGTACGCGATAGTGCTACAATTTTTTGGACCACCCTACTCGCTGTTGTCCTGTAGTGAGTTGTATCAAGTTTCGTTCAGATTGATGGTAAATTTTACAAGTTATTCACATTTAAAACTTAAAACATTTTACTTTTCACTTAACTTCTCAGTGTTAAAAATCCAAATCCTTGCTGACCCTGCCCACAACAATGTTGCAATAACAGGACACTGAGTACTGGTAGCAAGTGAAATCCTTTATTTTTCCTGGCAGCATTTTTTTAAATTTTCAAATGAGGAAGGGTGAATAACGGGAAATAAGCCGCCCCTGCACAGTTGGGGGCTATGGGTGAGTGGTGGAATATTGCGTTGGGGGAACGGGTTGTATTGGGGGAACAGGTGAGTGGTGGAATAGGCCTCCCATGGGGGCTATGGTGAGTGGTGGAATATTGGGTTGGGGGAACGGGTTGCATTGGGAGACCAGGCCTCCCATGTGACAGGAACCCAACGGGTCCCACTTGGTCTAGTAAGCCTCTAAACTTTTCCTATCTTATGCCTGTCCAAATATCTTTGTTAGTCTATCTGCCTGAACTACTTCTTCTAGCAGCTAGTTCCATATCTTGGCATCTCTCCCATTCACTGCGTGCTACATGAGGAAGCCCCTGTTATTCTGCAACTGCAGATTACCTCCTTCACTGCGCAGCAGCACAGGATTCAATCGGGACTCGTAGAACATAGAAGAGTACAGCACAGGAACAGGCCCTTCAGCCCACAGTGTTTGTACCACACATGATCTTGTAGTTAAACTAATCTACCTGCACCGGATCCATATCCCTGCATTCCTTGTATATCCATGTGCCTATCATAAAGCTTCTTAGAGTAGTACTGCTTGTCAAGCTCGATTTTGCTAAGCAGGAAATGGTGCAGAGAAGAATTACAATGTTGTTAATGTGGAAAGTGTGCAGAGAAGATTTACGGAAAAGTTGCCAGGACTCAAGGGCCTGAGCTGCAACTGTCTTTTACCAGGGAGGGGGAACCAAGTACTAGTGGACATAGGTTTAAGGTGAGGGGGGGAAGATTTAATAGGAACCTGAGGGGTACCATTTTTACCAAAGGGTGGTGGGTGTATGGAACAAGCAGCCAGAGGAGGTAGTTGAGGAAGGTACCATTGCAATGTTTAAAAAATATTTGGACAAGTACATGGATAGGATTAGTTTAGAAGGATATGGGCCAAAGACAGGCAGGTGGAACAGTGTAGATGTGGCATGTCGGTCTGCGTGGGCAAGCTGAGTTGAGGGTCCTGTTTCTACGCTATGTGACCTTATGACTATGTCTCTATAAACCCTTATCTGCCCCAACTCCCAACTCAGTTCAGCATTCTGGCTCATCAGCTCTGCAGTGGTCTGACACACAGCCACACACACATAGACAGCCAGACATGCTGCATATGCAGAGGCACAGAGAAACTTGCTTAAATCCCCTAACACATCTATCAATGCACCCTGAGCTCCCCTGACAGACAGCAGGGGTACACAGTGTGCGGCATAGTGGTGCAGCAGTCGAGCTGCTGTGTTACAGCAACAGAGAATGAATACAATCCTAACTACAGGTGCTGTCTGTATGTAGTTTGTACATTTGCCCTGTGACCGCATGGATTTTCTCCAGGTGCTCCGGTTTCCTCCCACACTCCAAAGACACACAGGTTCGTAGGTTAATTGGCCCTGGTAAGTTGTAAAATTGTCCCTAGTGTGTAGGATAGTGTTCATGGTGATCGCTAGTCGCGCGGAACCGATGGGTTGAAGGGCCTGTTTCCGCGCTGTATCTAGTGTAACTGGCTGGTAAATGGTACAGTTGAACGTGACTCTCCTGAGCTCTGCTTGAAGCTTGAATCCAAGTGCTTTCTGCTCCCAACACCAGGGTGCTCAGAGGGAGACAGGCATGTTGCAGAAAACATACAAACTTGAAGGTAGTTCCTTTTTATGCTAGGAATATTTTAACTTCAAATATTCTTTGTCAAAGGCCAGGATCCTGGATATCGGGTAATTAGAGTGACATCAGATAATGCTTTTTTCCCCAGGAGTTAAAATTCAACCAATTTGCCCCAATCATTTAAAAATATATCACTCTCCTGGAGAATTCCTTGGTCCTCTTAGTGAAGAGAGTCCCGTATTAAAGAAAAACAGGAAGGGGAGTCCTGTGCTTGCTGTGTGCTGGAAGAAACTGACCTCCGGATGCGAATAGGGGAATCTGTTTATTGTTTCAATAGACCAAGTGAATTATTGTTGACCTGAGGTGACGTAAAACTGAAGATTTTTTTCACGGCAGGTCTGATTTGCAGCTTCTTCCCACGTTTTAGTGGAATTGACTCCTATTTTTCTAAATTAGTTATGACTTATGACTTAGTATTGGTCATGTATGAGATACAGTGAAAAATCTTTGCATGCTATACAGTCAAATCATATCATCCATGGGTACAATCAAGCCATGCACAAGTGCAACAAGAAGAAAAAAATACGAGCAGAGGATATAGTGTAACAGCGTTATAGTGTCAGTAACTGACTAAATGCAAATACAAATTGTAAGGCACACGATGTGGGTGATAGGGACGGCACCCTGAAGATATGAGAGAACTGCTCAATAGTCTGAAACCACTAGCCTAACTTCAGAAGCACTACATTGGTTTTGGAACATACTGAGGCAGGGTGCGATTCATTATCTCTCCTGTGAAAATATTTTTCCCCGATTATTTGATGGACAGAGGGATCTTGGGGTTCAAGTCCATCTCCATGAAAGTGGCAACACAAATAGATAGAGTAGCAAAGATTGCATATGGTATGCTTGCTTTCATCAGTCAGGGCATTGAGTGTGAAGGGTCAGGATGTCATGATGAATGAATGGATGATTGAATGAATGAATGAATGAATGAATGACTGAATGGATGAATGACTGAATGGATGAATGACTGAATGGATGAATGAATGAATGCATGTATGAATGCATGAATGAATGAATGAATGAATGGATGAATCTCTTTATTGTCATTGCACATGGTAAAACGAAATTTAAAAGTCAATCCCATGGTGCGATTCACAAGAGCAATTTTAAATATATAAGAAAAGGTAAAAATATATACATATATGGGATACTTTTAAGGCATTTATGAGAGGAATTATAATTTCATATCAAAGTTTTCACAATAAAAAGAATAAGACAGAACAATTGTTGTTAGAACAAGAAATCAGACAGTTAGAGTTGGATAATGCCAAAAATTCCACAACAGATAAACACAATAAGATAGTATTACTGAAATTTAAACTTAATCGAATTTTATCAGCAAGAGTAATAAGACTATTCCAAATTACAAAACAGGAACATTTTGAGTTTGGTGACAAACCACATAAACTTTTAGCTCGCCAATTGAAAAAACAAGAAAGGGAAAATTCTATAACCAAAATTAAATCAGAGAAAGGTGAATTACTAATATTACCTAAAGATATTAATAATAGATTTGCTCAATTTTACCAAAACTTATATACATCTAAAATTAAAATAGAAGGTAGTAAAATAAAAAAAATTCTAGATAGCTGTAATCTTCCAATACTGGACCTTTTAGAACAAGAGGAACTAGGAGCTCAAATTACAATCAAAGAAATAGGTGAAACAATAAAATCGCTGAAAAATGGTAAGACGGGACCAGATGGTTTTAATAATGAATTTTATAAAAAATTTCAGGACATAATGGCCCCTTATTTATTTAATTTATACTCCCATGCTTTTAAAGAAAACAAACTACCTGAAACACTAACAGAATCAACTATTACGCTTATTCCAAAAAAAAGATAAAGATTTAGAAGATCCGGGCTCGTACAGAGCTATATCACTTTTAAATACAGATCAGAAAATTTTAGCAAAGATTTTAGCAAGAAGATTAAGCAAATATATTAGTAAATTGATAAACCCTGATCAAACGGGGTTTATACCTAAAAGATACTCATTTAATAATCTGAGACGCCTGTTTAATATAATGTACTCGCATAAAGTAGAGGAAGAAGATATATCAATTATTTCTTTGGATGCAGAGAAAGCATTTGATAGGTAGAGTGGCAATACTTATATAAAGTACTACAAAAATGGGAGAGAATTTTATAACATGGGTAAAATTATTATATGATAAACCGATGGCAAGAATTTTAACTAATAACATGTTATCTCAAAAATTTCAACTATCAAGGGGTAATAGGCAGGGATGTGCACTATCACCCCTGCTATTTGCCCTTATGATAGAACCCCTGGCTGAAAGTATAAGAATTCATCCGAATATTCAGGGCTATAATACCAGGGACTCAAAGAATAAAATCTCATTATATGCAGACGATATACTTTTATATACTACAAAGTCACAAACGAGCATACCAAATTTATTAAACTTAATAGAGGAATTTGGGTCTTTTTCTGGATATAGAATAAACTGGAACAAAAGTGAAATCATGACATTAAAACCTCAAGAACCTACACACTTATTGAAGTTCCCTTTAAAATCGCAACAGAAAAATTTAAATATTTGGGTATTCAGATTACTAGAAAATATAAAGCATTATTCAATGCTAATTTTATACCTTTATTAAATAAACTTAATACACTGATTAAATTTTGGAAAACACTTCCCTTATCATTATTAGGTAGAATAAATGCAATAAAAATGATCTTCCTACCACAATTACTATACCTATTTCAGTATATATACCAAAATATATATTTTTTAAATTAGACTCTAACATTACAAATTATATTTGGGACTATAAATCACATAGAATCACAAAAGAACACTTATGTAAACCAAAAGAGGTCGGGGGACTTTGGAGAAGGAGGATTGCCATCCTTGTAATATAGGAACGATCCTCTTTTCCCCAAAAAAACTGAATAACACAATATATAAGAAGAACCCAATTATATATGGTACAATAAGAATTTGGAAACAAATAAAATGATCTTTAAAATTAAGAAATCTATTACTGTTAATGCCAATAGCGAACAACCCTGTATTTAAACCATCTCTTATTGATAAGACATATAACCAATGGGAAAGTCTCGGAATTAGAAGGATCGGGGATATGTACGAAATGGGAAACCTATTATCATTCCAACAACTACAATTAAAATTTAAATTGAAAAACAGCCAATATTTTAAATATCTTCAGATTTGCAACTTTGTGAAAAAATATATACAAGGATATCAAAAAGTAACTCCTGACTTATTGGAAGAAGCAATGAATATTGAAGCTGATTCACAAAAATTAATATCCTATTTATATAATAGTATTCTAAATATAGACCTACCATCGACAGAGGTACTTAGAGAAGAGTGGGAACGGGAATTAATGATAAAAATTATGAAGGTTAAATGGGAAAAATACCTGATATATATTCACAAATGTTCAATTAATGTAAGACATAATCTAATTCAATTTAAAATTGTACATAGATTATATTATTCAAAAACAAGATTGAACAAATTTTATCCAAATATATCCGCCACTTGTGATAAATGTCTAGCCCAAAAGGCAACTATAACACACTCCTTAGTTTCCTGCATAAAACTTTATAGATTTTGGAATGATATTTTTGAAATATTTACAAAATTATTCAAGACAAGAATGGAACCTAATACTGAAATGATTATATTTGGTGTAATGGAAGATGGGAATAAATTGAACACATCTCAAAATCTATTCCTTAACTATGGTTTAATAATAGCAAAAAAATTAATACTTAAATTTTGGAAGGGTACATCAATACCAACACTTAAAATGTGGATTGCAAGTATGTTGGACACCGCTCATCTTGAGGAAATGCGATTCCTCCTAATGGATAAATCAGACCAATTCATAACGAGTTGGTCTCCATTCGTCGTTTTTTTGGAATCATATGGTGCAACACAATTGTAAAAGCTAACTGTTTCAGGACTGGACGAGGGTTGGTCAAGATTATAAATAATGATCTCCTTTTCTTTTTTATTTTATTTTCTTTTCACTATTTTCTCTCTCAACTTTCTTCATTTACTCGTTTTCTTTCTTCACACACTATATATTTCACATCTTTCTATCCTTTACTATCTAACTTCTTTTTCTTATTCTCATCTTTTTTCAATGTAACAAAAAAAAAAAGTTGTACATAAAATGTATTATGAAAATATATATTAGGCACTTTGGTGCCATATGACTGTACTTACTTCTAATAAAATAAAATATTAAAAAAAAAAAAAAAAAAAAAAGTTCACGTATGGCTATGGGGTAGAAGCTGTCTCTGAGTCTGTTTGTGCGAGTTTTGAAAGACCTGTACCGTCTGCCAGAGGGCAGCAGGTGGAACAGGTTGTGTCCACGGCTTTGTGATGCGGCTTTAGAGGACTTTAATTTGGAGTATTGTGTGCACTTCTGATCACCCCTTTACAGGAACGATGTGGTGGCTTTGGAATGGGTGCAGAAGAGGATTTACCAGAATGATGCTTTGTCTAGGGCGCATTAGCTATAGGGAGAGGTTGGGCAGATTTGGGCAGCAGCGGTAGAGTTGCTGCTTAACAGCGCCTGCAGCGCCGGAGACCCGGGTTCGATCCTGACTACGGGTGCTGTCTGTACGGAGTTTATACGTTCTCCCCGCGACCTGCGTGGGTTTTCTCCAAGATCTTCGATTTCCTCCCACACTCCAAAGACGTACAGGTTTGTAGGTAAATGTAAAAATTGCCCCTAGTGTGTGTAGGATAATGTTAATGTGCGGGGATCGCTGGTCGGTGCAGACTCGGTGGGCTGAAGGGCCTGTTTCCGCGCTGTATCTCTAAACTAAACTAAGTTTGGATTGTTTTTTATGGAATACCAGACCTGGTAGTATATAAAATGAGGAGAAACATAGATTGAGTAGACAGTCAGGACCTCTTTCCCAGCATGGGAAAATCAAATACTAGTGGGGCATAGCTTTAAGGTGAGAGGGGCAAAGTTTAAAGGAGACGTGCAGGGCAGATTTTTTTACACAGAGGGAAGTGAGTGGCTGGAGCGCACTGCGGGGGGTGGTGGTTGAGTCAGATACGAAAGTGGCATTTAAGAGATTTTTGGATAATCACATGGATACGCAGAAAATGGGTGGACATGGTTTAAGTGCAGGCAGATAAGAGTTGGTCTTGGCCTCATGTTTGACACAGACTTTGTCGGCCGGAGAGCCTGTTCTGTATTCTATGTTCTATTTCCACTGGCTGAACTTCACCTCTTATGCAACTTAGTTCCTTCCAGCATCTGATTCTCACTTCTCCATCTAACAGTTCCAAAAGCATTGGGTTACTTGGTAGAGCTGGTAGCTCACAGCTCCAAAGGCTCTGGGTTTGATTCCAAACCCCAATGCTGTCTGTGTGAGGTTCTCCTTTGACCACGTGGGTTTCCTCCCACACCCCAGGGACATACGATTGGTACGTTAATTGGCTCTTGTATTTTGCCCCTCGTGTATAGTGGAGAGGTTTACCCCAGTTGCTGGAGCAGAGCAAACTCGATGGGCCGAATGGCCTGATTCTGCTGCTTTGACATGAACATGAAATTCATGGAGGGGAGATTGGGGGAAGCCTGTGGGCTTGAATTGGAGAAATCAACTCGGGAGATAACAATGGCAGACATGAGGGTTTCAGCAGTGAGTGTACTGCAGAAAATTCTCATCAGGTCATAATTGATAGGAGTAGAATTAGGCCATTCAGCCTATCAAGACTATTCCGCCATTCAATTATGGCTGATCTATCTCTCTCTCCCAACCCCATTCTCCTGCCTTCTCCCAATAACTTCTGACACATGTTCTAATCAAAAATCTATCTATCTCGGCCTTAAAAATATCTGCCGACTTGGCCTCCCCAGCCGTCTACATAGACAATAGGTCCAGAGGAGGCCATTTGGCCCTAGCCCACACTGCCATTCATTATGATCATGGCTGAGCATCCATAATCAGTAACCAGTGCCTGCCTTCTCCCTGCCTTCTGTGGCAAAAAAATCCACAGATTCACTACGCTCTGACTAAAGAAATATCTCCTGATCTTCTTCCTAAAAGAACGTCCTTTAATTCTGAGGCTCTGAGCTCCAATCCTAGACTCTCCCACTAGTGGAAACATCCTCTCTACATCCAAACAACTGAACGACTCCAACTGCTGTTGTCGTTGGCATTTCCTCAAGAGTAAAATGCAGCCATTAATTAGGTGGATGAGTGACCTCTCGCTGCTTGGTGAGGCAACTCGGATTAAACTCCTCCATGAGCTGGTATCTTTGCGGAGGATAGAGCAAAATTGGAGGCAGCAAGAATTAGTTTTAAATCTTCACTATTTTATTAAGGTCCGTGCAAAATGAAGCAATGTTGAGAAATTGTTTATAAGGTAGTCAGTGGGTGGACTTGTTCAATACTTTTTCTGCTGTTACGGACAAGGCAGCAAATAGTTAACACAACAGGCCAGCACCAAACCCAGTAATATATTCCAAGGTAAAGATTACTCCAACAACTTTGACTTATCAGTGTCCACTACAATACCAATGGCCACCGACTGGTGTATTTTATAAAGTACAAACAGTAAGAACTCTTCAGTTCCCAAATGTTTCAGAGTCCTAATCTGAGCAAAGACATTCTTGCCATAGAGGGAGTACAGAGAAGGTTCACCAGACTGATTCCTGGGATGTCATATGATGAAAGACTGGATAGACTTGGCTTGTACTCGCTAGAATTTAGAAGATTGAGGGGGGATCTTATAGAAACTTGCAAAATTCTTAAGGGGTTGGACGGGCTAGATGCAGGAAGATTGTTCCCGATGTTGGGGGAGTCCAGAACAAGGGGTCACAGTTTAAGGATAAGGGGGAAAGGGAAATCTTTTAGGACCGAGGTGAGAAAACATTTTTCACACAGAGAGTGGTGAATCTCTGGAATTCTCTGCCACAGAAGGTAATTGAGGCCAGTTCATTGGCTATATTTAAGAGGGAGTTAGATGTGGCCCTTGTGGCTAAAGGTATCAGGGGGTATGGAGAGAAGGCAGGTACAGGATACTGAGTTGAATGATCAGCCATGATCATATTGAATGACGGTGCAGGCTCGAAGGGCCGAATGGCCTATTCCTGCACCTATTTTCTATGTTTCTATATGCTCTGTTCAAGACAGGAGCCAGTGAGTATTGCGACAGGTGAACAAAAGTGTCACAACCGAGAAAAACATCTAAACCAGGCATTAATTTGTAAAGCCATTTCCAGGAAAAGACTTGATGGCAATAGTGTGTCAACACTGAACAACAAGCCCGAGCTGTAGAGAGTGGGGTCACAGCAGGGTCATGGGAAAAAAATCACCTGGCAATGATCAACCTTCCATTCAACTCCACTGGAACCTGTTCAAAGGAGAATTAGTGTGCAGGATCTGGCACAGAGTGCTGGAACTTTTGTCCGTCCTTTCCTGAATGTGCCAAGCACCTTCCCACCTCAAGCCTGTGACCCTATTCCACAAACGCGCCTGTTTGTTCAGACTTAACTGTGCCTTCGTTTTTTAGTTTAAGTTTTAGAGACACAGCACGGAAACAGGCTCTTTGGCCCATCGACTCCACGCCGACCACCATACACTAGCACTATCCTACACACTGTGGACAATTTGCAATCTTTCCCGAAGCCAATGAACGTACAAAGCTGTACGACTTTGGAGTGTGGGAGGAAACTAGGGCACCCGCGGAAAACACACGTGGTCACTGGGGAACATACAAACTCTATACAGACCACACCCGCAGTCAGGATCGAGCCCGGCTCTCTGGCGCTGTAAGTTAGTGCTGCCTCTCCTCTGAGGGTTGTGGGTTCAAGATACAGTGGTAGGAGTACAAAGTGCTGAGTCCCTAGAGTGTAGAGCTGAGGGTGTGCCGCAATGTAAGAAGTGCCCTATTTCAGATTAGTTGCTGGACTGTGCCCCTCTCAGCACCTTGCATAAGACCCCATGAAATTAGGGCAAAGGACAGGCCACAATATATCTCACTCAGACACTCATCTTTTGTAAACTCTGATTATGTGGCCATTACCTCTGGACTCTGCTTTGTGGGAGCTTGCTGTGCAGAAATTGGCTCAATTGTCACTCCGCCTATACATACAGAAGAGTTATAGGTACTGGTTTATTATTGTCACATGTACTAAGATAGAGTGGAAAACGATTGTGTACTATCTGGGCAAATCATACCATGCATTGGGCTTCAGGTGGTGTAGAATATAGATTTACAGCTTCAGAGAAAGTGCAGATTTTAAAAAGATTTCAGAAGATCAGGAATTCATCCGTAGCACACCTGAGTCCCATTCAGGAGTCCAATGACAGCAGGGAAGAAGCTGCTTTTGTATCTCGTGGTTGTGCAAAAATAAAGGAAGTATGGAAAAGTATGGAAATTCATTGCAAAAGGATTTAGGTATAGGAGCAGGGAGGTTCTACTGCAGTTGTACAGGGTCTTGGTGAGACCAACCTGGAGTATTGCGTACAGTTTTGGTCTTTGAGGAAGGACATTATTGCCATAGAGGGAGTGCAGAGACGGTTCACCAGACTGATTCCTGGGATGTCAGGACTGTCTTATGAAGAAAGACTGGATAGACTTGGTTTATACTCTCTAGAATTTAGAAGATTGAGAGGGGATCTTATAGAAATTACAAAATACTTAA
Organism: Leucoraja erinaceus; assembly: GCF_028641065.1. NCBI lineage: Eukaryota > Metazoa > Chordata > Chondrichthyes > Rajiformes > Rajidae > Leucoraja > Leucoraja erinaceus. The sequence continues at coordinate 84,732,031 of NC_073380.1, read as the reverse complement.
GGGGTTGGACAGGCTAGATGCAGGAAGATTGTTCCCGATGTTGGGGAAGTCCAGGACAAGGGGTCACAGCTTAAGGATAAGGGGGAAATCCTTTAAAACCGAGATGAGAAGAACTTTTTTCACACAGAGAGTGGTGAATCTCTGGAACTCTCTGCCACAGAGGGTAGTTGAGGCCAGTTCATTGGCTATATTTAAGAGTCGAGTTAGGAGTGGCCCTTGTGGCTAAGGGGATCAGGGGGTATGGAGAGAAGGCAGGTACGGGATACTGAGTTGGATGATCTGCCATGATCATATTGAATGGCGGTGCAGGCTCGAAGGGCCGAATGGCCTACTCCTGCACCTAATTTCTATGTTTCTATGAAATAGATCATAGAAATGATTAATCTGGCATAATTATCATTGCTTTAGAGACCATCGACAATTTATTCTTTATTCTGTTGATTCAAACTTTTTCAAAGATTCATTTCTCCTTTCATTCAGAATAATCATTAGTTATTAGTTATTCAGTCTGAAGAAGGCTCCCGACCCGAAACGTCACCCATCCTTTTTCTCCAGAGATGCTGCCTGACCCGTTGAGTTACTCCAGCACTTTGTGTTTATCTTTGGTATATACCAGCATCTGCAGTTCCTTTCTACACTGGGTTCATGTGCAGGATTAGAACAGAGGAATACAGGCAAAATGCAGTCAAATATTAGCTCAGGAAGGTGGCCTTGGTCAGCATTGATGCATTGAACTGATGCATAACTCTTTGAGATTAGGGCAGAGAGATTTTTATTGTGTTTCCTATGATGTTGAGGAATGCTTGACAGACAATGTCCAAATAAACAAACCTTTTTAGTAATGCCGGTTAAATGATGAATATTGTTCCAAGGACAAGTCCATATGATCTCTCATGGTCTCTGGATGGGACTCCTGTTTATGATTTCAGTCAAAAGAGAGTATCTCTGACAGTACAGCACTCCCTCAGCACGGCACCAGGACCCACTGAGCCACACCTAACCCCGAGAACAGCATAGGAGAATGGCCTAACCTCTTTATGGTTGTGATTGGATATTAATTAGTAAGAGACTCCACCATTAAACAAATGAGCACTGGAATACAATGAGCATGGATCACCATTTTTTTCTGAAAAGGCCTCTGTATAATTTGAATGAATGAATGAATGAATGGATGAATGAATGAATGAATAAGTTTATTGGCCAAGTATTCACATACAAGGAATTTGCCTTGATGCTCCGCCCCAAGTGACAATGTGACATACAGTGACAGTTAAGAATGATACATAAAACATTAAACATTAATAATGTTTTAATAACATTATTGATAACATTAAGAAGGGTTAAGATCAGGAATGTTTAATGGTATGATTTTATTTCTGCAAGCCAGTGCAACCAGCAAGTACGTCCTCCCCTTCCGCCACAGTTCGCCTTGAGTTCGGCATGGCATAGAGGCCGATGCACTCTGCACCCTACAGCTAGCTTTATGCCTGCGTACAAGCAAACATTTCACTACTGCGGTCGAAAAAAAAGCAAGGGCCTCTTTTAGTATTTTATCATTTTCAATTATATGTATTCATTTTAATTTGTCTGAATGATTGCTAACTGTCTCTGATGCTTCAACTTGAAGTGGTGCATGCTGGCAGCTGGAAATGAGACAGAGGGTTGGTCAGGTACACCGTGTGCAAGGGAGCTCGACTTGTAACCCAGACCTCTGCCAGATTGTGAAGTTGGCAGAACTTGTTCCGTGACTGATACATTAATTTAAATTGAATCCCATGTCACTCAAAGCCTCCAGTGAAGGGATTGTTGGATTTAAGCTGCCTGGGCAGTGCTGGCTTTGTAGAAACGTGTTTGTAAAATTAAATCAATTATGCGTGTGACAAGCTACACATTCTATGAATGTGAGGTTCCTATGTGTCAGGAAGCAAATATAGTTAATGTATAATTACAAAGCGTGTGCTAGATGTGGCAGTTATAATGCATTGTATCTCCAGTAAACTGTTCTCCAGTAAATACAAAATGCAGACTCCATAATCTGCTTGCATTTTCTATAAATTCAGTCAAAATACTTGTTAATGCCTCATTTATATCTGAGAGAATAGTAGTGAGGATAACACTTGATATCCATCTTCGACCAGTTTCTTGCAATTCTGCTGCAGTCAATAATCTGATCGTCTCTCTTACAGTCATTAAAACGTATTCCTGGAAAATGCCCGTGGATTATAGGAGTCATTATTTGTGTGAAAGGAAGTACCAACTGCAAATTGAATTCTGCTTTTGATATTGCAAGACCCTGCCCCAGTCCCACTGCGTACAGCCCATCTAGTCCAGTCTGCCTGCATCCTTTATAAACATGCTCATCCAAACCTCCATATTATATTCTATTTTGCACTAAACTCCATTCACCAGACACCTCTTGTACTCCCCAACCTTCCCTTGGCCCCAACTTACCCAGGTCCAGTCCCTTTTTGGAGCACACTTCCTTAGTGGGCAGTGGAGGAAGCTACAGGTGCACAACCTTTTATCCGAAAGCCTTGGGACCAGACACTTGTCGGATTTCGGACATTTTCGGATTTCCGAATGGAAGATTTTTAGCGAAGATTAGGTAGGTAGCGCGGGCGGCTTGAAAAGTCTGGAGCGACTGCCTCCTCCCCGGAGACCGGGGAATCATTGTAAATCATTGCATAAATGTTAGTCAGTTAGTTTGGAGGGATTTTATGTGGTGGTGGTGGTGGTGGTGGGGTGGGTGGGTGAAGGGGGAAACTTTAATTCTTAGTCCCCTACCTGGTCGGCGACTCCCAACATCGCGGAGCTGGGGGCTCCGTCTGGCCGCGGGCGGCGCCGGTTGTAGGTCCGACCCCGGCAACTCCACCCCTGGCTGCGAGACGCCCCACACCCCAGCTCCGCGAATGTTGGGAGAAGGCGGCCTCAGCGCCCTGGAGCTTACCGCGCAGCGACCCGGTAAGGCATTGCCCGCTTCCCGCTGGTATCCCAGCGCTGCGACGCCACCGACTCCCAACATTTGCGGAGCTGGGACTGCGGGCGTCCGGCCGCGGGCGGCGGTGGATTTGGAGCGCCTCGCAGCCAGGGGTAGAGTTGTCGGAGTCGGAGCTACAACCGGCGCCGCCCGCAGCCCCAGCTGGGAGTTGGCGGCCACAGCGCTGCGGAGCTTACTGCACGGCGACCCGGTAAGGCATTGACCGCTCCCCGTCTCTCCGACCAGGTAGGGGACTAAGAATTAAAGTTTACCCCTTCAACCCCCCCTTCACATAAAAGCCCTCCAAACTAACTGACTAACATTTAAGCAATGATTTATAGATGTTTAAGTGTCTCCCCGGTCTCCGGGGAGGAGGCAGCCGCAACAGTAGTACAGACCTGGGTTGACCGTGGGTCGTTTCGGGTCAAATTTGGCGCCAAACGCGAGCTTTGGTGTGCCGACGACATCCTGGAGAAAATGGCCGGTTTTCGGAGTTTTTCGGTTTCCGGAACACCGGATAAAAGGTTGTGCACCTGTACTATCATTTAGAGGGGTCGCGACACGAAACATCTCCCATTCCTTCTCTCCAGAGATGCTGCCTGTCCCTCTGAGTTACTCCAGCATTTTGTGTTTATCTTTGGTTTAAAACAGCATCTGCAGTTCCTCCTACTCATTTGACATTTATCTGGAGGGGCACTTAGAGCGTAGAAGGCTATGGAACAAGTGCAAAAATAAATTGTATTAACACAGATGGTATTAATAATGTGTGGGTTATAATGCTTGTTCTGTGCTGCAACTCTCTATGGCCTCTATTTTAAAATTGTCACATTTAGTTTTCTCTGTCTCTCTGTCTGTGTCTGGATCCAGGGGTGGAGGGCTTCATTGGCATAGAGTCAGTGTGGGATTGAAGGGTGCAAATAGTGACAGAGGCCTGGGAATGACAGGATACACAAAAGGGCTGCAGAGGATGGAATCTGATAAAATAGGAAGAGTGGAGCTGGAAACAGTGAGAGGGAGAAAGAAGAAATAAGTTGTGGTGTGGTTAATAGAGGCAGGAGAAAGAAAGTGGGTGACAGAGGACTGGGGGTAGCTTGGGAAGATGGGTGTGTGTGAGAGGACCTGGGTTGATCAGAAGAGGAGAGAGAAAGGGGGAGAGGAGGGGCAATTGACAATATGTGCAGGAGGAGGCCATTTGGCCCTTTGAGCCAGCACCGCCATTCAATGTGATCATGGCTGATCATCCCCAATCAGTACCCCGTTCCTGCCTTCTCCCCATATCCCCTGACTCGGCTATTTTTAAGAGCCCTATATAGCTCGCTCTTAAAAGCATCCAGAGAACCTGCCTCCACCACCCTCTGAGGCAGAGAATTCCACAGACTCAACACTCTCTGTGAAAAAAAGTGTTTCCTCGTCTCCGTTCGAAATGGCTTACTCCGTATTCTTAAACTGTGGCCCCTGGTTCTGGACTCCCCCAACATCAGGAACATGTTTCCTGCCTCTAGCGCGTCCAAGCCCTTAACAATCTTATATGTTTCAATGAGTTCTCCTCTCATCCTTCTAAACTCCAGAGCGTACAAGCCCAGCTGCTCCATTCTCTCAGCATATGACAGTCCCGCCATCCCAGGAATTAACCTTGTAAACCTACGCTGCACTCCCTCAATAGCAAGAATGCCCTTCCTCAAATTAGGGGACCAAAACTGCGCACAATATTTCAGGTGTGGTCTCACTAGGGCTCTGTACAACTGCAGAAGGACCTCTTTGCTCCTATATTTGATTCCTCTTGTTATAAAGGCCAACACCACCTGAATTTGGAGAATTCATTGTTCATGCTATTGCGTTATCAACTACCAGGCAGAATAAGGGGTGCTAATCTTCTGGATGTTTTATCATGTTAGAGGTGCTACATTAAATGCATATTGCTGTAGTTAGGCTTTTGAAAGGACTTGGGCATTGCAATGGCCATTCTTCATTCTGTGTGTAAAGATTTGATGGGAAATCATCATAGAACAATCGCCTTGTCATTTATGAAGTCATTAACTCATGACGTATCCCTGTCCAGATTAGTAAATTGGTTGACACTAAAACTGCAGATGTTGTAAGCGATGTTGGAGCAAAAAACAAACTGCTGGAAGAATTCATCATGTCTTGATTCAGTTGTAGGAAGGAACTGCAAATGCTGATTTGTACCGAAGATAAACACAAAATGCTGGAGTAACTCAGCAGGTCAGGCAGCATCTCTGGAGAAAAGGAACAGGTGACGTTTCAGGTTGAACCCCTTCTTCAGACTGAGAGTCCGGGGGGAGGGGAACTAGAGGTATGAAGAGGTTCAGAACAAATCACAGTCTGCACTGATGACCAAGGAAAGGTGGAGCCCACAATCCTCCATTGTTGGCTGCGGTAGAGCTGATAACAAAGGGATTACTGTATGTGGATGTGACCAGGGGGAAATGTCAGGACGAATTAGGTTGGGGAGGGGCGGAAGAGAGGAAATACAGGGGTTACTTGAAATTAGAAAAATCAACATTCATACCATTGGGTTATAAGATGCTCCTCTTGATGTAGGTGTGCACCCGAAATGTCAACCATTGCTTTGCCTCCAAAGGTGCTGGCTGATGCGCTGAATTTTTTCTGCAGTTAATTTTTAATAAATAGGTACCCAGGGGCGTGTGTGTGTGAGTGTGCGCATGCACGCGTGGCCCGCCAAAACATTGTGTCCCCCGCCCCCTCCATGTTTTGATAGCGAGTTCCGCTCTTGTAGGTACCGTATCTGATGCCCAAACTCTGGGACGATTCCGATATCTTCCAAATATGAATCTAATTGTGTGTTTCGCCTTGTAGGTTGGTGCACTCTGGTGCAGGGAGGGACTCCCCACAGCCAGGCGCTGATCTCTCCTTTGCCACTCGGACTGGAACTCGCCAAGGCATCGAATCGCACCTCTTTCGGGTTGAGAACAACTCCAGCCTCTCTGGCTGGACCAGGCAAATCGTACAGGGCTGCCACAAAGCAGTGGAACTCATTAAAGAAGTTACAACCAGTGAGTAACAATGGTGCTGTAACACCGGTGACGAAACAAAAAACTTTATTACACTATTATAGAGTCAGGCAATGTGAGGAAAATGAAGCATTTTAACTAGTTAGTGTTTTATCCCCCCTCTATCTGCTTATGAAGGGACTGACACTCTGCGGTAAATATCAAGGGTGTCCAAGGATTTTTATTCAGCCCAGGTTAGGGAAAACACAAATCTGACCATTCCCTTTAAAATTCCTTCTGATTGAGTTATAGATAACTGTGGTGACCCAGTTTGAGAACTTCATATTTAAATCCTAGCTGTTTTGTGGGATTTTTCCATGTTTTGCAGACTGGAACTTGGGATTTCAATTAATTTAAGCCACTAATTTCTGAGCTTCCTTAGGAAGATTAGCCTTGGAGCGTACAGATTGTACAGAATGATATTTTAACATGAAGGTTAAATTGTGGAAAGAAATTGCTCAATGCAGGTTAATATTTCACAGAGTAAATAGAAGTATTAAGGTGTGTGATGAGATATGTCGGGATTAATAGAAATGGATAGATAGAAATTATTTGCATCATGTGAGGAGTCTGGGTCAAGATAGCCAGAGAATGAAGATTACATCAGACCGTGCAGAAGTGAAGGACAATGTTCTATAATGTTCATGGTGGTAGAAATGAAGCGCTCTTCACAAATGGCAATTGTCATTATTCATTTTAAATTTGAGATTCAATATTTAAAAAATCTCCAGAGACATTATGGAAAGTGAGACAAGAGGATATGAACAGAGTTAGGGTAGGGATCAAGTGCTGCCTCATTAACTGTGCTCAGGCTGCAGTGGCCTGTGGGGTCTTCTAGTTACATTCCGAACAAGAACTCCCCAATTAGTAAAAAAAAGCACAGTGGCGCAGCTGGTAGTGCTGCTGCCTCAGAGCGTCAGAGAACCCGGGTTCGATCCGGACCTCAGGTGCTGTCTGTGCGGAGTTTGCACGTGCTCCCTGTGACGGCTCCTGTTCCCCCCCACATCCCAACAATGTGCGAGTTTGTAGGTTAATTGAAATTTAATTGAAACTAGTCCCTAGTTTGTTGGAAGTCGATCTGGAAGTGGGATAAGATAGAACTAATGTGGACAGGTGATTAATGGTCAGTGTGGGCTCAGTGGGCCACAGGGCTTGTCTCCATGCTGTCAATCAATCAATCAAAACCTTCCTTCACCAGTGTGAACAAGCAGTAAACACTCTCATGGAAAACCTTGAAACACAATGATCCTCCTAAATTAAATTTTTGACCTTTCCTGATGTTGACCGATTTCTCCAAACATCAATAATTAACTGCTCAAGCAGAGGCTGGTTCAGGGGCAACCGAGTGTACACACAGGGCTGCCAATTGACAAGCATGGTTTGAGGTGCAGTTGGCAGCGTAATACAACCACCTGACTGAATTAGTACTCCCTGTGGGTTACCCAATCCGGACCAGCAGCAGAAGGAAACCGCAGCACTAGATAAGACTTCCTGGAACTGTCATTGAGGATTGTAGAATGATATTACTGATGGCTAAAGAGCAAACATTAGTTTGGAGATTCAGACTGGAAACATACCCTTAAACCCACTGAGTTCAGATTCAGATTCAGATTCAATTTTAATTGTCATTGTCAGTGTACAGTACAGAGACAACGAAATGCATTTAGCATCTCCCTTGAAGAGCGAAATAGCAAACGATTTGAATATTCAAATTTAAAATTTGATTGGCAGTCACCGAGGTACGTTTGTTTAAAACAGCCTCCAGAAGACCTGCTGGTTCGGCAAAAGTGAGCGACCGGAGAGGAGGGTAAACAGTCCAGAGGGGTGAGAGCAGTCCTTGGCGATGCTGAGCGCCCTCCGCAGACTGCTTGCTTTGGACAGACTCAATGGAGGGGAGCGTGGAACCGGTGATGCGTTTAGGCAATTTTCGAACCACCACCCTCTGCAGTGCCTTCCGGTCGGAGACAGAGCAGTTGCCATACCATACTGTGATGCAGTTTGTAAGGATGCTCTCGATGGTGCAGCGGTAGAAGTTCACCAGGATCTGAGGAGACAGATGGACCTTCTTCAGTCTCCTCAGGAAGAAGAGACGCTGATGAGCCTTCTTGATCAGAGTACCTATTGTGGGTCCAAGAGTGTCATCGGAGATGTTTTCCCAGGAACCTGAAGCTAGAAACACTGTTCCACCTCCGTCCCGTTAATGTGATGGGGGTGTGAGTGCCACCTCTAGGACTTCCTGAATACAATTTAATTGAAACTTCTTGGAGTTAAGGGCCAGGTTGTTGTCAGCGCACCATGCTGCTAAGTGCTGGACCTCCTCCCTGTAGGCCAGATCATCGTTGTTGCTGATGAGGCCAATCACCGTTGTATCATCTGCATACTTGATGATGGTGTTAGTACCATGTACAGGTGTGCAGTCATAGGTGAAGAGGGAGTAGAGGAGGGGGCTCAGCACACAGCCCTGAGGAACGCCGGTGTTCAGGGTGAGGGTTGAAGAGGTGTGCTTGTCTAACCTCACAGACTGGGGTCTGTTGGGTAGAAAGTCCAGTATCCAGTTCAGAAACCAGGTTCCGAGTTTGGTGATCAGTTTTGATGGAACAATGGTGTTGAATGCTGAACTAATCGATGGCATTCTTACAAACCTTGAGGGCGGAGTGAAGTGCCGTTGAGAATGATCCTGTTCTTGCTAAAGTGATTTTGTGGGGGGTAGACCTTTCCTGGTGTGCCACCGACCAGCCTCTCGAAACTTCAATGATGGGGGTAAGTGCAACTGGGCGGAAGTCGTTGAGGCTTGCCGCAGTTCAGTGTTTTGGCACTGGCACGATGGAGGTGGGTTTAAGGCAAGTGGGGACAACTGCTTGGGCAAGTGACAGGTTGAAGATGTCAGTCCAGACGTCTGTCAGCTGCGCAGCACAGGCACTGGCACGCGCCCGGGGATGCCGTCAGGGCCAGCAGCCTTACGTGCATTAGTCCTACTCAGTGCCACGTACACGTCGTAGGGGGTGAGTGTGAGGGGTTGGTGATCGGTAGGTAGCACAGCCTTGATGGCTGTCTCTAGTGTCCCTGTCGAAGCCCATATAAGTGGTTAAGCTCCTCAGAAGGAAACCGCAGCACTAGATAAGACTTCCTGGAACTGTCATTGAGGATTGTAGAATGATATTTACTGATGGCTAAAGAGCAAACTTTAGTTTGGAGATTCAGACTGGAAACAGACCCTTAAACCCACTGAGTTCACGCTGACCTACCCATTAAAGGGTCTCGACCCAAAATGTTGCCTATTTCCTTCGCCCCATAGATGCTACTCCACCCGCTGAGTTTCTCCAGCATTTTTGTCTACCTACCCATTAACACTGATCGCCATCTTACATTAGTTCTAAGGTATCCAACTTTCTCATCCCCTCCCTCCACACTGGGGGCAATTTTACAGAGGCCAATTAACCTATAAACCCGCACGCCGTTAGAATGTGGGAGAAAGCCTGAGGAAACCCTCGTAGTCACAGGGAGAACGTGCAAACTCCACACACACACAACACTCGAGGTCAGGATAGAACTCAGGGCATGGCAGGTCATGGCAGTCACGGTGCAGCAGCTAGAGTTGCTGCTTACAGCGAATGCTAGCCATGGGATGACCCGTGATGCGATCCCGACTACGGGGGCTGTCTGTATGGAGTTTGCACGTTCCCCACTGTGACCTGCGTGGGCCTTTTCTCCGAGATGAGGCAGCACTTCCTTCCCCTACCAAAACTCTGTTGTAGTTATCCTCTTGTCTCACTTTCCAGGGTAATGTCTCTGGAAATTGTTTTTAAATATAGGATAGTGTTAATTGTGCGGGGATCGCTGGTGAACGTGGACACATTTGTGAAGGGCCTGTTTCATTGCTGTATCTCTGAAAATTAAAGAACAGGGTCTGCGCTGTAAGACAGCAGCTCTAACAGCTGCACAACTGTGCTACCATGGGATGCTTAGTGATGCTACCATTTCTATACTAAATGGATAATTCCTGTATGAAATAAAAGGACAGAATAAAATAAGCAATATTGGAAGTGAGATGCGTATAATGGTGATCCAGGTGGCCATTGACTCAGCCACGTTATAACCTTTACCTCAGCAAAGAGAAAATGTTACTTTTGTGAAATTGCCCACACCATCTACTTCCTACAGCAGGAGGCAAGTTCAGGAGGCAACTGAGATCAGAAGACATAGAAAAAGCATTAGGCCATTTGACCCATTGAGTCTGCTCTGTCATTAGATCGTGGCTGTTCTACTTTTCCCTCTCAACCCTATTCTCCTGCCTCCTCCCCGTAACCTTTGACACCCTCCCTAATGAAGGATGAAACTATTCCTCTTGTTGAATACCTAAACTTTCAAAATGTACCTATCCAGCATGATTAGTTAATGACCTTAACCATTGCTTCAACCATTGTGGCCAGTCAGTTAATGTCCTCAGGTTAAATGTTGTACAAAGTGAAGAATGAAGTACTGTCCATTTAGACTTTCAAGAGTCAAGTGAGTTTATTGTCATGTGTCCCTGAAAGGACAATGAAATTCTTGCTTTGCTTCAGCGCAACAGAACATAGTAGGCATTGACTACAAAACAGATCAGCGTGTCCATATACCCATTATATACGTAAATAAACACATGAATAAATAAACTGATGAAGTGCAAATAACAGATGTGTTCAAGAAGGAACTGCAGATGCTGGAAGATCGAAGGTACACCGAAATGCTGGAGAAACTCAGCGGGTGCAGCAGCATCTATGGAGCGAAGGAAATAGGCGACGTTTCAGGCCAAAACCCTTCTTCAGACTGATGGGGGGTGGGGGGGGAGAAGGAAGGAAAAAGGGAGGAGGAGGAGCCCGAGGGCGGGGGGATGGGAGGAGACAGCTCGAGGGTTAAGGAACGGGAGGAGACAGCAAGGGCTAGCAAAACTGGGAGAATTCAATGTTCATGCCATCCGGACGCAATCAACCCACAGATAATGGGCTATTAATGTTCAGAGTTTTGTCCGAGCCAAGTTTAATAGCCTGATGGCTGTGGGGAAGTAGTTATTCCTGAACCTGGTCGTTGCAGTCAACAAAACCTTTGTTTTGGATTCAGACCATAATGTCTAGGGCTTGGCAAACATGAGGATTAAGATAGATTCTGTTATTGTCCTGTGGTGGTGGCTAAGGCATAGTTGGCACACACGTGTCCTGAGTCAGAGGCTTGTGGACTTGGGTACGTCCAACTCCAAAGACTTGAGCACAGTCTTTAAGGACCTCTGCATTGTGGGAGGTGCCCCCTTTCAAGATAAGGTGTTGAAGCATGATCCCAACAGTACAATCAACACGTTTACATAGATAGGTATTATTCTCCTGTGCCTCAAGGGCAATCTTTATCCTTCTGTCAACAGCACAGCAGCAGATTATTTGGTGGCATTAAATATCTGCATGGAATCTTGCTGTTTGCAAATGTGCTGCAATACTAGATTTACTAGAATGTTGCCTGGGTTTCAACAACTAAGTTACAGAGATAGGTTAAATAAGTTAGGTCTTTATTCTCTGGAGCGCAGAAGTTTAAGGGGGGACTTGCTAGAGGTCTTTAAAATGATGAGAGGGATAGACAGAGTTGATGTGGACAAGCTTTTCCCTTTGAGAATAGGGAAGATTCAAACAAGAGGACATGACTTCAGAATTAAGGGACAGAAGTTTAGGGGTAACATGAAGGGGTACATCGTTACTCAGAGAGTGGTAGCGGTGTGGAATGAGCTCCCAGTGGAAGTGGTGGAGGCAGATTCATTGGTATCATTTAAAATAAATTGGATAGGCATATGGATGAGAAGGGAATGGAGGGTTATGGTATGAGTGCAGGCAGGTGGGACTAAGGGGAAAAAAAATTTGTTCGGCACGGACTTGTAGGGCCGAGATGGCCTGTTTCCGTGCTGTAATTGTTATATGGTTATATGGTTAATACGTCAAAATAGTTCAGTAGTAAGAAAAAGGTTTGGATAGTAAAGGTGAGGTGCAATATGTAAGGTTTTAAAAATAATCTTTGTGCATTACGGCTGTTGATTCGACAGCATGAAAGCAATTGATTGTGGGGTGGTGGAGTGGCAGGGTTGGAAACATAGAGTTGCAATGGTTGTTGGGGGGCAGATATAGTCTTTTACTGTCCACAAAGTTGATAAAACCGTAAGACACTCTATAAACATCAACACATGGTTAACGATGCGTCTTGGTTGAATCCTAGGCTTCATATTGCCTAATTCCTTACCACATAGCAGATCAGTTGGCCCATATTGAGTCCAAATCGTTCCAGTTTCACAAATCAATCCAGTTTCCTAGCTTGTTTTTCTGTAACCTAGTCTCCTCACATTCCCATCCTTCTCACCAGACACCCTCATCAGGGGGCAATGTACAATGGCCAACCACCCTCTCAATCTGCACATCATTGGGATGTGGGAGGTAATCATTGGAGAAAACCCATGCAGTCACAGGGAGAACGTGCCAACTCCACTTGGATAGCACTGGAGATCAGGATTGAACCCGGCCTGCTGGAGCTGTAAAGGGCCTGTCCCACGAGCATGCGACTGCATGCGGCAAGCGCGACCTAACGTGGTCGCTTGAGCCGTACAGCCTCACGGGGCCGGTCCCACTTTGATCGCCGGAGCCGTATGGAGTTGTGCGGAGCTGGTCCCGACATCGCGCGGGGCTCCGAAAAACTGACTCGATGCCATACACACCGCCTCGCCGGGCGTGCGCTGCGTCTCAACGCTGTACACAGCGTCTTGACGCCGTACGTCACGCGCGAACTTCCCGCGAACTTCGCTCGAAATTCACGTCACTCACTCAACTTCCGCGCGGCCCCCCGCTTCCGGTTTGGTCGCGCTTGTGGGACAGGCCCTTTAGGCTGCAGCTTTGCCACTACACTGCCCACTTCCAACTTGTTGGACAAGCACATGACGTTATTGTCTTTCAATGGGCCTGCATTTCAGTTTATTTTTGCTCAGTTCCGCCCACTACAGGGAGACTTTTGTAAACAGAATTGCAGTAATGCTGGTGTTCTTCATGTGCTTTACAGCGTGTACATACAGGACCCAGGAGTGCTGCCTGAAAATCCACTATGAAAATGGGTTTTTTATCCTGAAAGAGGCTCAGGAAGGAAACTTGCCAAAGTTAATCTGGCAATTTTCCTTTGAGAGATTAAAGAACTCCTCAGATGATGGAGTGAGAATGCTCTATTTAGATTTTGGTGGACGGGACGGGGAAATTGTAAGTACCTTGTTATTTTCTCTATTGATGTTTAGTTATACGATATACATGCAGCAATCGTGTTTATATAGCACGTTTAAAAGGTTCATGGATAAGAACGGTTTAGTTGGATTTGGGCCAAACGTGGTCAGCTGGAACTAGTACAGATGGGGCATCTTGGGCCCTATCAGCCGAAGGGCTACATGACTCTTACTATTTTAATACCGTAGAACCTTCTCTCAAAGAGTCATACAGCATGGAAACAGGCCCTCAAAATTAGAGGTCTAGCGTACAGTGAGGAAGGGTATCTAAGATTACAGTGTTTAAGAAGGAACTGCAGATGCTGGAAGATTGAAGGTACACAAAAATGCTGGAGAAATTCAGCGGGTGCAGCAGCATCTGTGGGGCGAAGGAAATAGACAACGTTTCGGGGAAGAAGGGTTTCGGCCCGAAACGTTGCCTATTTCCTTCGCTCCATAGATGCTGCTGCACCCGCTGAGTTTCTCCAGCATTTTTGTGTATCTAAGATTACAACTGGATCTAGATCAATTTGGAATCTGGGCCAAGGAATAGCAAATGGAATTTAACTTTGACAGATATGTGCTGTTGAACTATGCTATGACAAATCAGTGCAGGACTTGCACAGTATATTGTAGAAACAGAGGGATCTATAGCTGTGCGCCTGGTGAATAGGGTAGCAAAAGTTTGTCAGCTTGCCTTCTTGGGAAAGGTATTGAATACAAAAATTGGTACATTATGATACAGCCAAACAAATTATTGCTGAGACCACACTTGGCGTGGAGGTTCCGGTTGTCCAGCTATGGGAATGATGTCATTAAATTGGGGAAGTGTAGAAATGCTTCAGCACGAAGCAACCTGGATTTCCAGGCTTGCGTTCTAGGAAGATGCTGGACAGGCTGAGACCTTTTTTCGTTGGAGAATAGAGGCTGAGGGATGACCTTGTTTTGTACAAAAGCACGAAGAGTAATGGATAAAGTGTCACAGCCTTTCTCCCCAGGCCAAAGAATCTAAAACTAGAAGGCTTAGGTGAAAGGCAGAGATTTAAGAAGGGCGTCATGGGCATACTTTTGAAGGTAAACCATATTTGGAATGAGCTGCTGGAGGAAGCTAAAGAAGAGGACACAATTATGCCTTTCAAAATACATTTGGACAGATATAGGCCGAGAAGGATATGGGCTAAATGAAAGTGGGACTCGCCCTAAATGATGGACAAGCTGGTTTTGCTCGTACCCTATTTATGTTAAAATCATTTTGGTGCGCCAAAGGAAGACTTTTGTAAAAGGTTCATGGATGAACGGTTTAGTTGGATTTGGGCCAAACGTGGTTGAGTACAGATGGGGCAGAAGGGCTACATGACTCTTACTATTTTTAATACCGTAGAACCTTCTCTCAAAGAGTCATACAGCATGGAAACAGGCCCTCAAAATTAGAGGTCTAGCGTACAGTGAGGAAGGGTATCTAAGATTACAGTGTTTAAGAAGGAACTGCAGATGCTGGAAGATTGAAGGTACACAAAAATGCTGGAGAAATTCAGCGGGTGCAGCAGCATCTGTGGGGCGAAGGAAATAGACAACGTTTCGGGGAAGAAGGGTTTCGGCCCGAAACGTTGCCTATTTCCTTCGCTCCATAGATGCTGCTGCACCCGCTGAGTTTCTCCAGCATTTTTGTGTATCTAAGATTACAACTGGATCTAGATCAATTTGGAATCTGGGCCAAGGAATAGCAAATGGAATTTAACTTTGACAGATATGTGCTGTTGAACTATGCTATGACAAATCAGTGCAGGACTTGCACAGTATATTGTAGAAACAGAGGGATCTATAGCTGCATGGTAGTCTGAAAGTAGTGAGCCTGGTGAATAGGGTAGCAAAGTTTGTCATGCTTGCCTTCTTTGGGAAAGGTATTGAATACAAAAATTGGTACATTATGATACAGCCAAACAAATTATTGCTGAGACCACACTTGGCGTGGAGGTTCCGGTTGTCCAGCTATGGGAATGATGTCATTAAATTGGGAAAGTGTAGAAATGCTTCAGCACGATGCAACCTGGATTTCCAGGCTTGAGTTCTAGGAAGATGCTGGACAGGCTGAGACCTTTTTTCGTTGGAGAATAAGAGGCTGAGGGATGACCTTGTTGAAGTGTACAAAAGCACGAAGAGTATGGATAAAGTGAACATTCACAGCCTTTCTCCCCAGGCCAAAGAATTCTAAAACTAGAAGGCTTTAGGTGAAAGGAGAGAGATTTAAGAAGGGCGTCATGGGCATACTTTTCACTCAGAAGGTAAACCATATTTGGAATGAGCTGCTGGAGGAAGCTAAAGAAGAGGACACAATTATGCCTTTCAAAATACATTTGGACAGATATAGGCCGAGAAGGATATGGGCTAAATGCAGTCAAGTGGGACTCGCCCTAAATGCCAATTTGTTCGACATGGACAAGGTGGGCCGAAGGGCCTGTTTCTTAGCGCTACGACTCTATGCCGTTCCTCACAATGTATGTGAAAATCATTTTACAGAGGCCTCTTAACATTGCGCCAATTTTCTATCCCTTTTCCCATACCTTGTCAATGATCTCCTGTATGATTGTGCATTCTCCAATATTCATAAATGTTATTTCAATGTAATCTTGGCTGGCATGGACGATTTGGGCCGAAGGGCCTGTTTCTGTGCTGTATTGCACTGCGACTCTAAAGCTGCATTTCCCGTTATCAGGTGCACAGTCAGTCCTACTTGATCGTCAAACCTAATCTCGCTGACCTGCGCTGACTCTCTGTCCAGCAACAGTACACATTTACAATTATATCCTTGTGTTTGAAACTTTCCATGGTCTCAATCCTCTGCTAAATGAAAATTAACATTGTTCGTGAAAATGCCCAACACATTGAAGTGTTCCTCCACTGAAATCAAAGATACCTTATTGGCTAACCCTAACCCATGTGTTAATTTGGGGGAATTTGCAAAGATAAAATACCACTGGTTGAACATTGTGTACAGAAACTATAATTTGGACAAGTGCAGAATCTAATATCAGTGCCTTGACTGGAATACCATGGTGGTGATCTGCCTTTCCAGTGTGGAGAATACCTTGTGTTGTGGGACAGACTATTGATACAAACTGTTTAATAAATGGAATAATAAAGGGCCTGTCCCACTTAGGCGACTTTTTAGGCGAGTGCAGGAGACTCTGCGCTCACCTCATGATCGCCACATGTTCACTGGTGAGTCTCCTTCATGGTCGCGAGGATTTCCCGCATTCTGGGAACTAGTCGCGGCTTCAGTATGGTCGCAGCAAATTTTTCAACATGTTGAAACATTTTCTGCGACCAAAAATTGGTCGCCACGGAGAAAATCGATAATCCTGTAGTCGTGGGTGCAGTGGTAGTGGGGTCGCCATGTAGTTGTTGGTAGTCGAGGTAGTCGTGGGTAGTTTTAGTTAATCTCCTTTGGTGACCAGGCATTTTCATTGGCTCATTGGGGTAAAAAAATGTAAGCACGAGTTTTCAGAACCAAGGATAAACGACCGGTAATATTAAATGCCCGCCGAACTTCACAGCTGTGTATCTCTGGCTTATTAAAAGTTGTCTGGCTTCTTTAAAGTGTCTCTACTCCTTCTCCCCCCTTCTCTTCCCCCTTCTCTTACCCCTTCTCCCCTCTCCCTTATAAAGGATTTACCGTACACTGTGCTAGCTGTCTTTAACTTTCCTGTTCATCGCGGTGTGTGTCTGTATCACCTTGGCTTTGCACCGTGTGCATTTCAGGCAGCGCCCCCCTGCTTTCCCTGGCCCCCGCCTTTGCAATGTGTGTGTGTGTGTGTGTGTGTGCGTGTGTTTGTGTGTACGTGTGCGTGTGTGTGAGCGTGTGTGTTCTGCTCTGACGGTCGCCGAAGGCAGTCCGCTGAAAAGTAGCCTAAGTGGGACAGGCTTTCAAATGTAAGAAAGATCTTTGAAGATTGACCATGTCTTATAAAACTCATGATGAAAACTTTTTTTTTGACCCCTGTCTAGCAACTGGATCTTCACTCATGTCCAAAACCCATTGTTTTCATCATCCACTCCTTCCTCTCTGCAAAGATCGCACGACTGGGCTTGCTGGCTTGAGGGAAGGTGAAATTGCTCAATGAAGGAACACGTCTCGGAAAGGGGTCATTGTTCAGGAACTGTTGGATATCTCCAGAGGGTGGAGTGCAGCTGTGAGGAATGGGACATTTAATCTTTAATAGAATCAGACAAATAGTTTATTTAATAGAGAAAAGATTTGTAACAATCCAAAAATGAATTTTAAAGGCACCTTGCTGGTTTTATAACAAGAAACTTTGAAGTCTTTTCTATACTGCAGTCAGGAGTCTAATAAATGTTCAATCGTCATTGGGAGAAAACCATAATCTTCTCAGTCAAATTTACAAAACTAATGTCTGTAATATTATGCCTTATTCTATTTTCCCACTGCATTATTGAAGAAACACTCATCATTTCAGACAATGAATATTATTTCTAATTTCACAGTCTCTAACAAGGCTGTTGCCAATTAGATTTTATAAATATGTAAAATGAGAATTAAGTTTTAAATCACATTATATCCATATTAAAAAAATTGCAGCCAATTTGTTTCATTATTTTATTTAGCCTCAAGGGGCAATCACTTCCTAATTAGGGTGTTTTAACATGTCTTGGGTTTGCTGAATCTGCTGTTTAACACTGGTTGTTTCAGCTTGTGGCATGGTGACTGAGTAAATGCACTTTCTCGTCCATGCAGAAGATTGTGAGCATGAGTTCTACGCGGAGAAGCTGAACACAGAAATCTCAACAGAAACCCCAGTGCAATACTGCCAGAGGTGCTAACTTTCAAATGAGCTCTTAACCCAAGAACTTGTTTGCCCTGGCAGGTGGATGTAAAATAACTCAACAGGCAAGTTTGTTTGACTTGGAGCAGGGTGTATTCCTGGTGGCCTAGGTGATATTTACTCATGAATTGCAATACACGAGAACTTGCTAGGCAGACACTGTTGTTCTAACACTTTAAAGAAACTATTAGATTTTCAGTAAAGTACTTAGGAATGTCCCAGGGTCATGGACATTGCTACAGAATGCAGGTTATTTTAATATAAAAAACCATAAAGCCCTTGGTCAAAAACTGCTCCAGTCATCATCATATTTATAGATGCACTTCAATCAAGACCTGGTTAACAAACAAAATAACAGCCGACCAACATGCCTCATCTACACTAGTCTCACACCCATACATTTTCTAAAGGATGGAATTCTATTTGGGCTGAGCATGCCCCAATCCGCTACTACTAATTTTGATTTCTGTAACTAGGGGAGGAACTGTTTGGACTGCAACAAATTTGAAATTGCCATGTTCATCATGCTTGTCATTTCAACTGTGATCTGACTGCTGAAGAGTTTTGTTTTAGCTCTGCAAGTTAAAAAGGTCAGGTTCTGATTATATGGTTGATTTAGTTGTTGCCTTTGCAATGGATAAAGTGGATGTGGGCAAGAGATGAGAGGAAGCAGCTCTGTTTTTAATATATCTACTGGTTATGTGCATAAATGTTCTCCTCCTCCTCCTCCTCCTCTCATTGAAGTTTTAATTATGATGAGGTTCTGCAAACAAGCTATATTTTTTTTAGACTCTTGCTACCTTTTAAATAGGAACGGTTATATAAAACTTTTTATGGGGTGTAATGAAATTATTCCTGATGATAGTCAATAGTGCTTTATTTGTCACATGTGCAACTGCACAGTGAAATTCCTTTTGCCAATATTACACATGCTGGCACTGCCATTTTTGGTACCATTATTCAAAGTCTATTCGGCCCATCTAGCCACCTTTCTGTCCCGGGGCCAACTTTTTTTATGCAAAGGGTGTTATGAATATGGAACGAGCTGCCAGAGGGGTATTTGAGGCAGATACTATCACAACATTTAAGAAATATTTGGACAGGTATATGGACTGGATAGGTTTAAAAGGACATGGGCCAAATGCAAGCAGGTGGGACAAGGCAGGTTGGTCTGCATGGGGAAAGTTGGGTTGAAGGGCCTGTTTCCACACTGTATGACTCAGTAACCCAGTATTTGGTTCTATTTCTCAGTAATGATGGAAGTGGCTGGATGTGCATGATGTTTATCATTGTGTATACACACCTATGCATACAGCGTGGAAGCAGGCCCTTCCACCCAACATGCTCACGCCACCAGCATCTCCCATCTACACGTCCCACCTGCCTGCGCTTGGCCCATATCCCTCTAATCCTATCCGACCCATGTACCTGCCCAAATGTTTCTTAAACGTTGTGATGGTACCTGCCTCGATTACTTCCTACAGCAGCTCGTTCCATATACCCACCACATTTTGTGTAAAAAATTATCCCTTGGGTTCCTATGTAATCTTTCCCCCCCCCCCCCCCCCCCCTAAATCTTTCCCGTAAACCTATGTCCTCTGGTTCTCGATTCCCCAACTCTGGGAAAGAGACTGTCCATTTACTCTTTCTATTCCTCTTATGATTTGGTACATCTCAATAAGATCAACCCTCATCCTCTTGCACTCCAAGGAATAAACTCCTAGCCTGCTCAACCTCTTCCTGTAGCTCAGGCCCTGGCATCCTGGCAACATCCTCGTAAATCTTCTCTGCACCCTTTGCAGTTTGACAACATCTTTCCTATAAAATGGTGACCAAAACTGCACTCAATACTCTAAATGTGGCCTTGCCAATGTCTTGTACAACCATTACATGACCTCCCAACTTCTATACTCAATACTCTGATGAAGGCCAATCTGCCGGAAGCCTTCTTGACCACCCTATCTACATGTTACGCCACTATCAAGGAACTATGTACCTGCACTCCAAATCCCTCTGTGCCTCAATCCTCCCCAGAGCCCTGCCATTCACGGTGAAGGTCCTGCCCTGTCCTGGATGTTTGACTTCCCAAAGTGCAACATCTCACACCTCTTCATTCAAACTCCTTTAAGCAAGGACACTTTATCCTTGTTAACAAAATCTACCAAATACCTTTCTCTGGGCATTTTGTGTGCAAGGCCAGGTGGGTGAGTAGAGAAGGCAGATGAGATAAGTGGTGCATATTATCATCACCGTGTTTACAGCTATATAATAAATCCAATTGTTCTGAAGTGCTCAAACTACAGCACAAATGGTGCCGGCTAAATCACAGCCTGCATGTGTGTATTTGCAACAACTAGTCCTTAATCAATTCCTCAACCCACGTGCCCAACCGATCACAATCCACTTGCAATTTTTGGCTATCTACACTGCCACCTGTACTGTATCCGACTATCTGCTGTAATCTGTCCAGGGTTCAGGTCAGCTGCAAGGTCAACTTTACTTCGCATTTAGCAACGAGTAATTGCCAACTGATCTGATTACATTGAAAGTTCAAATGTATATCAAGTTGGGTAATTACTAATCACTGGTTAGAACTGAGGTGCCAAACACTCTAAACCTACAAATGTGCATAGATCAGGCTACTTAGCTAGAAGCTTACAAATATTTTGTTTTTTAAAATCACAACTTTTCAATGCGTACTGAGAGTATAGACTTCTGGAAGCCTGGCATCCCCTTGACTATAATTATTTCTTCTTGGTTCAGTTTCAGTTGCCATGGGATGGCTGAAGCTGTAATATTTCTTTTAAAAAATGCTTAACTCTCTGTGGTACAAGGTACTTGCAAACTAATTTGCCTAGCTAACCCTAAGAACATAGACCAAAAAACATTTACACACTTGATGTGAGAACCGTTACTGCGCATCTGCTTTAGCTCAATGTTTCTTTATCCTTGTTAACAAAATCTACCAACTACCTTTCTATGGGCATTTTGGGCAAGGTCAGAGGCGAGTAAAGGCAGATATAACCATATAACCATATACCAATTACAGCACGGAAACAGGCCATCTCGGCCCTACAAGTCCATGCCGAACAAATTTTTTTTCCCCTTAGTCCCACCTGCCTGCACTCATACCATAACCCTCCATTCCCTTCTCATCCATATGCCTATCCAATTTATTTTTAAATGATACCAATGAACCTGCCTCCACCACTTCCACTGGAAGCTCATTCCACACCGCTACCACTCTCTGAGTAAAGAAGTTCCCCCTCATATTACCCCTAAACTTCTGTCCCTTAATTCTGAAGTCATGTCCTCTTGTTTGAATCTTCCCTATTCTCAAAGGGAAAAGCTTGTCCACATCAACTCTGTCTATCCCTCTCTCATCATTTTAAAGACCTCTATCAGGTCCCCCCTTAACCTTCTGCGCTCCAGAGAATAAAGACCTAACTTATTCAACCTATCTCTGTAACTGAGATAATTGTTTACTGAAGAAGGGTTTCGGCCCGAAACGTTGCCTATTTCCTTCGCTCCATAGATGCTGCCGCACCCGCTGAGTTTCTCCAGCACTTTTGTCTACCTGAGATAAGTGCAATATGCTTGCAAACACTTATTTAGGATTACAGATGTATTTTAAATTATAACGAGTAGGAAAGAACTGTGGATGTTGGTTTAAATCGAAGGTAGACACAAAATGCTGGAGTAATTCAGCGGGACAGGCAACATCTCTGGAGAGAAAGAATGGGTGATGTTTCGAGTTGAGACCCTTCTTCAGATTATATAAACTATTTAAATTATATCCCTCTATTGAAACTGTTGCATGATATTCACAAAAGAAGTGTCACGAATATATTTTACTGTGTAAACCATCGTCTCAACCTAGCGTAATGTAAAATTGGCCACATTTGGAACATTCCATCTCCATTATTTTCACATTAGAAGCCATCAAACACCAGGCTGAGTAGTGCAAAGTTCAACCGTGGGGTTAACGAGTGTACACTGGACCCTACAGCTGAAAATTCTGGATTTTACGATTCTTAACTTGATAATAAAGGTTCGTTAGATTTTCTGGTGTTGTGCAAACTTGGTCTTCTTGCGTTTGAGGCAGCAGAGGTTATGTAACGCCTCCAGGCGCTGTAGCCCGTTCAATGTGCTGTTGCTGAGGGCCGTGAGATCTACCCCTCCACCAGGGGGCCGGAGGACAGCACAGTCGAAAATGAGGTGCTGCACTGTTTGTTGGTCTGCTCCACACACGCAGGCTGCTGATGAACGCAGCCCCCAGCGATGCATGTTGGCGTTAAACCGGCCAGCCCCTGTATGGAGCCAGTTCAGGGCGACCCGCTCTTTGCAGGACTGGTCCGAGTCTTGGTCCAGGATCAGCAACCCTTTACGTCCTTTGCTGGAAATACTTAGCAGAGCAGGCAGTGTCACTTGAGAGAGGAAGGGAGCAATGACTTTTCAGATTTGTTCCTTTCATCGCAATTAAAATGAAGTGTAGATTCACAAGTTTGATGTCTGGGGAAGCCCGAGAACAGTATTTAGTCCACATGTGAAGAATGTGAAGCAACCCCATTGAAACACAAGATTCTGAGACGTTAGAGTTATCGCAGAAACAGGTCCTTCAGCCCACTGAGACAAAAGTGACTGCAGATGCTGGAATCTAGACTAAAATAGCAAACTGCTTGAGGAATTCAGTGAGTCAGGCAGCATGTGTAGAGCCGATGGGATAGTCGTTGATTTGGGTCGGGACCCGATAATAATCTTACATGGATCCCATTTTATTCTCCCCACTTTTGCATCAATTACATTTGTTATCACTTATCTACACACGAGAGGTAACTTACAGCGGCCAAATAACCTATCAACCCACATATCTTTGGGTTGTGGGAGAATCCGGAGCAACCAGAAGAAATCCACACAATCAAAGGAGCAGCATGCAAATTTCACACAAACAGCACTGGAGGTCGGGGTCGAACCAGTGTTTCTGGTACTGAACAGCAGCAGCTGCGTCACATTTTCACTTGTTTCAGGTAGAATAGTAGACACCGACAAAAATAGGAATGAGGCAGGAAATTGGACAAGGTATAAGAACAAGCTTCACACTGAATGGTAGCAAATGCTCTTCCCTGTTAAGTTGATTCCTTTTCACTTCAAGCTCTTGCATTATACTTGTTTTCCATTTCTGCATCGCTAGTAAAAAGGGCGAGCAATAAAAATGTAAGTAGCTATTGAAAATTATTCATGGGAACTTGGGCAATAATTCTGTCAAGCTCAAAGCAACTGTAGCCCAATGTAACTGGCATGAGATCACAGAAACAAAAGTCCAGAACTATTATTATACAGCACCATATTTAAACATGCACATGGACTTAAAAATATCACTGCTGGTTCTAAATCCTGGAATCCCCGAGCAGCATTTTCCCCAGAAGGAGTTCAGAGGTTCCAGAAGGCAACACACCACCGCCTTCTCAAGGGCTATTGGGGAATTTGCAATAAATGCTGGCCTTGCGAGTGACACTCACATCTTGAAAAATTAATAAGTATGCATTGTAAACATTTTATTTTTGGAGTTTAGGAGAATTTACATACAGGACCCTGAGGAGAGGAAATTACATGGCAGATGTTGAGAGAGCTTTGACGAGCAGAAATAGTACAAGGAGGCCGTCATATAAAACTGGGTGCTGAGGAATTTTTTTCTCACAGAGACAGTGTAACATTTTCATAATTAGCAGCACCGTGTGGTTTGACAGAACTTTGAAGAATGCTCAAGAGATTATGACAAACATCAGTTTGTATGAATGGGCATCCAAGTCAATCACAAGTAAAGTGAGTTTTTTTTCCTGAAAATGCAGATATCAATGGGTGGAACTTTTTCACAAGCAAAATTAATAATTTCTCCTCAAACAAAACACAGAGTGCTGGAAGAACTCAGCAGGCCAGGAAGCACTGTGGAGTGCACAAACAAACAACATTACCAGTCGGGACCCCTCTTTGGGTAGATTTGAATACGCAGGGCTGCCAACTCTCACGCTTCGAGCGTGACACTCACGCATTTCAGCCAATTCTCACGCCCTCACGCTGAAGACAGAATTCTCACGCTGAATTCAGTCCCTGCACAGCAAAGATCCTATAGCGGAGATATAGGATCTTTGCTGCACAGTTTGTCTCTTTGCACCACATGACAGCGATCTGTGCGGATTAATGAAGTGCGTCGGTCCCGGGCAGCGGGTGTCAGCGCTTTTGTGCGCCGTCTGCGAGCGCTGCGCTTCTGGCTGCCGCGGCAACCTCGTTCCCTCCCTCATTCCTGCTCTTTAACTCACACGGCAGCTCCAGCGATGCCAATCCACGCTACACCGTGCCCACCGTGGGCGGCCCGGGAAAGAGAGGGAGGGGAAAAAGAGAAAGAAAAAAAGGGAGGAATGGATGCAAAAAGAGGGGGAGGGAATGTAGAAAGGGGATGAAGGAAGGGAAGAAAGGGGAGAAAGAGGAAGCGTGAGGAAAAAGAGGGAGGGTGAGGAAAGGGGGTGGGATGGGGGGAGGAAAGAGGGAGGAGGGAGGGAGGATGGAAAGGTGTGTGTGTGTGTCTGTTTCCCTGTGTGTGTCTCCTTGTGTGTATGTGCCTCCCTGTGTGTGTGTCCGTGTCCCTGTGTGTGTGTGTGTGTGTCTGTCTCCCTGTGTGTGTGTGTGTCTGTGTGTCTCCCTGTGTGTGTGTGTGTGTGTCTGTCTGTCTCCCTGTGTGTGTGTGTCCCTGTGTGTGTGTGTGTGTGTGTCTGTCTCCCTGTGTGTGTGTCTGTCTCCCTGTGTGTGTGTGTGTGTGTCTGTCTCCCTGTGTGTGTGTGTGTCTCCCTGTGTGTGTGTGTGTGTCTCCCTGTGTGTGTCTCCCTGTGTGTGTGTGTGTGTCTGTGTGTGTGTGTGTGTGTGTGTGTGTGTCTGTCTCTGTGTGTGTGTGTGTCTGTCTCCCTGTGTGTGTGTCTGTCTGTGTCTGTGTGTGTGTGTGTGTGTGTGTCTCCCTGTGTGTGTGTGTGTGTGTGTGCGTCTGTCTCCCTGTGTGTTCTGTCTGTGTGTGTGTGTGTGTCTCTGTGTGTGTGTGTGTGTGTCTGTCTCCCTGTGTGTGTGTGTGTGTGTGTGTGTGTGTGTGTGTGTGTCTGTGTGTGTGTGTGTGTGTGTGTGTGTGTCTTCCTTTGTGTATGTGTCTCTCTGTGTGCCTGTTGTCACATCCTGGCCTTAGACAGGGCTGCCAACCCTTATGCTTTGAGCGTGAGAGTCACGCATTTCAGCCAATTCTCACACTGATGACAGAATTCTCACGCTGTCTTCAGTCCCTGCCCAGTTTGTCTCTTTGCGCCATATCACAACGATCTGTGCGTTCTGTGGAAGCGCGTCAATTGGCAGCTGTGAGTGACGTCGCATCTTCTCTTCGTTCTTGGTTGGATGTGCAGCCGCCGACAACATGAAGCAGCCGGAGATAAAACTAACCAGGTGAATCAGTTATAAAACATGGGGGGACCACAATGAGGCCAAACATTTAGGACAGGGTTCAGCAACCTGCGGCACACGGGCTGAATCCGGCCCGTAACCCGAAAAACCACGTTTTTTTTTCAATTCGTTTTCACAGGCGAGCTGACCTAAGAACTGCAGCCAGTCCCTGGGACGCGAGCTGATCTGGGAACGGCAGCCAGCCCCTGGGCACGCAGAATGCCAACTTGATCATTATGGACATATTGGGCCAGCCACGTACATGTTGTATAACTCTGACTCTATGAAGATCTGAATGGGCTTAGAATGACTATTCAAGCAAAATTGCCTCCACTTTCCTCATTTTGATTCTTGAGATTAATATCCCTTTGCTCTGTTAACAGCGTTAAAGTACTTATGAGGTCGAGTCAGGAAAGGGAACATGTTATTTCTTTTTTGTTTGCTTTAATTTGTTAGTTGATTGTTTGTTGAGTGCCATCATTACTGAAATGGTCTTAAAGTAACTTAACTGTTATAAAGCAGAAATAAGTGATTTTTGTTCAAACAATTGTTAACGTATAAAATGTTTGCATTATTAGCAGGACTGCCAACTCTCACGCATTGAGCATGAGACTCACGCATTTCACAAAATTCTCACGCTCAAATATCTGCGGGTGCTGAAAGTTCAAAATAAAGCAAAAATTGTTTTAGAGGCGAGTAAAATCCATGAGGGGGATATCAGGTGAATGCATAGTATTTTTCCCAGGATATGTGATTCAAGCACTAGAGGGGATTGGTTTAAAGCAGGGCTATCAAACTACCGGCATGTGGGATGATTTTGGGGTGAAGAAAAGTAGTTTAGTTTCTCCCATGCAGATAGTGTGATAGGTGAGACATGGTGGCGGTGGTCCCAGCACCAACCCCTCTCCTCCTTCCCCCCTGAGGCACGGCACACACCTCCCACCCTCACCTCCGGTGGCTCTATGTCTGTCGACCGCTCTGTCCACACCCCATGGTGTTTTAACCCCGGACCGGAGCCAGGAGCGGACCGGGTGAGTGGGGGCGTTGGTGCCGCCTCCAGAGCCTACTATGGGAGTGGGAACACCCCCTCCCACACCCTCCCTCGCAATTTCTCACTCTCAACTCTCACCCAATGTTGGCAGCCCTGGAATACGGGAGAAAGCTGGAAGACAGGCAAGAGTGGGGCTAAGCCTGGCAAGTGAGGGCATGCAGGGGAGCCCCCACCTCAAGCGGGCTCTTTGGCTAATGGGTGAAGTAAGTGAGAACGGTTAGAGGATGAAAAAGAGACAAAAGGGTGTCTCCACTAGAGGAGAACTGAAATGTGCAACCAGGAGGGAGGAATATGGGTGGATGGGGACAGGGGGAGAAAATAAAAGGGTAAAAGACAGGGATTGGAGATGAGTATACGGATTAGGGAAAAGAAGCATGATGGGGTGGGAGATGGTGGACGAAATATGTGCGGATAGCAGACTTGCAAGGGAAAGGGAAATTACAGGAAATTAGATAAATAAATAATCAGACCTAAAATCTGGTGTATTATCTTTAGACAAACTCCCGGTGTGAAGGTTTGCTTTGTTACATTAATAAAACGCCGTGAATCAATGTAAGGAGAACCTATCCGACTACGACAAAGAGTCACAATTGCTGTCTTTGTTCCATTGCAATGATCATGATGTGTAATCATATTTTGTGGATACTTGCTGCTGCAGCTTTGGCAGTATTACGGAGATTGTAAAGCAAATGGAATATAATACAAGCCCAGAATGTAAGACAAGTACTCAAGCAATGGATCAAATGACAAGATTGGAGGAAATGAATAAGTCACATGAGGATGCACTGTAGTCATAAATAACGTGTTTGAATATAGATTTCACGGATTTAGTTGAGATGTTGAAATTAATTTGATAGGGTAGAGATAAACTATTTCCTCAGGCTTGGGATTACAGAAGAGGTATAACCTTAACATCAAGGTCAGGCTGGTTGGGGTAAACTGCCTTTCACATAAAATACTTGTAGAAACCTGGAACACTCCCTACCGCGGCTACTGGTGCTGTGAATCAATGGAAAATTTCATAACTGAATTTATTGTATTTTGTGTTATGGATTACGGGTGCTCTGTGATAAGGCAGAATTGATCAAGTCATGATTTGACGAGCAAAAAAAACGAAGCACGGAGTGGAAACTCAGCGCGCCAAGCATTTACGGTTTGAAGGATAATGGACAGTCGACGCGTCGAGTTGGGACCTTTCCTCCGGATGGAAAGAGCGGAGGGGAGATGGACTGTATAAAGAGGCGAGGGCATCGGGGCAAGAGCTGGCTAGCAATAGGTGGTTCTCAGGTGAAGAAGGGTGGATTGGTGGATAGAGTTAGGTGAGAAAGTGCGGGGACACAACAGAGGCTGCGATGTGATAAGTGGAGATAAACGGGTTGAGGATAATGATATCTGATGGGAAACTAAGGTGGAGTGTGGTACCAAATAAGGGTGGTTGGGAGGGCAGATGGAACTGGGGGGGGGGGGGGGGGGGCGTGCTGGGAGAAGTGCGAGTCATGGGCTGATGTTGTGGTAAATTGAGGGTTTATGTGAGAGGATCTACATTCTTCTCCGTGGATTGTCACCTTGTCGTGGTGGAGAAGCTTGTGTGGACCTGAGGTCCTGAGATCGATGCCGTCTGGAGCTATTCTCCTGGTAGGGCCACCCATGGTGGTAAAGTCGAGGGTGAGGTCTCTGACAAAGAGTAACCCAATCAAGACTTCAACAGTGGAACAGGCGGAGGACGATGGCTGACCTTACTGGAGTGTCACAACGGCTCGGAATGCGGATGAAGGCCGCAGCAGAAAAGGGTCTCTGGTCGTCTTGGACTCCATGCCACTGGATCCTGACCCAGATCTGTCAAGGACCGTGGGGTGGCAGTCTGTGCACCAGTCTCCCCACGTTAAACAAAGTCACGCACAGGCGTCCTCCATATAGGGAATATTGGATAGGAGATAGAAACAAGCAATACAAGCTTGGTGAACTGTAAGGTTAGTAGCTGTGGAAGGGAGATCTTCTGAAGTGATGAGGTCAGATATTCTGGGTGACGGTGGCCTGTTGTTTATGGGTGGGGTCATGGTCAAGATCTGTACCCAGGAGCTGTCTCCTGGTCTCAGCAAGTTAAATATTAGTCAGTCTTGATGTAACCGAGTAGTGCATATGACTCAAAGTGTTAAATGTCTTGTTCCTATTCTTAACTCCACAGAATTATTTTCAGAGAAAAGCTCACAATTGCAGACTAAAAATAATGAAAACGAATGCAACTGAAAATAATGTAACTTACTCGGTTGCCTTGGCATGATGACCTTTGCCAATAACCTCTATTTGGGCCCCTGTCAGCTGTACAGTACTTTCTATCAGTCTATATGGGATTTGGTACAGAGTTTTTTTTGAAGCACCATTTCCCTAAACATTTTCAGTTGACATCTCTCAAAGCTGCAGGGAAAAGGAAAAACAGATTTAACAAAGAGTTTAATTTAAAGGACATCTTGAAAAAAAATCACCGTGTGGGCTTTGATCCAGACCCGAAAACACAAACTCATTTTGGTTGAAATTTGAACTGTTATATGTGTTAAAATGATGGAAAGTGATAGACACAAAATATCAATGGAATTAAATGCATGACACTCCAATGCTTAGTTAGCATTAATTAAGTTTTTACCCTATTACGTTCAGATTGTTGGGAAGATTCTCTTTATTGCAATTCATTTGAAGGTGCAGTCAGGAGAATAGATAACGTGGTATAGGGAATGTACTTTCATCCGCTGGGACATTTGTAGAGTGAAAGGGGCCTAGGCAATCAGTAGTTCATTAAACCTTGCACCATAGTGGTCTAATTTAACATTTCATTATTATGGTACCCAGACGTGGCGTCGAAGGACGAGAAGCCAAAGCAAAGAAGTGGAAGCCAAATAACCGAACGTAAACAAAGCCGAAACGCCAAATAACCGAAAGCGTACGAAGCCGAAACTCCAACTAACAGAAAGGGCGGAAGGCCTAAATGCAAACCAACCAAAGGGGCGGGACGCCTAAAAGCAAACTCACCGAATGGCCGCTCAGCCGAAATGCCAACTAACCGAAATGCCGCTCAGCCGAAAAGTCAAATAACGGACATGATGTCACCGGGGGGGGGGGCGGGACTTGTCAGCGATTGGTCCGGACCCCCGCGTCCATCACATCACTGGCCGGTGGAGACGGGAGGGTGGGGGTCATTTTCCCACACAAGCCATAGGTGAATGGCCACTCTGAATCCGAGCACCAAGTTGTAGTGGCTGAGGGAGCGCATCCCTCAGGACAACCCCCTCTCCCACAGCCACGGCCGCCCTCCGCCTCAACTCCCCCGTGCAGCCGCACTGTGGTCCGTACTTCTTCCTTTATATTGGTACGACTGTATGTATGGCAAATCAAATTCCTCGTATGTTGCGAAACATACTTGGCTAATATAGTATGATTATGATTATGAAAAGACATTTATGTTCCAAATACTCACAATGCAGGAAATGGATTAGGCACAGCAGAAGTGAAAACATCTATTTAAATTCTCACACAGAAAAACAAAATGAATCAATTCTTGGTTAAAAATATTTCCTGGGAAATTTTCATTGACTGCACCTTTTTTTAACTTATTTATTGCAACTTTTTTAATGCTTAAGCATTTAACGTTTGACTCATCATGAATCTAAGAGGTTTTTAAGTAAAACTCTTTGCCTAAAACTAATCCAATTAACCATTTCCCCCCATCCCTAACCAATACAATCTCATTGTATTCTTTGTTCGCCAGAATGTTTCGCAGCGTAAAATAATATCGCAATATAGAAACGTAGAAAATAGGTGCAGGAGTAGGCCATTCGGCCCTTCGAGCCTGCACCGCCATTCAATATGATCATAGCTGATCATCCAACTCAGTATCCCGTACCTGCCTTCTCTCCATACCCCCCCGATTCCCTTAGCCACAAGGGCCACATCTAACTCCCTATTAAATATAGCCAATGAACTGGCCTCAATTACCTTCTGTGGCAGAGAATTCCAGAAATTCACCACTCTCTGTGTGAAAAATGTTTTTCTCATCTCGGTCCTAAAAGACTTCCCCTTAAACTGTGACCCCTTGTTCTGGAATTCCCCAACATCGGGAACAATCTTCCTGCATCTAGCCTGTCCAACCCCTTAAGAATTTTGTAAGTTTCTAGAAAATCCCCCCTCAATATTCTAAATTCTAGTGAGTACAAGCCGAGTCTATCCAGTCTGACATCCCAGGGATCAGTCTGGTGAACCTTCTCCGTACTCCCTCTATGGCAAGAATGTCTTTCCTCAGATTAGGAGACCAAAACTGTACGCAATACTCCAGGTGTAGTCTCAACAAGACCCTGTACAACCTCCCTGCTCCTATACTCAAATCCTTTTGCTATGAAAGCTAACATACCATTTGCTTTCTTCACTGCCTGCTGCACCTGCATGCCTACTTTCAATGACTGGTGTACCACGACACCCAGATCTCGTTGCATCTCCCTTTTCCTAATCGGCCACCATTCAGATAATAGACTACTTTCCTGCTTTTGCCAACAAAGTGGATAACCTCATATTTATCCACATTATACTGCATCTGCCATGCATTTGCCCACTCACCCAACCTATCCAGGTCACCTTGCAGCCTCCTAGCATCCTCCTCACAGCTAACACTGCCCCCCAGCTTTGTGTCATCCGCAAACTTGGAGATGTTGCATTCAATTCCCTCGTCCATGTTACTTGGCAGCAAGCTGGAGGTCTTAGTTCCTGACACACTCATCGTGTAAACTGGTAAATTTCTATCCATTCAAATGATGAGGTATTTGCAGGCTAACTCAGGATTTATAATCTGATGCAAATTGCCTCAAGTACCAATAAATTTACAGGTTAGAAAATTTGAATTTTTTTCTGCTCAGTTACACGTTTCAGTCCAAGAAGTGCATTATTGGCTTTTACAAAAACCTTGTAGTTTCACAATCATCACTTTGATTAAATTTAAAGTTTTCAGCTTCCATGATAGTATTGGAATCCATTTCTCCAGATAAATGATCCAGGCCTCGGTAAGCTGTTCCAAGTGCTTAATCACAGTCCCACTATTCCTCCATTTAAAATACAACCAATACTAAAACCCAAAACATAAGCATTCTATACAAGCTTACAGTGGCAATCTTCACATTTCACCCAGTGCAAGGTTAAGACAGAAACCCCCCAGCACCTTCAAGTAATCAAAATCCAATTGTATACTTATGACATACAAGAAAGGTTAGTACCACACACAAGAGACATCTAACACAACTGTTGAGAAATGTATAATTATATTACTGATCATTTAAATGGTGCTGTTCCTTTGTGGCACATTGCAATAAAATAATGTGCAAGAATGTAATTAAAAGTCTTTTCTTTTGCTTTGGTGATTATGGGACAAAATTATACATTACTGACTTTTCAATTCTGTGAGCTTCGTCTTGTCAAGGAAGAGGACTAAAACATGACTACTTTTACTGATGCCATGACAAAAAGCTATAGAAATTATTAGAAACAATGAATTGCAGATGTTGATTAATACACAAAGGGGCACAAAGTGCTGGAGTAACTAAACAAGTTAGGTAGCAAGCTCGTCCCATTTGCCTGTATTTGGCTCAGATCTCTCTCCCATTTCAAGCCAACTTTTTAAAATATTGTAACTGTAACCCAAACCTACTACACCCTCAAGCAGCTCGTACCATATATCCACTCACCCCTGCAATATAACTTGCCCCTCGGGTCCCTTATAAATCATTCTCCTCTCCTCTTAAATTCCTGCCTAGCCTGGGAGAATGACTGTGACCTTATCTCTGCTCCTCCTGACTTTACAAACATCTATAAAAGTTAACCCTCAGCTTCCTTCTCTCCGTGGAAAATAGTATTTCTCAAATTATATTTCAGTTGTCATTGTTGGAATGATAGTAATTTTCCAAATTCATAAAGTCTCCGAACGTTTTGATTCCTATTCTTTCCCATTGTGTAAATGATTTATCTATAGTAGAGGGTTTAAACGGTGGATTATTGACTATTGGCGATAAAAGAGATAGATTTCCTAATTTTAGCTTTCAAGTTCTAATTGTGCTATGTATAATTGGATTTTTATTGTAATTTATGTTATTCAGATTCATTGGTGAGAGGAGAATTGCTCCTACATTACACGGGGAGCAGTCCTGGAAAATAGTAAAACCCTATCCAATCTCTCCACTCAAGACCTCCAACTCCCAGCCACATCCTTGTGAATCTTTTTTTATTTTATTTGGTTTATTTATTGTCACTTGCACAGAGATACGGTGAAATGTTTATTCTGCATGCTATACAGTCTAATCATACCATACACGTGTCCAATAGCTCTTCTGAAACAGCACGCAGAGCGTTTTCACATTCTAGCGCCAACTTGCATCTTCCAAGTCTCTGAAAAGTTCAATCTTGGCCAAGGAAATTCGCAATTTTTTATATTCTCACTTTCAGGCCTGGTGTCCTAGCAGCACGTTATTGATGAAGTAGGGGTCGGCCTGCCACAGGTCAATGCCAGTGGCTCCTTACACCACTGAATCGTGCAGCTGCCGTAGGCTGCACTTGACTCATCCCGCCCACCCCCATCCACCTGCTGTAGGACCCCTTCTAACTTAGTCCCATTCTTCCTGTAGCACGGCAGCCACAACTGCATACGATGCTTCAAGTGCAGTTTGACTTGCATCTATGTCTTGTACTCAATGCCCTGACCGATGAAAGCATACATGCCATATACCTTCTTCACCACCTGTCTATCTGTGTCAACACTTTCAGGGAACTAATTACTTGTGTCCCTTGGTCTCTCTGTTTGACAATACTCCCCAGGACCCTGCTATTCATGAGGGTATTGTGCCCTGGCTTAGCTTCCTAAAATGTATAACTTCATACTTATTGGAGTTAAATTCCATCTTCCATTTCTTTGCCCACTTTCCCATTGATCTAAATCCTGTTATATATTATTCATCATTTGTCAGTCCATTTTACCACCAATCTGGATGTCATTTGTAAATTTACCAACCATACATCACCTACAATCTCAACCAAATTGGTAAACCTCTTTTAGTGAAATGAAAAATATACTTTATTTCCCTCAGGTTTAACGATGTAATTAATAGCTGGTTGCATTTGAACAAATGCTGAATAAAAGATGATCATAAACTTTATTTCTTTGTATGTTCATTTGTTGAATTACAGGAGTATAATGCACCATAAGAAAATAACTTGTGTATAAGTTCACTTTAAGTAGTTACACTACAAGCCTAGTTTGTCGGAAACATGCTCAGCTTTACAGCACATCCGATTAAATTATTTATTAAAAAAAAAGACACTGTAAATAAGAGATCTTCTTTTAAACAATTTACAACTAACTCACAGATCAAATTCTGGGCAAATCAATGACCTGAAAAAATCAAAGCAACTCCCAAAGCTTGAAGAAAAACAGTTAGCCGGGAGTCGACACAATTGTCCAGTGAACTGCAGGCCAATCTACCAGGAATAATCTGCACAATGAGACCAAGCTCAAAGACTCAGGTCTGACTGATTGTGTTTAGCAACAGAATGAATCTTGAGAAAATTATATCGCAGGCTATTTCTGAAGATTTACTGGCATCTAAAAAAAAATATTATTGCATTAAAATGTCATAAATGCTCCCTATTGTGCCATATGTAGGACAAACTGTTTCAAGAAGAACTGTGTTTGGAATTTTGTGGCCTTGATAAGAACATAAGCACTGCTCACAAACTTACGATCTATAAACTTCTCCAAACTGAAGCAGTCAGTGCTTCTGCTTTTTTTCATTTTGCATGAATGTGTCGTAACTTGCTATCAGTTCAGGGGCCCTGCTTTTTTCCACCCAGGCCATTTAATTATGCTCCAAATGTTTCGGAATAACCAGATTTTTAAGTGAACTCATCTTGTCACAAGCACAGTTACAGAAACAGTGTGTGGGGTTAGCAACAATAAAATGAATCAGGAATGCAAAATGACAATGTTTTTTAAAAAACAAACTCTGTAAAAACCCGATTCAAAGCTCCAATTTGATTTTAAAAACATTTACATTTTAAAGCGCAGAATCAATACAAAAATAGTATTTTAATTCTCTACAATTTTACTGCCATCTAATTTTAATTTAACTATCTGAGTTTTCGGAATAAACAAATTCAAGTGAACCAAGTGTGTAGCATAATTCTGCATTACTCCATAATTGACAACAGCGTGTTATTTCCAAGTGCTGAATGTCCAGATAGTTTACATCAGATTTAGAAACTCTCTTCAGAGCGATTTCTGTTTCCTGAGCAAACACTCGATTTTTTGAAACACAATTTCACTTCCTCTCGGCCTTTTCCAACACCCAGTCGATTACCTAAAGGAGAAACATTAGATTTGACGAATTAGATTTGTTGCTTTCGTTGTTTTTTCATTGCAATCAACACGTGCTTTGTTAAAAAAAAACCAAGACCATAGATTGGAGCGATGCGATGAGTCACTGTGAGCATTGGGGATTAAAAAATGAGAGACAATCGATCTGCATATTGAAGGGCAGGGACTGATTCGTAATAGTCAGTATAGCTTTGTGTGTGGGTGATCGTGTCTCACCAATTTGATTGTTATTTTGCAGAGATGACAAGCGTCAGACATTGTCTACATGGACTTTAGGAAGGCCTTTGACAATGTCCTGCGTGTTAGACTGGTTCGGAAGAGGAGGTCACATGGGTTCAAGAATAAAGAGTCAGGAGTGTTTTTAATTGTCATATGCACCTGGAACAGAGCAATTACATCTTACTTGCTGCAGTTCATCAGTTATCCAGGGTGAGCTAGCCAACTGAATATAAAATAGGGTTGGTGGGGGAAGTTAAGGGGCTGTCCCACTGAGGCAACCTAATTGGCGAGTTTAGAAGAGTTTGCCCTCGACTCGTACTCGCAGCATGGTCGACACGAGGTCCAAGGAGGTCTTTGTAACACTCCTTATGCCCGAGAATAGTCCCCGCGTACTCAGCTAGGTCGCGGCATATTTTTCAACATGCTGAAAAATGCCCACGAGTAAAAAAAAGTCACCATGGAAAAAATCGATATTTTTGTTATTCATAGATTTAGTCGATGTAGGTCGTAGTAAGTCGGCATGTTATTCGTAGGTAATCGAGGGTAGTCGAAGGTAGTCTTCAACATAGTCGAAGGGAGATCGAAGGAGGTCGTCTTCACTCTCCACTACTCGGTGTCAAATTATCCCGAAGCTAGTCGAAGCTGGTCTTCAACATAGTCGAAGGTCTTCAACACGACACTTTTTCAAACTCTCCTAAACTCGCCAATTAGGTTGTCGCAATGGGACAGCCCCTTTAGAGTGTCAGTGGAGGACTGGTTTTCAGATGGGTGACCATAGATGTGCCACAAGAACAGTGCTGGGTCCCTAGTTATTCGTCATATATATTAACAATTTGGAAAATAATGGAGGTGGCACGATTAGCAAATTTGTGGCGACACCTAAATTGGTGGTATAATGGACAGATTGGTGGTATAATGGACAGATTGGTGGTATAATGGACAGATTGGTGGTATAATGGACAGATTGGTGGTATAATGGACAGATTGGTGGTATAATGGACAGATTGGTGGTATAATGGACAGTGAAGAAGGTTGTCCAATGTTATAATATTAGGTTACAGCATCTGGATCACTTGGGAAAGTGGGCAAAGGAATGGAAGATGGAATTTACCTTAACAAGCGCAAAATAATGCTTTTTGGATGTTAAATGAGGACAGGACTTAGTATGAATGTCAATGTCCTGCAGTATGTTGTAGAACAGAGATATCTTGGGGTTCACGTACATAATTCCCTGAAAGTGGTGACACAGCTAGGCAGGTTGGCCAAGAAGATCTATGGCAGCCATTTCTCCCAATCTCCCAGCTATATTCCTTTCCCTGGCATCACAATTCAGACCTATTCTATCCCTATCTCATATATTTGCCAGTCAACCATTTGCCAGTCAAATATCCCCGTCCCCTGTATCTATCAATCACTTGCCAAGGCTTTGTCCCACTTCTCTTCTCTCCCCTCTCCCCCTCCACAATCAGTCCCGGAATAAAACGTCATCTATTAATGTTCCCCAGAGATGCCGCTTGAGCGCCTGTTACTTTGTGTCTTTTTTTTTTTGTAAACCTGCATCTGTAGTTCCTTGAGTCTACAAGACATATGGCATGCTTGTCTTCATCTGTTGAGACATTGAGTACAAGAGTTGGGATGACATGTTTTAGCTGCACAAGACACAGGGAGTATTATGTACAGTTTTGGTCCCATACTATTGGAAGTTTCTGTTTTAAGTAGAGTGGGTGTAGAAAAGATTTACAAGGATATTACTGGGACCAGAGAGTTTGAGTTTAAAAAGATATACTGGAGAGCCTGTAGAGTATAATATAGGGATGTAATGCGGAGGCTTCATCAAGCCACAGTGAGGGCACATTTGGAATAGTGTGTGCAGTTTTGGGCCACATATCTGAGGAAGGAAATGCTGACTTTGGAGAGGATCCAGATTGCCGGGGATGGCTGGGTTAACGTATGAAAAGTGCTTGAAGGTTCTGAGAGTGTACTAGCTGGAGTTTAGAAGAGGAGGGATCTCATTGAGACCTACCGATAATGAAAGGCGTAGATAGTGGACGTAAACTAGATGGTTCCAGTATATGGAGAGTCTAGAACCAGAGGGCACAGGCTCAGAATAAAAGGATGCACCTTTAGAATACAGATATGATGGAATTTTTTTACCCAGAGGATGATGAACCTGTGGAATTCATTGCCACAGATGGTTGAGCAGGCCAAGACATTGGGTAATTTTAAGGCAGAGCTTGATATGTTCTTGATTAGGAAGGGCTTCAAAGGCTACTGGGAGAGAGGGAAAAATAGATCAGCCATGGTCGAATGACGAAGTAGACTCGATGGCCGTAGTGGCTTAATTCTGCTCCTATGTTTCATGTTCTTGCAGCAGGGACTATTTTCTCTACTGCAAAAGATGCTGACAGAGGGTTGCTTTGCAAGTTTATAAAATTATGAGTGGCATAAATAAGGTGGATAGTCACAAACCTTTTTTGTAGCCAGAATGTCTAAAGAAAGCACAGGTTTAAAGTGAGAGGAGAAAAATTTAAAGGGGACATGAGGAGCATATTTTCGCACACAGGGTGTGGGTTGATGGAACAAACTGCCAGAGGTAGAGGCACATATAATTACATTTAAAAGACGCTTGGACGGGTGCATTGATAAGAAAGGTTGAGAGAGACATGGCCAATTGCAGGCAAATGAGAATAGTTCAAGTCGCCACTTGGTCAACATGTTCAACAAGGGCTAAAGGGTCAGTTTCCATGCTGCTTAACTCACTGAATTGATGAATCTATGTGCCGTTAACATTTTATGCATTTTAGTAAACCACTTTTCATTCTTCTACATTCCAATGAGTTATAGGGAAGCATAATCAAGGATGCCTCACACACTCTGGCCACTCCCTCTTCTCCCCTCTCCCATCGGGTGAAAGGTAGAGGAGTGTGAAAACGCACACCTCCAGATTCAGGGACAGTTTCTTCCCAACTGTTATCAGGTAATGGAACCATCCTACCAACAACTAGAGAGCAGTCCCATGCTGCTATCTATCTCACTGGAGACCCTCAGACTATCTTTGATCAGACTTTACTGGCTTTATCTTGCACTAAATGTCATTCACGGCATTCCCTTAATCATGTATCTGTACACTGTGGATGGCTTGATTGTAATCATGTATTGTCTTTCTGCTGACTGGTTGGCACGCAACAAAAGCTTTTCACTGTACCTCGATACATGAAAATAAACTAAACTCAAACTCAGTTTCCTTCCAAAGGAAACACTGGTACAACTCTCAGCTGCAATTGGAGCAAAAGCATTCTTAATTAATTCAGATTTAGTTAATGTAGTAGAAAAGGATTTGCTAAAGCTCTGTAGTAGTGTGAGGTGAGAATCTTATTTTTTTTTTAAAATCAGTTATGTGGTATTAAATTCATTCCTTCAAATGTAATTGTAATTTTATTAATTGGCATTGTAGTGATGCAACAAGGTTATGGGGATGCCTCAGTGAAGGTAGTCAAGCTGTCTTTCATTGTCAACAATGAGCAATAAACCAGTGTCACTGCGGCCAAGATGATCGGACGAGTGATATTGTACAGAATGAGACCACTTGGCTCATCCAGTTTGTGCTAGCTCCTTCACCACCTCCAGTTTAAATTCCATTTGGAATATTTTGGAGGACCAAGAAACCAAGAACCAAGGTATACCTATCCAATTAATTTAATGTATAGGAAGGAACTGCAGATGCTGGTTTACACCGAAGATAGACACAAAATGCTGGAGTAACTCAGTGGGACAGCAGCATCTCTGGATTCAAGGAATGGGTGACGTTTTGCGTCAAAACCCTTCTTCAGACTCCGGACTTCAGACTCTGTCCCATTGAGTTACTCCAGCATTTTGCGTCTATTTTCAATTAATTTTGTGCCTCGTGCTCTGCCACTCCTGCTGAGATGTTGATGTGGTGTGTATTGCGAAACAGAATGAGACCCCTTGATTGTGCTTGTACTGACTCTTTGGGATAGCTATCCAATTAATGACATGCATCTTGCTCTTTCCATTGTCCTGCAATTTTTCTTCTTTGGAAATGTTTAAATAATTCCCTTTCAAAAGTGATTATTATCTTTCAAGTGATGAATACCCAATTGCAACAATTTCATTGAGGCTAGTGGTGGGAGTCACTCTGAGCAGCCCATTAAAACACTGCCAGTCCATTGTTTCAACTCCCCACCTCCAATATTTAACTGAGACAGTTACTTTCAAGAGGGTTTATGGCCGAGAAGGAACTGTTGCAACTGCATAGATGAAGTGATGAACATCTGACACCCCACCCCCAGCACCATTTGAGAAGAGTGCTATGGTTTAACTTGTGACAAATTGTTCAAATATTGTATAACCCTATCACTTAGTAGAAATGTTCATGGTCCATGTAAAAGTGAATGGAAAAGTGATGTATTGAACAATCAATAGACTCACCCAGCAAACAGAGACAAGTTTCTAAAGGAAAACACATCACCAGGTCTAAGTAAGGTTCACATTTTTCTCTTCACTGAGAGTTTTAAATTGAGGATGCATCGTGTTACCATCACAGGCATCATTAACCTCATTGTAAGACACAAAATGTTGGAGTAACTCAGTGAGTCAGGCAGCATCTTTGG
Organism: Leucoraja erinaceus; assembly: GCF_028641065.1. Taxonomy (NCBI): domain Eukaryota; kingdom Metazoa; phylum Chordata; class Chondrichthyes; order Rajiformes; family Rajidae; genus Leucoraja; species Leucoraja erinaceus. The sequence continues at coordinate 84,692,160 of NC_073380.1, read as the reverse complement.
AGAACACGACAATTCGGGTAGTGAGTCTTCTTCATAACACTGTTACAGGTCACCGCAAATTGGATGCCCGTGCTTGCCACTGAGTCCTGCTTCACATCCAGAAGCAGTATCACAGCACCATGAACCAATGATACACAATATCTGACGATCTTAAAACTTTGGTTGCAAAACAAGCTAGCTCAGCAGCTGGTGGCTCCAAAAACTAGTTGTGATGATTCCAATAGACTGCCACAGTTAAGGAATATAACTAAAGGTGTTCAGAAAATGAAACAAATAAAAATAATAATTAAAATTATTTGGAAGTTAATGAAAGAAATGTCTAGTCACTTTTTTGCGATGAAAAATATTAAACGGAACAATGCAATAGATGACAAGGTTAGATTTGTTTGTTCAGTACATGGGGCATAATAGCACTATAATGTCAGTGGAGCAACTTCCACTTTTAATCCAAAACATATAAAAATGACTGGAAAATACAGTCCCACCGCAAATTGGAGCAGCACCACCTCATATTTCACTTGGGCAGTTTACACCCAGCGGTATGAACATTGACTTCTCCAATTTCAGGTAGTCCTTGCTTTCTCCCTCCTTCCCCTCCCCTTCCCAGCTCTCCCACAGCCTACTGTCTCCACCTCTTCCTTTCTTCTTCCTGCGCCCCCACCTCCTCATCAGTCTGAAGAAGGGTCTCGACCCAAAACGTCACCTATTCCTTCGCCCCATAGATGCTGCCCCACCCGCTGAGTTTCTCCTGCATTTTTGTCTACCCTGGAAAATAAATTTCACTTTGGGGAAGATATCTACCTGCCGAACATTGTTGTTTGCAGCCCTCTTCATTTCTTCATGTAGGCCACGTGATGTTTTTAAATCCTATAATAAAAAAGGCCAATAAGTACATCAAATATTGATAATTTTAGATAATGGCAGGGTCCAATAATCTTTATATTAATACATTTTTATTCAGGGTTTTGAACAGTTAGACAAAAAAAAATGTGGTGGAAGGCATGTAGAAAAGAAAACGAGATGCAGAAACTAAGTAACAAGTGAAAGGAAAGCAAGATTGGGCAAAAGATATCTGAAGTAGGTTGATTTCAAATGATCATTTAGGAACGCTACAGGATGGTAGAGTGTTGCACGAGGACACAATGACAATTGCTACCTGGACACTGTCTCTGCTTAGAGTTTCACCAATT